>NC_142340.1:13395000-13715000 GCF_054954075.1 Amborella trichopoda | reverse complement strand
TGCTGCTTCTGGGTATTTTTTTATATCAATTATGAAAATATAATTAGCAATGCAAGACCCGAAATAACTAAGAGGCATAGGGGAGCCATCCTCTTCATTAGCTCAAAGGCAAGAGGTATGATGGTCTATTTGTTTTAGTGAATGATTTACATTGATTAGGTATTGCTCATGTTATTAGCTTGCAATTTCTTGTTATTATTCATTTTAGGAGAGAAATGTACTTCTTGTTGACAAATCAACTCAAGCCTTAGTAAAATGGAAGATCGATCAACGATAGATACCTCTAATTCAAAAGACAAGGTTGAGCCCATTGATGGATATTGGGGTATCGCATATCGATTGCAATCTAGTGAGGGCATTTATTGGGAAATGGTGCAAGGACACGAATACTGCATTTCTAAGCGTTGGAGAAATGGCTCCAACCCTATGCGATGTTTGGCAGATATTAAGGATACCCGTGACAGGTGAGCCTGTAACCGGCATCAGGCTTGAAGACTATGTTGCGTTCGTCAAGGAGTATCTGGGAGATTGTCCCAAAGACGTCACCCCGATGCATGTCAAACATATATGGTTGAGGAGTCGATTCGCCCAACTACCAAAAAAGTCAACCAAATTACAAATAACGCAACACACACAAGCATATCTCCTTTATTTAGTTGGCACAACTATATTTGCTTACTCATCTAAAGGATCGACGCTATCAATATACTTGTAATTGTTTTGAGATTTTGACGAGGCAGGGAAGTATGCATGGGGTGCTACGGCACTTGCTTTTTTATATCGTTCGTTGTCTAAGGTTGCCGGTGGGGAAAATAATCATTTTAGTGGGTCAGCGACCTTACTACAGGTATTTCTCACTCTCTTTATAGTTTAATTTTAGAATATCACAATTTCTCACTATCTTTGGCTTCTTACTTTTTACTTCTTCTATAGTGTTAGATCTATGAGCATTTTCAAGCTCTAGCCACCAAGCCTACATTGGTCATAAGCCCAGGAATGCCTAAGGCTTGCATGTGGAAGAAACAAACACGCCACAAAAACATCTCATTTGATAACATCTCGTTTGATATGGTTAGTTATTGGCTTATGTGTTTATAATCTAGTAGACAATCAATTTGTGGTTAGATATTTGATAACGTCTCATGATTATTTTTTTAGGTGACTTGGCAACTATGTGAGGAGTCGCATGAAATTGCAGAGTATTACATCTGTCGATCATACCTCATCAGTTTCAATATTGCAGAGTACTATATGCCAGATCGCATGATACGATAATTTAGAAAGTTGCAAGGTATTCCTGGTATGCCACCCAAGTGGGATAAGAGAGAGAAGGTCAATATGCACCCCACATATTGGACTGTAGAATTTGGTAGGCAGATAAAAAATTGGAAAGCACAAGAACGTCATGTGGTTAAGGCAGCCGTAGATAAATCTGGTGGAGTACCTACAGTAGAGTACATGGCCTGGTACAACATGTTGACGCAATAAAGAAAAACCCCATTGCTCCCTTTGTCGCAGTCGCAATCTCATGTACGAACTTCTGCAAGCTAATCTCATGTACAACCCTCAGCAGGAAATTGGTATACTATTTATTATATGTTTAATCTTATTTTATAGTCTTACTATATCTTAAAATTATGAAAAATACGTCTCATGGTCAATTTTGTTTTTTGTTCATTCTATACTTGCAACGACATACATATATAGAGTTGCTCCAAGCTACACTTAATAATGAAGTATTAGCCGGGAAATCCAGGTATTATATACAAGCGGCTCATGATTTGCTATTGAATAGTACTTCTGTAGAGATAGGCGCCGAGGAAACAACACGGACTATGGGTGGAGATGTGCAAAGTGAAAGTGAAAGAGAAGAAGACGATGATGATGGAGAAGAAGATGATGATGACGAAGAAGAAGATGATGACGGAGAAGAGGATGATGATGGAGAAGAGGATGATGAGGCAGAATAGGAGATGATGGAGAAGAGGATGACGAGAGAAGAACAAAGAAAAAATCTGATCACTTTCAGGCGCTAGCGTTGCAAGAGGAATCAAGGTGGAATTTACGGTCGCGAACAGATGGGAATGCCGACAAGGAACATGATGTGAGGGGAACGAGTGTTCTTAGTTGGCCAATAAAGGCATTGAGGTGGAGAAAATGACCTTTTTTTTTTTTCTTGGATATGTGTATTTGAAACAAATGTTATATCTACCTTTTCAATTATGAGAAAGTCATCATGTTCGAGATTGTGTATTTTTTTGACAATGTAATTTGGTTATATGATGCGAGTTCTTTTCGATTTGATCTTGTCTACTCTGATCTTATTTTCCTCTTTAAGTTCTTTTATTCCCTCAAAATTTACTCTTCGTGTTCATTTATGTTGATTATCTTGATTAAGGCATCATGCAAATGGTAACTTTTGTGTTCTATGGTTTATAGACATTGGGCTCCGTGATTTCATATATTTATGGATTTGCATGCATCGTTCTCATCAAGTGAACCTATGCATTTGTCACCCCTGTTTCTGTTAAGTTAGTGAATCTCATTTATGGGGCAAGCCCATGAAGCAATGTGCCTGGATACTGTACTCCGAGTTTGATGTGTGAGTTACTATACTCGCCCATGAAGAAATGTGTCTATCTTCTTCTCTATTTGCAGGTATGTTATTTTATCTTAAGGATTTTGACTTAAAATTAGTGTCAGTTACCGTACTCCGAGTTTGATGTGTTTATCTTGTGAGGAATGCAAATATATTGTGACCTTAAGCTATGTTTTGGAAGCTCTTATTATATTGCTTGAGAGTTTAAAATATATTGCTTCGGAGTTGAAGCTTAAGTATGAGACCTAAGTTCAAATTTTTGGTGTATTTACTTGATGTATCTTTGGTTCGATAACTGTGGCAAGATAGAAGAACCATTTTAGAAAATAACAGTGATTTGCAATAACTTAATAATTCATGGTACTTTACAATTGTGGAATTTGTAAAAAAAAAATCTGGTATATAAAATGCACTCTGGCAGTGCCGCCACACACTTCAGCAACACCACGATAGGCTCCGGCAGTGTCACCACACGCTCCGACAACGTCAACATTGGCTCTGGCATCATCAACATTGGCTCTGGCAGCATCTAAATTGGCTCCGGCAGCGTCCCACATGCTTTGGCATTGCCTCCAAACTCTCCGGCAATGCCACCACGCGCTCCGGCAGCGTCGCCAAGCACACCGACAAATGGTGTACGCGCTCCGATAGCTAACTTGCTAGACTTTGGCACTCCGACAGCTAACCTTCTAAACTTTGGCCCTCCGACGTTGAAGGACCACGCTCAGGCAATGCGCTCTGGCAGCTAACCTTCTGGACTTTTGGCACTCCAGCGTTGAAGGACCATGTTCCGACAATGGAGCTTCTGGAGCCGCAACACTCTGGCGATGCGTGACAACGCTCCGGCATTAGACCTCCGGCAGTGAACATTCTGGAGCCACAGCACTCCGGGCGATGGTGGACTACGCTCCGGCAATGGAGCTTCTGGAGCCACAACGCTCCAGCTTTGGTGGACCATGTCCGAAAATGGAACTTCTAGAGCCACAACACTCCGGCTAAGGTGGACCACGCTCCGACAATGGAGCTTCTAGAGCCACAGTGCTTCGGCTATGGTGGACCACTCTCTGGCAATGGAGCTTCTAGAGCCACAACGCTCTGGCTATGGTGGACCACGCTCCGACAATGGTATTTCTGGAGCCACAACGCTCCCCCGATGGATGACTGCACTCCGGCAGTACGGTACTCGCTCCGGCATTCATTCTATTTATTTCGGCAGTAGTTAATGACACCAAGCCAACAATGTTTGAACATCGCTCCGGCAGTTGGCTCCGGCAGTCAGCTCCGGCAATGGAGTCCCTGGTGCCGCAGCGCTCCGATAATATGGCACCGCGCTCTAGCAGTGTGGCTTGATATTTCACTCCGGCATTGTTATACTATGCTTCGGCACTATGTTACTTGGGTTCTGCGGATCGATTTGGTTTGTACGGGAAGGGTATTTCTGTCCAAATATTCTAAACTTTTTTTCATGGGGGTATTTTGCGATGAAAGGTTTTCTGGAAGAAAAAAGTGTGATAAAAAATATGGGTGGGGCAAATTAAATATAAAATTCATTTTAGGGGGGTTTTTGTAATTTTGCCCCATAGTCTTGGGAATTTTTTTTTTTTGTAATTTTGCCATGATGATTTAAGGGCACCGTATCTAAATATTTTTCTTCCCAACAAACTCATCGATAACACCGTCCAAATCATACCTGCATCAAGTTTCTGTACTCCCGCGGGACCATTTCCAGTGTTCACCGGTGTGCATTTGAAGTACCTTATCAGCTCCACCTTCTGCCTCGCCTCGCGGAGTCGCAGCCAACATGCAGTTAAAGACCCTTTCATTTTCTCTCTCTTCACCTTCCTCTTCCTCCTTCATTCTCCATTCTCCTCCTCTCTCCTTCCCTTCGATTTCATGTAAATTTCGGCCCTCTTCGTTCTCCTCGTCGAGGCCTCTCTGTGTTTCTCTGATCACCATCTCTGCAAATTCCAATGATGCAACTGGTAAGAAAGCATGAAACCGCGAAGAGGAATAAGAGAGTGTGACCTGTTTCTTGACATCTTTTGTTTAATTCTGTTAGTTTCTTTCAACCCATTCTTCTGTAACTTCTAAGTTTCAATGATACTTGAGTATTTGCAGGTAATTTCTTTGTAAAGGAGTTTTTGGCATGATGGGTTTTGATAAACAATTGGGGTTTATGTATCTCATGTTCCATTGACTTGGAACGATCTGATGCCTTGAGTTGAAGTTTAATATTATCTATCCTGCGCATTGTGATTTAATGGCAGTTTTAGATCATTTTGATGGCAATGCTTGATGCATTTAATTATTCTTTTTTTTTGAAAAAAATATGGCCTTGTTTATCAGTATTTGAGGCACATGCTCCCATTATAGCGCTTACAAGTTATTCCAGTATTGGATTCCATGTGCTCAAGCTTAAGAATTAAATGCGACAACATAATAGTGCCAGGATTCTTGAACCATGTAGATAAAATCTTATTGGAACCACTGACTACCTAAACAGAATTGCATTTTTTGTCTTTTGGAACCCCTCTCTTTGGGCTAACCTACAAGTGTAATGCGTTCAAAATCACGTTGGGGCAGCAACACCGCATAACCATGGTCAATTTATCTAACCTAGGTGAGAATGCATAACAGAGGGCGAAGGGCGAAATGAATAACCAATGCATATAACCTAGGTGAGAATGCACAACCGAGGGCGAAATGAATAACCAAGGTGAAAACAGTTACTGTAAAGTAAAGAAACTTAGCCCTCCACTATTTACACTAAACCGGGTTGGCAACTTCAACTTTGCAGAGAATCAAACATCTCCTTTCTTCAATTGTTGGATCCAGAGGCATGAGATGCTCTCCGCTGTCTTTGGGTATTTAACGTCCCTTACTTCTTCTTCTTTTTTTTTTTTTTTTTTTTAACGTTAACTTGGGAGATAGGAAGGGAATGTAAGACAACATCACGTTGTGGCGCCCTCGCCCCCTGACTGCCTATGCCTTGAGCCCGTTCCTTATTTAACGTCCTTGACTTGGGAAATCCAAGATGCATTGAGGTCACCAAGAGAATACCCCTAGGATATAACTACTTTATAGGCTTCTCCGAGTCATATACTTCAGAAAAGGTTCTGAAGAACATTTTCTCTTGTATTGATTTGCCCTTAGATGGATCTGGCTTGAGACAAGCTTCGTTTTGGTACAAGTTTGAACAAATTTGGTTGGGTAAATTGCACTTCACAAACTATTTTCAATTAACTGAGGCAAAAGATCGTTGTCTGTTAGTTAAGAGAAAAGGCAATGCAAAGAATAGGAACTTGAAGAATGATTCTCAATGGGGTATATATAGAGAAAAACTTTACTGACAGCAGCAAATAAGTATTGGCTGCTGAAATAGTGTAGGGCCCATAGCAATCATGTGTCAACACGTGTCACAAGAGATTGACATGTTTAATAGGCAAACACACCTAACTACTGTTAAAAGTGAACTTATTAAATGTTGATCAAAAGTTTGGCCAGCAAAAACATAGTCTTTGGCCCAAACCTAAACCTACCTACAGCCGATCTGGCTTCAACCTCAACCTCAGATGGCCCAGCTTCAACGTCAGTCCTAATATTTAACCCAACCCAAACCACAGTGATAGCTATGGCCTGCTTTGGCGGGGCAGATCAATGCAGATTTCTGTTTATGGCCCGACTTGGCCTGGCCATCTAGAGCGCATTTAAATGTACTAGTTAAGTATGCACACAATTTGACAGCACTCAGAAAGCCTCGACTCTCTCTCTTATGCCCCCAAAGGCCAAGGAAATCTCTCATTTATAAAGCCATAGAGAAGTTGTCTTTAGGCGATGTGGAACTAAAACTTCCATTTAAGCCATACATTATGTTAATTTTGAAAATTTCCCTGACAAATTGCAAAATTCCAATGCTTGTTTGGAACACCCTTTTTAATAATAACAACTTCCTTGTACTCGTGAGAAGAGTGATATGATGAAAGATACTTCTGACGCTCGTGAGAAGAGTGATATGATGAACTCATGAATGAACTGAGTGAATGTGAAAGCATTGTCACTATAGATGAAGCTTAGCATTCTGATCCATTTCAACTTTGAGTGATAAATTCCAATTTGATAACCTCTTCTAGGCTTCCAAACCATGAGTTTGTGTGAAATACATAAAGCAAGAGACCTGCAATATTGCATAAGACCCATATCAGTAAAGATTTTTCATTCTGATCTGTTCCAACTTTTTGACTGATAATTGGATATTTGAAACCCTTTTCTATTTTATGCTAGGAAGGTCAACAACTGAGGCTATTTTGCTACTTAGGCAATTGATTGAGAAGTTTAGGGTGAAGGGAAAAGACCTCCACATGAGCTTTTATTGATCTAAAGAAAGCTTATGATAGAGTACCTCAAGCTTTGATTTGGCAAGTATTAAAAAAGAAAAGAGTCTCCAGACACTACATCGACTTGGTGAGAGATACATATAATGGAGCGCTTATATGAACAACTAGTGGAGGGACGAGTGAGTTTTCAGTGACAATAGGTCTACATCAAGGGTCAGCATTGAACCCGTACCTCTTTATCTTAGTTATGGACGACTTAACTAGACACCTACAGGATGAGGTACCGTGGTGCATGTTGTTCGCAGATGACATAGTTTCGATCGATGAGACCTAAAATGATGTCAACACAAAGTTAGAACTTTGGAGGGATGCTCTAGAATCCAAAGGTTTTCAAATTAACAGCACAAGGACATAGTATAGGGAATGCAAGCTTAGTAATAATAAGAGTAGAGATGAGGAAGTAGTTAAGATTGACGGTCAGGAAGTACAAAAAAGACCACACTTTCGATATCGTGGGTCGAAAATCCATGAAAATGGAGAGATTGAGGAAGATGTTGCACACAAAATTAGAGCTGAGTGGGCGAAGTGAAGATGTGCAACTGGAATTTTATGTGATCGCCACATACCAATGAAGCTGAAGGGCAAGTTCTATAGGACAGCTATGAGACCAACTTTACTCTATGGGACGAAATGTTGAGCGGACAAAAAACAATATACTCATAGAATGAGTGTCGCGGAGATGAGAATGTTGAGATGGATGAGTGTAAGACAAGAAGGGATGGAATTCGAACTGAATCCATTCGGGAGATTTTCGGTGTAGCACCAAATAGGTGATAAGATGAGAGAGAGTAAACTTAGGTGGGTTGGCCATGTGTGGCGTCGACCAAGTACAACACTTGTTAGGAGGTGTGAGTTAGTTCAATTAGAATGACTGAAAAGGGCAAGGGGTAGGCCCAAAAGGACTTGGGTGGAAGTTGTGGAAGAGATATCGGGACTTATGGCCTCATTGAGGGTAAGACCTTTAATAAAATAGAATGGTAGACCAGGATTCATGTAACTAACCCCAATTAATTGGGAGAAGGCTATGATGATGATGATGATGAAACCCTTTTCTGTTTTCCCAATCCATGAGTTTGCGTCAAATGCCATTCATAAAGCAAGAGACCTGCAATTTTATGAAAAATGTGAAGTATATGGATATGGTAAGACTGACTTGAAAGTATTTAAAGAGGAAATTTTGCTCCAGCAAATATCTTGGGCTTGATATGCAGTATGATAAGATTAGAGACTTTAGGACCAAAAATCTTCACTGAATGTCAGTTACCAATCAAGGTATGAAATCCAATGTGAAGTTTGTTTTGGGTTGTGCGAAGCAATTTCTTTAGTGTATATCTTGTTTTGGTTTTGTGGAATTGGTTGATAAGCCACAAAGAGCATATTCTTACTGATTTATTTATTTTCTCTCCTTTGTTGGTGAACCTAGATTGCATAGAATCGGGACTCTGACTTTTCCAAAGAACACACCTGCAACACAAATATGATATCATGAAAATTTGATTAAATGCTTGGATTTATGTATAAGCCCTTTAATAACATCATTTCAAGAATACTTTGAGCAGTCTTTCTCTCTAATACAATTGCAAGCAATTCTATCTAGCATGTCTAGAAAAGTACTTGCTTTTTTCCCCTCACTGTTTGGGTTCATCTACCATTTCTCAACAGTGCCACTATATCTTATTGTTGCCTTTCTCTGTAGTTAGCGATTACATTTACAACTTCACAATGCCAGAATCAGCATCGTTGTTTGACAACATCACTTGCTCATGAATATCTTGAGTAGGCAATAAAAGCAATTGATATGGTTTTTCTGATACAGCACTCATATGCGGTCATCTACCAATTAATCTAAAGATATTGCAGATCAATCTGCTTCAGCCAAGACATTTAAACAATTTCTTTTATAAAGAGCACCGAAGTTGTGATAGAGATGATTATGCATTGATATGCTTTCGAGTGTTTTCATGGTCAGAAGTGCCTATAGTCCTAATGGTCTCATTTGATTCCTGGATTTTCAAAATTCCTGTCTAAATATGGCTTGGCCTGAATCTCATAACATACCTCTTTGAGGTATTTTTAAGTTCATAAATTTTTGGAAACACACAGTTGTTGTGGTTATAGAGCATAGCTGATTTTTAGCGCTTCCCACTTTCCTTGTGCAATAGGAATCAATTTATCATTCTGAATATCGAAGTTATATTCCGGATTGCCTTCCCAATACATGCAGAGTTTACCTTCCTTACTGAATACATTACTGAAACACACTTCCTTTCAAGTAGTTTCCTGTTAAGATGATTTTCTTTTATTTGTCATTACTGCTCTTTTATAACATCCTTACGGTAATGACTTTGACTCTATTTTATAATGGAATCCACTACTCTTGGAGATAAATTCTGGTTCTCTCGTTGCTTATAATATGTTCTATCAATTTTTGGGTCTCTTTTGTAATGGACCTCCTCAATTTTATCTTAGGTTATTAGCTGCTACCTGGGCATCGCCATGTAATAACAACCATAATCATTATGATTTCATTTCAGAATTTAAGCTAAACCAGAATGTACACCATGTGTGGAGTAAAAAATTGCTTCCACCAGGTGCAATAACAATGATGCTGATGGTTAATGGTGCCTTTTTTATAAGACTTGAATTAACACTCGCATTGAATTATTTTCTTATTTAATAAAACTCTTGCCATGAAGGCTTGATAAGGATCCTAATGTGGACTTATCTCTGTATATGTTCTTTCACCATACTTTGACCACCTCATGTATCTTCTTCGTTACTTGAACCCAAGGTTTCCATCTAGAAATTCCCTAGATTCTCCCAAGATATTTCTATGAGTTTATTAGACAATCTCATCAAATGCCAGCTTCCAGGTGCCTAAAACCGTTCCAAGGGGTTCTTTTTTAGACCATGGATTGGAACTCTTTTCAAGAAGTAACTTTTGAGAACACTACTTATACTTCCAATACAAACTTTCAATTGCACAGATGTACCGTTACTGAACTCTTGCAAACGTTTTGATACAATATTAAGAAAAACTCTACCAAATTATAGTGAGTCGGCATAAAACAATTTCAGTGAAGTCTCCCAATAGCCAAGGTCACATCTGGCCATGTATGAGAATCATGCATCCCAAGCAATGTAGTCCATCTAGGGCTCATCTTGAGGACTTCACATCTGCTGTGTCACTATTGGCAACATATCATGTGTGATGTTATCCATGGAAGACTCACAATCATAGAGTATCCTTGGTCGTTAGAGCCTCGAACTTTAAGGTATTTTACTAGTTCACATATATACCAAGAATCCTTATGCCTTAATGTCCAAACTGACATATTTATTTACTCAATAGAGATACACACCAAAACTCATCTAGTGATTAGTTGGATCTAGATACATCCCAAGGTAGTTTAGCACCCAACGTGTGGGTTGTTTGATGTTTACCTTGAGATATTTTGTGCAGAACACCTAGTGTGTGGGCTGCCTGTCCTTACTCTCAGTCAAACTAACATATTTACTTACTCAATAGAAATACACACCAAAACACGTTTATTAATTAGTTGGATTAAGATGCATCCCGAGGTAGTTGAACAACCAGCTTGTGGGTTGCCTACTTGCCATTTTTTATGTTTACCTTGAAATTTTTGAACAGAGCACCCAGTATGGCTGCCTGTCCTTATTCTCATTCCCTTTCTCCTTTACTCTTCCCCCGCTTTTTCTTTCATCTCTCTCCACCCGCTGTTTTTTGCACCATTAGTTGAGCACCAGACGCATCATTGCCTTCTTGCCATTTTTTGACGCTTACCTTAGAAATTTTGTATGGAGAAACCAGAATGTGGGCTGCCTGCTAAACATTGCTGGCGAAAACGCTGTAAATATTACTATATTTATATGTTGTCAACGTTTCAAAACAAAAAAAAGGACAATAAGTGCCAAGATCTCTAGGCAGCCTAAAAAATGGACTTTATGAAAGTAAGGACACATTTGGCCCAAAATTCCTTTGAGGGCCAGAATTTCCTATACAACTTCCAATTTCTATTCAGTGATGCGTACTGAGGTTGCCTGTCATTTATTTAGTTCTATTCCAGGTCTTGCCTCAAGTTGTTACTGCTCAGGGACTCCCACGCAGGCACTTGGTGAAGAAAGTGCTTCCCATCTTCAGATGCTCTATTTTCCTGTGGGCTTGAGATGTTTATAAATTTTACACTTATATACATTTTATGCATTGTTTGTCATGTATATGTAATTACAGTACACATGTTTAATTTATAGATATTTAACTTCATGTTCCTCTGTTGATGATTGAGGGAATTGGCTGTTCTCTCTCTTTCTCTCTCTCTCTCTCTCTCAATTTTAAATCTATTATACTATCTCATTAATGAGATTCTGGTTATCCCAAATTAAAAGGTAGTTGTTGGTCATTGTACCACTTGGAATAAAAATCATGAGGCCAATTATGGCATATGTAATATGTAATAATTTTCTGCTCTCATTTGATTGGGAGGAGAAGATCACTCTTGTAATGGGGAGATCTCTTGGTGAGCCCATATCGTTTCATTCCCCTCAGATCCTTGGAGGCATCGTTTTGTTTCATTGACGGCAAAACATTTTCAGGATTCTATTTTATTCAAGACAATTTATGTGCCTGCTGCATCTTAACTGTGCATGATGCTTGATGGATGGTTACCCAGTTAACCATAGCTGCTTAGTTGTCAGTCAATCATGATGGATGTTTAAGATGCAGGTATGCAAAATGCTGCTGCCTGTAAGATATTGTCCCACTTTTGAGTAATGACTGAATAGCGGCAGACGGTGGGTTGTATGCTGCTGTTATCATGTATAACCGAACTCCCATAAAAAGCAAGAAACCACTCACGCATCTCAATCAAGTCCTGCTATGGGACAGAAAGGATACTAAAATTTTTAATGTAGTTAGTTACCAAATAATGGATTTGACCTTCTTTTTTTTTAATCTTCTGTTCGCTTTTGAGAGGACAAGACTACCCAATATTGAGGAATGGACAAAGGGACATGTGGTTAGAGTGGTCAGTGCTATAACATAACAACTTGAGTTCCTTTCCTGTAGCGGGTAGGGGACCCCTTCCCGACTGAATTACCAAAAACAAAAAGACTACCCAATATCCTTGATTATTGCCTGCCTTGATTGCAAGCACGTTCCTGCATCTAGCAACAATTTTTAGCAGCCGACTTCTACAAAGTAATTTCAGGTACATGGTTTGCAGATACTCTGACATACTTCTCATGGTTGTGGTGGAGATACTTTCTCCATCAAGATATCCTTATGGGAACATCTTAATGGACTCTTGTCTGTTTGCTGCATTTACTTTTGGTGGACATTTGATTTTCATGCTACATGGCTTACTCATAAACAATTGCTAAATTTGCCAATTTTACTCAAATCAATATTAGTTGTGGCCATATGGCATCCTTTTAATGAAGACAACCTTCCTCAAGTTTATTGATAACTACTTATTGCTTGAACTCTGCAGGGCAACAAGAAGTTCCAACACGTATTGGTTTTCTGGGACTCGGCATTATGGGCTCTCCGATGGCACAAAACCTGATAAAAGCTGGGTATGTTACAGTGTTTTGTTTGGTCACTTTTGTAACACAGCAATATTATAATCATTTTGTTCTTTGCACAGTCAGCGCTAGCATGATTGTATGCTTCATAGTTTGTATAATTATCTCTGGTAATTGTATTGGGTAGGAAGAGCAGATGAGATGGACCTTCTGAACATTGTAAATTGATAAGAAATAAGAAATCATAGACCCAGTGTCTCAAGAGAACTTATTATATTTGTTGGACTGAGCAAGAAAGCCAGTCTCTACTGGATTTGTTGTCCGTATCCTATCTTTGTGATCTTATCAGTGATATGGTCTGGAGATACCACACAAATTTCCATATTACCTCTCTAATTTTGATATGCTCCTGTGATAGTTCAATTCACCTTCTGTCCATTCTTCACCTTTAGATAAATGCAAGGTGTCCACCCTATCTGCTTGTTTGATTTACTCCACACAGCAAACTGAAACCAACAATAAAATCAGAAATTTAAATTTCGAATTTATAGAAATTAGAAATATAAAACAAACGACCCACACCATAGCTTTGCATCCGCTATCTCGATCATTATTTTATTTTCCTATCCCAACTTTGCAACACCAGGCTGCTGTTGTTGTCCTTTTGATTTCTTCTGTTACTTAAAACATGAAATGGAATCCTTTCATTATTTTTTATTGACATTGAATTTCTTTTCGCATAATATTCTTGAGATGGAAGCTCCTGGTTTTGGTTATCTATAAGGAAATTTTGAATTAGTAAAATTTGATCCATTTTTTGGGACGTCGTGAAATGAGGTAGTACATTAAGGGCTTTTTTCTATCCTAAGGCTTGTATAATTTTTGAGAAAGAACCAGTGTTTTAAAATGTGGGATGCGACCCTGATGTGGTGGGGGGCCGATGCGGCGATGCGGCCCGGATGCAGGAGCATCGCGATGATGCGATCAATAAATGTAAAAAATTTTAATTTTTTTTAAAAAATAAGTTAATGCATAGAAAAATATATGAATGTGATATATGTAATAGTAGGTATTTTAGTTTAATGATTAACTTCAAAACTATTAGCTGTCGGAGATTTTGTATCCAGTTATCCACTTATATAAGTATTTCCATAGAGCAAGCATATCACACAATTTCTATCTTTGGGATTTTTTTGTTTAGCATATTTTCAAGCCGGATCCTTATTACTAAAAGATTGGGAAGAAGACATTCCCCCAAAAATATGTATAATAGTAATATTATACAAGAAGGAAAAAATTTTACTGACTTTGTGAAGTACTGCTCGATTTCTTTACGACCTCTGAAACCCCTGATTTTTTATCACAAATTCACCCTAACATCTTCAAATCAACAATCAAAGGCATCCAATGAACATCCAAGTATCAAACAACCGCCAAATCAAAGATTTTGATGAAAAAAAAAATTCCGCCTAATTTTTTTTTACCTCGATTAGATGCAAAAAAAGCCACAAAAGTGGCTAAAAATCTTTGTTTAGGGCCCCTAATACCCCCCCAAACAGTTTTCCTAACATTTGGATGGTCAAAAAGACCATTGGAGGGGCAAAACAAAAACAATTCTGCTGACACTGTAGCAATGGGATGTGGTGCGATGCGGCCTATGCGGGATACAGCTACGATGCGGCCTGATGCGACGCATATGCGGCCGCATCTGTCAAAAGCGCATATGCGCCTGTTTTTTATGCGGATGCAGCGCATCCCGCATGATGCGAGCGTATTTTAAAACACTGAAGAGAACTTATGTTTGCTATTATTATTTTGTAAAATAGGGTGAAGTCATTGGGTTTTGTGGCCTTTAAAGGCCTAGAGAGCTTGTAAAAAAGATATTTTATAGTAAATATGCACTACAGTGGACTAATACCAATGGGTATTTTTGATAGAGAGCTTTCATTAAAAAGAGTATTTTTGAAAATTTTAGAACTTTAAAGGGCACATGTGGGGACCTAGGGTCAAGCCCCCACATGTGTGTGCCACCTAGGAGTGGGGCATGTGGCCTTGCAGAGCCCACATGATGTCCTTAGGGTGGCAGCATGCCCCATTATTCCTTTTGTTTATGTGCCTCTTTTAGTTAATAATTTTAGTTAGTTAGGGATTCTTTTTAAAGAGATGAAGATGTTGAGATGGATGAGTGGCAAGACAAGAAGGGATAGCATTCGAAATGAATTCATTTGGAAAAATGTAGGTATGGCACTAATAGGCGATAAGATGAGAGAGAGTAGACTTAGGTGGGCTGGCCATGTGTGGCGCCAACCCAATACAACGCCTGTTAGGAGGTACGAGTCAGTTCAAGTGGAAGAATTGAAAAGGGCAAGGGGTAGGCCCAAAAGGATGTGGATGAAAGTAGTTCGAAAAGATATGGGGACTTATGGCCTCACTGAGGGTATGACCTTTAATAGAGCAGAATGGAGGACCAGGATTCTTGTAGCCGACCCCAATTAATTGAAAAAAGGCTATAATGATGATGATGGTGATGATGATAATGATGAGGGAGTCTTTTTAAAAATTGAAAAGATTCAATTTCTATCCAAGTGGGAGTTTTGTTTTTTATTTTAAAAGATTATCTTTGGCTTCCTATAGATTTTGGAAGATCTAGATATTGCTAAAAGTGGTTACAATTCAATTTTAAATAGAATTGAACTTTTAGTTAGTTAGGGAATATTTTTAAAACTGAAAAATTTTTAATTCGTATCCAAGTCAGTTTTTTTTCTTTTTTAAATACTATCTTTGACTTCCTAAATATTTTGGAGGATCTAGATAATGATAAACGTGGTTATAATTCAATTTTAAATTGAATTGGACTTGGGCCAAATTATAAGGCGATAAGGCTCCTAATTTGCACCCAAAATTATGATGGCTGATTTGTGAGATTGATGACTCAGATTTAATCTCTCGCACCCCATAGATTTTCTAATATTTTAATAGTCAAGTTAGAAAATTAGATAAGGCATAACTAGACGGAATCCTATTCCAAGTGGGAGATATATTTGTTTCTATTTAAACAATCTTTGAACCTCTCTCTCATTACAAGATCTCTCTCTCTCACGCACAAGAAAAGATCTCTCTCTCTCTCTTTTCCTCCACTCCCCAAATGTTCTCTTTCTCTCTCTCAAGTTTAAGTCATGCCTCTCTCTCCCCTATGCTCCATAAGGCTATGCCACTCAAAAAGAAAGAAAGAGAGGAGGTACGTGAAACCCAAGTTTAGGGTTTTTGCTGTTTTTGAAGAAGAGAATTACAACCAGGAAAAAGGGAAATGAACCCTCAAGCCTAACCCTGAATTTGATCCCATAGGGTTCCTGCAAACCCTATATAGATTCCTATGCTCTCTAAGGCCTTAGATGTGAAGGTATTGCCTAAAAAGCTTCCCTATCTCATAACTTCCAGCAAGATCTAAATGATTAGAAGTACGTCATTGATTTGAGAATCAGGTGTTGAGTGTACGAAGCCCTGTGGGGGGTAACTCTAGGCGTCAAATGTCTTCCCAGTTGATTTATATATTTTTCAGTTATATTTTATAATTTTCTGTGAATTTTCAGGAACATATTTTATACTCAAAACTATAGTGGAAGATTGGTTATTGCTCCTGGATATTTTTTTATTTACTTTGGCAGTAAAAGTAAAGATCCTAATTGCATCTAGGGTTTTAATTTGATTTACGGCAATGTATAGTGGCCCATATAAGTGGAATTTAGGTATATTGAATAAAAGAAAAGGAATTTTTTTTTAATTCACTACCTTGAATTCCACATAGCCCCTCCTTTCAGTCTATTTCTTGCTAGGTATGATTAATTTATTTTCTCAGTTTCCATATGTCCAATATTCAAACAGGTTGGTTCTATTCGCTCTTTGTGTAGAAAAATCTACATGAAAGTAATTTTCTCTTAGAAACAAGAATTGGATATTGGAACTCGGAATTGATAGATGGAATAATTGAATATTGAACATCTTAATCAATATCTATCATGGAAAAATATTATTATAAAATTCCCATTCAGACTTAGCTTCAAAACCGACGAAATCAACAAAGAAGATAAAGGCTTGCACTCTAAGCATTTCATGGGTAGTTGCAAGAAACTTCCAAACACTAAACATCCCTAAAACATTTTCTTCCGATAGTTTGTGGGAATAAAATTTTCAGACCAATATGTTGTGAATGCTTCAATGGCCATCCCTGAACTCTGCTAATCATCACTACTTCTCTTTTTCTCCTCCCTGTTCCGTTAGCTTGTTATTGTATAGCCTCCACATCCCCTCCCCTCTCAGAGGAAGGATCCACTTCAATGCTCTCTAGCCTCCACATCCTCCTTACTATCATAACCCAGGTATGAACCACATCCAATTGCCCTAGCTCAGTTCTACCTCCCTGTGGCAATCGAAGGGCCTTTCATATAAAACCTCCCGTTATCTATGGCTATCCTTGCTCCTTATCTAACGCCACCCTTACTGCTCAGCAAGCCTCCCACCCCCGTTGTCTTCTTGGCTTCTTCTGCCTCTTTACCAGACCCAACCACCTCTTCCATAATGCTGCGCAAACAAAAGCAATGCCCTATCCGCCCATCGAGATTCTGCTATTCTCGACCTCCACCTGTTCCACACACCCCACCCTCTCTAGCTTCACTCCCTCCTCCTATCCTAAACGCAATCTTCTTGCCTAACTTGAGGCCTACACTAAGTTTTGGATCACGCATTCCTCTTTCCACTCATAGACCACCAATCCACTTCAGGGTCAATATATCCATTTTCCAAGCTTCCCTCTGCTATCCCACCCTTTTGTTCATCTATCCTGCAGCAGGCGCCTCTCTTTGTTTTCTCAAAAGTTGCATTCCCCCTTGCACCCCAAGATGCCTATTTCGGGACTGCCCTCCCTCAAACTTTAGAGCAATACTAACCCAACTCAGAGTTGAACAACCTAGTCACTCTCCCCCTCGAAATGAGATTGGCACTGAATGCCTTCCCTTCTTTAGGTGGACTTCCATCCCCTTTCCTCCATCCTCTCTAATACTTCACAAACATTCCCCCATCCCCACCTCAACTTCCGTAACACACTGTTTACCCACCCCACCTCTAGGCCCAACAATCCGAGCAGCTGTGGACACCTCCATTTACATGTCTATCTAGCTTCCAACCTTCACAGACTTCGTTACGGGCTTCTCCTTCGATGCCTATCAATACTCACCCACAGGAACCTAGAAGAGGATGGGTTTAAACTCCAACATCTAGTTCATAGTAACATTAACCCCAAGAAATAGCAAGGATCGGCAGAAAGCAAGCCAAACATGGACAACACGCCTTGAGACATGGGATTCATCTACGATGGCGAGATATCCGATTCACGAGGGTACTTAGGGAGAGTGCAAGACAAGCTAGGTAAAGGCCACTCCCAAAGTCAGCAAGGGAACTAGGGAGCTAATTAACCTAGTCAGCAAAGTTAGTTATGACCAACGAACACTCTTTACCTTAATCTCTAATGGACCCATCTCCCCATCCTAGTGCTTGGAGTGAAATTACACAACTTTCTAACTCTCCAAAATGAAGATCTTACTTAAGAATATTAGGGGCCTAAGTAGTCACCTCAAGGAAAATGCAATGTGGGCCTTGTTTCAACCCGATGTGGTTGCCATAGATATCGAACTTCCTAGGCCTACACTGCAGAAGTGAGGGCTAACTGGGGTAGAAGCCATTGCCAGTGGGAGGTCAAAGAGACATTGGGAGTATCTAGGGGCATCTGGGGTGTTTGGGACCTTGTTGGTAGGGCAACTTCTGACTGCTTGGATGTTCCCACCCATTCCCATATTAGGTCGTTGCCTATGGTCTGCCGCATATTTTGCTCTGCTTTGAGGGCTTTGGAAGGCATGCCAGGATCTTTCGAGACATTTGTCGGCTGCCCCTAGTCCTGTTCAAACAAATAACAGTTGACACCATCTCTTGGGTTAAGTTTCTAACCCACAATAAAAGCCTAACCTCAGAGGACTTTAGGATGAATTGGCACAACACTGTGCACTTCGTCCCAAGAGCTCTCATAGCCAGGCCTTCTTGGTCCCTCGACCCATAGGCTTCTTTATCAACATTGATGGTTGCTCTCTTGGTAACCCAGGTGCAGCTTGGCTAGTCCTGAAGGGGAAATCCTCTCTTTTTCAGGTTACCTGGGACACTCCAACTACACTACTGCCGAGTCTGTCGCCATGCTAAGGGTCTAAGTGCTCAAATCCTATCCTTGCTGGAGTGGGATCCTTGACAATGGAAGGGGACGCTAGGAATGTCATTTCATGGGTTGTGAGGGCATGACCAACCTCCATGGAGACTTGCTGACTACTTTGATCACATCTATGTGCTTTGCAAGAACCGCCTGGTCACTTGTCGCCAAGTTCTGAGGGTGACCAACCACCATGCTGATTGTCTGGCTAGGGTGTAATGATAGGCGGAGGTTCAGCAACTCACTCTTCGCTTCCTTGACCCTCCGGCTATTCATTTAGTGTCTGCAGCCCTGAATGTTTGCATACACCTCTTCCTACTCTCTACACTGATCTTTCTCCCCCTTCTCTGTCTTTTCTTTTCTCTCTAACCTCCCCCCCACAACCCCCCTTGTCTATTTTCTTTGTTCTAGTCCTCCCCTTACAGGCATTTTAGTCTATTTCTTATAGGCTACTTTTGTCACCGGTGGCCTCACCTGTTTTTTGTGCTTGAGCTCCCTCAGTGAGGGTAGCCAGTTTTTGTAAAGTGTGGAGTTCTTTTCCAAGCACGCAAGATGTGGGCCACTATATACCTCTTCTCATTCTCTCTCTTCCTTCCTGGCCTGCTTTTCTTCTCTCTCTTTGCTGCCCATGCCTTCTGAGCACCCAGCCTGTTGGTTGCCAGCAAGGGGCGGGGGGGAGGAGGGCTTTTTATAATTTGGTTAAATATTAATATACATTACAGTCAAGCTTTCTCAAGAAATAAAAATAAATAAATAATCTCATTCTTAAAGAAACATAGTGGTATGATGCAGCAATGGTCTGTAATGCTACTCTATCAGATTTAATGGAATCCATCATGTAAGAAAGAACTGAAAAGTCACAAAGTTTTATATTTGAACTCTTGGCATTCCCTCTAAATGAATGTGCCACTTCGAAGACTCTCCTTATCTTTCTTCTTGTTTAAATTGTATTGCTATTTGTTATATTCGAATGATAATCAAGCTTTCAGCTTCTGGTTATGAATTTCAGGGATCCATGAATAACACATAATTTGTTCCAAGTGGAGTATGATGTTATCATTTGGTTACTGCTCCAAGTGAGCTTATTTTTATGCTTTGATCTTTGGCAAGGCGGAATAGGTTTTTACTATCCTTGCATCCAACTAATAGTTTCACATTTGTTATGGCATAGTGTTATTAGCTGTCTACTTGACTGACTTTTCTTGTCTTCATGGCTGGTTTTTCCATTTCCCTTATTTGTTAACCTTGACATTCCTGAAATAGTATATTGTAAACTATTGGACTGCAATTATCATCTCTATGTTCATTTTGTGTATGGTTGAGGAATTTAATCAGGTGCATTGTATGTCAAAAAGGTGCAACGTGACAATCTGGAATAGAACCAAGAGTAAATGTGACCCACTCATCAACTTAGGGGCGAAGTAAGTATCTTACCCTTTCTGTTACTCTGATGTTGTTGGTAGGCCTTCTCATTGTGTTTTGTCCTTCCCAGGGGGATATCTTTTCTTCTAATGGAAGCTAATAGTCAACTTTATTCTAGCCTTTTCTATTGTGTGCACTGTTGGGAATTTTGGACTGGTGTTTTGGTGCTTGATTTTGGAATTTTTATTTGATCCTACAACTAAAAGAAGGAATTTGTGTTTGATCCTACGGATAAATATCAAAGAGGACATGGGAGCAACAACAAATGATAATATTGCATTATTGAATAATTCTACTCTCTAACAATAGCATACACCTACTATTTAGAAACAAACATTCAATAACTTACAAAAGTGGATCATATAATTCCATATAGATGTTTTCTTAGAATCTTGAGGTTTTAAATTTAGCCAGACTAACATAGAATATATAGAATGCAAGTTTAGTAACAATAAGAGCAAAAACATTGAATTGGTTAAGATTTTTGGCCAAGAAGTACCTAAAAGAGATTATTTTCGATATCTTGAGTCAATTATCCATGAGAAATGAGAGTTTGAGTAAAATGTTGCTCATAGAATTAGAATCGGGTGGACAAAGTGGAGATGTGCTTCTAGAATCTTATATTATTGTTGCATACCAATGAAACTGAAAGGGAAGTTCGATAGGACGCTGTAAGACCAGCCACGCTTTATGGGATGGAATGTTGGGCAGTCAAGTAACACCATATCAATAGAATGAGTATACCTAAGATGAGGATGTTGAGATGGATGAGTGGCATGACAAGGAAGAATAGAATTCGGAATGAACATTCGATGGAACTTAAAGGTTGTTTCAATAGGTGATAAATGAGGGAAAGTAGACTTAAATGCTCTAGTTATGTGCGCAATCAACCTAGAACAACATTGGTTAGGAAGGACGCTTTGATTCAGGTAGAAAGCTCTAAAAGGGCAGGAAGAAGGCCTCAGAGGACATGGATGGAAATAGTGAGAGAAGACATGGTGACTTATGGTCTGACTTGGGAATGGCCCTTGATCGAGAAAAGTGATGGACTAGGATTCGTATAGCCAAACCCAAATAGTTGGGATAAGGTGTGGATGATGATAAAGGCTAGCCATATAGGACTGCATTTCTACCCACTTAATATCTCAATTGCTATGCGTTATATGGGTATAGGAAATTTTCTAGAAACAAAATGCATCAAGAGGGCTTTGAATTGCTTGACGTCCAGTTTTTTATTTCTTTTCTAATTTGTTTTTAACCTGAAATTCTTGTCCGATATTGGACTAAAAATACCGAATGGCTGAACACTTCTTATAAATATCATTTCATCAATGAAGAAATTGATGCAACTCATGGACATTGCAACTTATCTGGAGAAATCCTATACCCATGGACACTGGTCATCCTCAAAACAGCTTCCTTGGTGATTCCTGAAGCAAACTTTTCTTTCTCCCGCTTTTGAATGTGTCTATGTGTGTTTGTATGTGTACATTTATAGACATTCACATATATAGACAAATAGTTGCTAATGTTGTGTGCTGCATGAATGATCTTTTAAACCAAATAAACATCAAAAGTATAGATGAACGTTACAAATAACTGCCAAGGAAAAGAGTTGTAAACTCAATGAAATGCTTTGAAACTAGAGAGAATCATTATTTTTTATGGAACTTTAAATGAGAGTGTCCATGTTTAGGAAATTTATCCAATTCATATGGAATTTCTAATAATTATGTTATGCCAAATTTCATGCTTGCCTTTCATTGTAGCAAAGAAGAAACTAAGAAAGAAAACAAACAATGAACGGTATCAAATTCCCCCTTTATAGGGATTTGCATTATGATTGTGGAAAGCATAGCATTGGTAACTTTGTAACCTAGTGGGTATGCTCCTGCATTATGGTTTCCAATTGAATTCCGCCTTGATTTCCTGATTCTAGTCTTCCTTTACTTCACTCCGTTTCTCTGGCTCTCTATCTCTTGTCAGAGAAAGAACTTTTTTCTCAAAATAAACGATCGAACCTTCTTTTGCCTCGTCTTTTAAGATTTCTTTCTTCCCCATATTGATGGACAAGGGGGAAAAGGGTTGCCCCCCCCAACTCTTCCATGTAGTGATTAGTTATAACAAGAGATGTGGTTATACGGAGAGGGCTTATACCCCCACCCTCTTCTTTTTTTAAAAAAGGTATAGTTTGAAAGAGAGTTGGGTGGGTAAGGCACACCATGATTCTAGTAAGAGAGAGAGAGAGAGAGAGAGAGAGAGAGAGAGAGAGAGAGAGAGAGAGAGAATAGGTGAGCTAGAGAGAGAGAGAATTTTGGATGTGTTCATCCCCTCTCTCTTTTTCCTAATGCATCAGAGAGAATCTGTGAGAGATGATGGGGTACTTGACTCTTTCCCTCTGTCATGTGTTTTTTGTGACATGGAGATTGGGTAGGGCCCTTATCCCCCTTTTTAGGAAAGATGGAGAGATTAAAATGGGGTAGATTCCCTTTTTTTTTTTGTTTTTTTAGGGGGGGAGGGGGGGGTGGCGGGGGGAGACAAAGAGACAAGGGCATGCTCCCTAGTCCCCTTCTTTCCTCCTTCCCCTTTTACTATCATTGTTGTTGTTATGGAGGGGGATGGCCACCTTTTTTTTTTTTTTTTTGATAACAGGATGGAAACAAATGCATATAAGTTATTTTTCATGTACTTTGGGTAACACCTACTCTCTCATAAATTGAGTGAAATTATAATTTAACTCACGTTATTATAACCAAAATACCCATTCCCATTGAGATTTGATATAAATAACCAATAACTAATTATGGTTTTCTTTTCTAACATCACCACCGTTTGATCTCTCATAATTTACTGCAGAACTATTTTGGGAAATTCAATTTAATAGTATATCCATGTGAACCTTGTGTCTAAGTTTTGGGATGGTGCACAATAGTAATCATCGAACAGGTGGCACAACAATATTGCCAATAGTACACCTAGCTCAATTTTTGGATCTGCGCTGATGTTTCCATATTTGGATTAAGAGACCCTGATGGCCTGGAAGGGAAACAATTAGATTTTGTCAACCCTTCTGCATTTTGAGGATCATACTTTGTGCCTACTTCTAACAAATATATTATTTAATGGGTGACTGCATTTGGTAATATGGTATAGGCACATCTCAAGACTTTGTTAGTTTCTATAGATTGTTCTCTTCAAGTTTATGCTTGTACTTGTAGTTTAACTTGTTTTCCTATTCTGAATGTTATATATCTTCAGATATTGTTAATTAGCCCTGGGCCATTGAATATCATAGATGCTAGCATGTTTGACTTCGCTCTTAAAAAATTTGGGTTTCACAGCTCCCGTGCAGGATCATTTTTAGGTGATTTTATCCACTTAGGTTATTTGCACAGTCAATTTATTGTCAAATATTTAGCCAATTGTAGTGAATGTTAAGCAAATCACAACTATGTATATATTGTGCCTGAACATTGCTTATAGAATAGCATTTCTTTGTTTTACAGATATGAGTCTTCCCCAATGGAAGTTGCGTCCTCTTGTGACGTTACATTTGCAATGCTTGCTGATCCTGAAAGTGCAGTATGTTTTATTTGATCTTATTAGTTTATGTTATATCCGTATCTTGTTCATTCGAATTGGTAGTTTACAAGACTGCATGCTCGCTCTAGGTGGATGTTGCTTGTGGAACTCAAGGTGTTATTCATGGAATTGGTCCAGGAAAAGGGTACTGCACTTAGTAGTTTCTTCTTTTAGTGGAATTTTTAACTTAATGGAAATGAGGATGTAAATGCTTTGTAATATGTAAAAGAGTTTGCATGTTGAGATTTTGATTTCATTGTTATTACCTCTATACTTTGTGTGTGATTGTATGCATATATACAGACATATACACATTCCTATATGCATATATGTGTGCATTGACCTAATATTAAGACATTCTATTGCTTGATATTATATTCCCTGTCGTCATCTTGAATTGCAGACACTTATCATGTTCTGAGAGCCATAAATGGAACCTTGATTGTCATTATTGTCATGATTAATGAGTCTTTTATTGGTGAATTATTTGGGATTGGAACCTAGACATAGTTGTGCAGCTTGGTTTCCCTTCATTTTTGTGGATGTGTATTTTGGCCTCTGAGGGTATGAGCTAAGTGAACATATGCTCACTTGATTTCTTTGGGGAATAACAAAGTGATGTTTTGGCAAAGTTACATATCGGATTGTGTGGCAAATTTTCTCTGAAGTCAACCCGAAGGACTCTCTATGCCTCATATGTAAAGTTTTTCTTTTTTTTCGTATTAATTCTGCTCTTGAAATTTTGGACCAATTGTTGCAAATAATTTGTATTTTCTGAATTTATGGGAATATTTGGTCACACAATAAATGGCTTATCAGATTCTTGAATGATTCCTTTTGTATCGATTGCTATACATTCTTGGAAATTTTCGTGACAGCGCCGCACATGTGAAACTGCATAGTTCCAAATGGATTCAAACTTTTGCTTCATTATTGTTTACTGTAGTGTGCCAAATTTATTTCCAGCTTTCTTGTCTCAATTCTTAAGTTTTGAGTTCATGGGGCAGTTTGACGATCCCTACACGTATTGTCATTGGAAAAACTTCCAATTGTCATTATTGTTGTTGTTTTTGCCGTTGTTGATTATGGTGGTGTTGGTGCTGCCGCTGCACAAATGGTCTGATTGCTGAAGGGACCAAGCATGACGATGTCGTAAAAGCTCCTATTTGGTTGTCAAATATTAAGAAAAGTCAAATTGGCTACTATGTAATGATTACGGCATAAAAAGATTGATTATGAATGGATTCTTGTGCAATTCTGTCTGAGTGAGATCTCATGTCTTTGTCACAAGGAGAATGATTCTATGAAACAAATGTTTTGTTCCTAATCATATGATTGTATTATGCTGCATCTTCCTTCTGTCAGATTGGTTAGTGTCGAGTAGGAATAGGAGTGAGGTATCATGACAAGAGTTTGTATCTACCTCAGGTCCAAGAACAAAAGTTTACTATTTCTATATCCTCTCGAGTCAGGAGTTATCTCTAAGAACTCCTATTATTTATTGCATGACACTCTTTGTGTTCTTGGATGAAACTTGAATTGCTACCTTGCATCTCACAAGCCCTTTTAGGGACTGGCCAGGGTTATTGCATGATACTCCTGCCATTGACGAGACACAAATGTACTCTCAATGTTGTTGATTTTATGCATGGGCATCTTCTTGTAATCTACTTATTGCCAGGGTCATCCCTATGCTTGTTCATCAATTTTTCTCAGCTCGTCTGAAACCTACTAATTCTCTGACTCATTTTTGTCTTTCACTAGACCAAATACTAGTTATAGGAACCACGACTGCTAATGATGGTCCGAATGTCAAGAATATTCTGCATCTTCTCACCAACCTCTTGTGCATCTGCACCTTCCACTAAGCATCCTCAGCATCCACAGGCTCTCCATGATACTCAGATCAGAGATATTAAAATAGGAGAGATCCTGTACCCTTCCACAAGCTCAATTTTGTATACATTATTGCCATTCTTCTGAAGCACACAGCGTGGGCCAATGTTCTCGTGTTTGAGCTTACCACCAAGATTGTACTATTGCCTAAGATACACCATCCCAAAAAAACCTTCATTAAACTCTTTCTGACATCAGTGTTGATCGGAATCTGCCTTGTACTTGTCCTAGCTTTCTTGAAGTTTTTCTCGTACCTGCCAATGAACCTCTTGAGATATTCGACCAAGGCTTTAGCATCATCTCTTGCTCGCTCTTTCTCAGGCAAGGGCCCCAAATTTAGAACCTTATTTGGCGATTGCCCATACACGATATCAAATATTGACCTTTATGTGGATCGACTGATTGTGCTATAATAGGAAATTTTAGCTTGTGGCAGAATCTGATCCCACTGTGAAGGCTTGTCTCCTTGCAAGTCTCCTCAATAGGTTTTCTAGGCTTCTATTAACAACCTCGATCTTACCATCAGTCTATGGAAGATAACTGCTATTATACTGAAGGTGAGTGGCGAACGTCTTCTATAGGGTACGTCTAAAGTGACTCACGAACCTCACATCTTGATCACAATTTATGGTCTTAGGAAACCTCGAAGTTGAACCACCTCCCTGAAGAGCAAATCATCAACATGCAAGGCATCAAGGTTGTTCTTGCTAGGGATAAAGTGCAGCATCTTAGAGAAGCATCCCACCACCACAAATACAGAATCCCAACCTCTAGATTTGCAAGGATGCAAAGTCATATTGATGTCTGTCCATGGGGTGGTAAGAATTTGCAAAGTGGAATACAAACTAGTGTTTTGAGACTGGCCTTTTGGTTAGCTCAAATACCCGGCATCACTCTACATATTAGCTGACATACCTATCCAGTCTTGGCCAATAACATTTCTTCTCCACTAGTGCAATGGTTTTATCTCGCCCGAGGTACCCACTAAGACTTCTAGCGTGCAACTGACCAATAATCTGAATACGAAGAGATCCCTCCCTCTGGAATACACAGTCAGCTTCTCTAAAGAGAAACCCGTCCTGCAAAATATAGAAGAATAAATGTTTCCTTGCATACACTGCTCGAGAATTATGTAGAAAGCAAGGGTTAGAAGCATATTCTGGGGTAGGACTTCAAACCCAACTATAGTTTCAAAAGTGCTAGGCGGGTCCTAGGCCGCCTAGGGGATCCAGGCCGCCCAGCGCCCAAGCGGGCGCCGAGAACCTGAGTGGCCCAGTTGAATCCAAATAAGGATTCTGGCGTTCTGCTGTTATGTCAGTATCAGTTATATGCAGTACATAATTCAAATTATGCTACATATTATTTAGCATTTAGCACACACTCCATAAGCATAACTATAATCCATAAGTCGGTTCATACTCTATATCCAATTAAAACTTAAAATTTTCCAACCAACCAAATTATCAAACCAAGTTATCAAATAGTATCACACCAATACTGCAATACACCACCATGAGGAAGAAAACAATCTAGTTTGAGTAACTTTGAGTAACCCTTTGATCCTAAAAAACTCACCACAATCTAGTTTTTTGGGGGCTTTCTCTCTCTAAATTTGGCTCCAACAAGTTTTAGGTTTCAATTGAACCTAAAACCCTAATTTTTGGCCCTTAAAAATAAATAAATAAAAAAAAGACAAAAATTGCCCCCACCGAATTGTTTTTCCGCCCCTGGGCGGTCGCCCAGGGCTGGGTGCTGGGCGCTCGCCTAGGCACTGGGCGGTCCACTTTTTTAATCACTGAACCCAATCACAGACGTGGCAAGGGTCCGAAGGAAGTTAGACCTCTTGTTCAATGCATTACCACTTTATTTTGGTTGTCCGACTTATGCTGAATCACAGTGGAAAACTCCTGCAAATCAGGCAACTTTGAACAGTGCCTATTCAAAGCATTCAAAAATTTAAATGCCTCGTACTTAGAAAGTAAGATATATCCCCACTAGATGAGATAATGCCTCCAATGTTGAAGTGCCTACACAATGAAATAAAGCTCCATATCATGTGTAAGTACCTAGCCTTAGACCCCATTCAACTATTCACTACAGAAGGCTACGAGCTTGCATTTTTAGCTAAGGACAGTTGCAATACACATATGTGAAGCATCACACTCTACCTGAAACTCTTCTAAAAATTTGGGAGTGCCAAGATGGGAGTAATAATCATCGTCTCTTTGACAAGCTTGCTTTTGTCCACTGAAATGCCTGCTGAATTTCTAATAAACCTCCTATAAAAAGCGGCCTAATCATGGAAACTCCAAAAACCTCTCCCATGGTTTATGGAGTAGGCTAATTCAATATTGCTTGCACCTTAGCTTGATCAACTTTAACCCCTTTAGCGAAACAACAAACCCTAGAAATACCAAACTACTGTTATAAAGAGCACTTCTTGAGGCTTACAACTTTTGCCTTCCAATACCTGCCTTTGATGGAAGTGCTCATTATCACCGGAACTGTAAATAAGAATATCATTATAATATACTGCTATGAAATTTAAGAATAAAAGGGCGAAGCACATGGTTAATGTCTTCATGATCCTCATAAAGTACTTGGGCAGTCGGACAAACCTAACGGCATCACCAACCACTCATACAAACCCTCCCGAGTCTTAAATATTGTTTATCACTCTTCTCCAGGGAAAACACAAATAAGATATTCACTTTTCAAACCAATTATGGAAAAAACCTCTGACCCCAACGACTTGAAAAACAATCATCCACATAGGAAACAAGAAATTGGTACTGGACTGTGATCTTATTGATGGCCATATTATACACTTACATGTGCGAAGGACCATCTTTCTTTGGAGCTAACAAGGCAGGGACAGCACATAGACGTCAGCTCTCTTGAATCAACCCCTGGTTTACCTTTCTGGTTATCTACCTATGCAATTCTTCGTGCTCTTTTGGACCCATACCATGGTGTCATACCGTGGTGTGATAGGTTAAGAAGAGCAGGACTAGGGATAAAATCAATTCAATGCTATCTCTTTCATTTGGAGCACGCCAGCAGACAAATTCTCAGGCGTAACCTTAATAAACTCCTTAAGTTAGGGTGTAATGGGGGTACGAATAGAGTTAAGGCAAGAATCATCCTATGCTCACAAAGCAGATATAACTCCTTGCTCTCTCCTCTCCTCAAGAAATCGACTTAAAGTGAGTAGAAACTCTCATTCCCCCCTTCCTAGGCTCAAGCTGTCTTGTGTTTAGATCGCACTACATCAACTCTTCATATGTTTTCCCTATGGTGAAACTAACCAAACAACAAGAATTAATAGGGTTTTAATTACATATTTGGAACTATGGAAAGGGGTTCCCCTTGACATAAAACTCCTAGAAGCCATAAAATAACCTTTAAGGAACCATTAATAATCATAGAAAAACAGGGATTCGATTTGCAAACCCTAACCCACTTTTTTTTTTGGAAGAAAACCCCTACCTCACTCACTCCTATGAGATTGACACCCCATCCTTCTTCTAGCACTGCACATCTAGATATGATTATGAATTTCTTTGGAAATTTTTTGTTATGATGGTATAGGATTTTTTCTTGTATTTGGAAAATACATTGTTAAGCTTCAATTTTTTTATTGGGAGATGTAACTTACATGCCTATTGATCCTTGGCACTACCTATTGAAACAGCTTTCTACTGTGCTCTTTAATGTCAATGAAAGCCACATTTAGTTGTCATAAAGCATCATTTATTTTCCATTTTAAATGAAACTTTGCAGGTATGTGGATATATCAACAGTTGATGGCGCCACTTCTAAATTGATTGGTGGAAACATCAAAAGTACAGGGGCATTGTTTTTGGAGGTAAGGCTTGTTCATTTTCTCCTAAAAGTTTCAATATATTGTGTGTTTCCATAGTGCTTTTTCTCCCCTACAGTTCATGCTTTTTGTTATTGATGTTTCCATTAATGTGCTTTGTTGTGAATTGTAAATCATGACATTGTTTAAAAGGCTATGCGTGCATAGTGCTTTTTCTCCCCTATAGTTCATGCTTTTTGTTATTGATGTTTCCATTAATGTGCGTTGTTGTGAATTGTAAATCATGACATTGTTTAAAAGGTTATGCTTGCTAGGCTCCAGTTTCAGGCTCCAAAAAGCCTGCAGAAGATGGCCAGCTCATTTTTCTAACAGCAGGTACTGATTATGTTATATTTTTCTTGCTGTATCATACCATTCTTGAATTTTTTATTTTTTTTTTCTCTTCTTTAAATAGGAGCAGTCATTTTAGTTTTAAGATGTTGAAAATGGTGATGGTATAGTAGTTGTACTTATCTATGCATTAATTGTTATCTTAAATAAGAGCACATCTTTAGGGACACAACATGGAGTTACTTCACTGCAGTTACTGATTATGTTGAATTTTTCTCTATAGACGTTGATTGTTTTTCTTTGACTGAAATTAGTCCTTTTCATTTTGAAATGTTAAAAAAAATATTAAGGTCATGTTTTACTTAGGTGGGTAAATGAGGTTTAAACACAGCCTCATATGGTTGTTCCAATAACCACATTCCAATCAACATTCCAATCAAGTTAATGGTAAGCCCATGTGAGTTAGTCCTTATTTTTATAATTTTACTTAACTCCACCTTATGTTATTAGCTTATGGAAACCTACCTGTGGTTTTGTTGGGAGTGTTTTAAAAAAAATTACTGCCATTAGCCTAGTAAGAGTTGGTAAGGAAGGCTTATTTGCACTCTATGCGCCACATGACTAAAATAGAACAGTGAAAATGAAATGGATTTTATCATGTGAACACTTAATAAGAAAAATATGACATGTATTCTATGACTTATATCTTTTATGACAACTGTATCTCCTGCATTTTCAATCTTACACCTGGTAAAGGGGAGGTAGCCACATGTCTTGTGAAGTTAATTGCGTAGGAATGGATTATTATACATCGATTGCCAACCTTTTTGTGACAGGCTTATAGTTACTACTGACCCCAGATCTTAGATTGGTACTCTTGGACACAACCAAGGAACGATTGTGCCCTAATATTTGTAGTAACTCATGATTCATCTGAGTTCAACTTCAGCATAGAAATCTACATTGTTTGAAAGACCTCTTATCATAAGTTCGGAAGCAAAATTTTGTGTATGGTTTTTTTTCAAATCATGCAATCTTTCCTATATGTTATCTATCAGCATGGTTGAGAGGGAGCTCCAAGCCCCTACATGTTCTGTTTGGAAATTGAAGCAAGAGAAACTCAGCGTGGAAGAATCAAATGAATGAAGAGCCTTGTTGGAAGAAACTATACAAGAGATGACCTACATAGTTCAGGAAGTTGAATATTTAGTGCCCATTTTGGCTTAGATATCTAAAAAATAAAGCGACATTTGTTCAATATTTGATTTTTTTCTTTTTTTCTGAAAGATTACTGTTAGAATATCAAGTAACACTGAGGTGCAGTCAAGCATTGTTAAATATATGAGGCGAGAGAGGAGAACAGGTCAAAGGAGGAGTTGAGGTTGAACAAAGTATGTATATGATATACAGATTGTACCTGTAGCTTGGACCCATATTTCACAAGTTCTTTTTCCATCCTTCAATTGATATAAAGTTAATTCATACTTTTATGTTTGTTTCCCATGGAAGGTTCTTATCTTTTATTTTAATGGAATTTTCATTTATGTTTTGTTAAGATTTATAAATAAGTGATCCCTCTCAATAATCTGAGATTTTTGATCTACACATTGTGTCAAAGCAAAGAGATGTAAGGCTTCATGGGTTTTGCTTGATTCTTCATATTGCATTGAGCATGCAGTAAGGTTTTCTTCACGCCTCTCTGCTTTCTGTTGCATCAGTCTTTATTTCTCATTTTTCTCCTAATTTTCTTCCCATCTTATGGTTATTAATGTTGTCATCCACATGCCTGGTGGCATCACTACGCATGCCAAACTATTAGGTATCGTTGTTACTATTTTTATTTTATTTTTTGGATTTTGTCTTCTTACCTTTCCAAGAGGGATATCTACTTTATGGTTTTGTGCCTTGATTCTTCATGCATCATTGAGCATGCAATAGGTTTTCTTCACTCATCTCACTGTCCCCCAGTTTAGTATTTTTTCTTTTGAATTTGTTTTTCTGATATTTTGGTTATTAAGGGATGATGTTGTCATCGGCAAGTATAGTGACATTACACATGTTAGACTGGTAGGTTTGATATTTTCTGTAGGATTTTGTCTTCTTTCCTTCCAAGGGGAAAATCTACTCTTTGCTCCACATTTTTCCTTGGACTTTCCAAACACAAAGTCATTTTTTAAATAGAGTATCTTTTTTTCGTGTGAAGAAGTCCATTTTGTTGTGCATTGTGAGGACAAGCTTGTTGATGTAGCATATGATGTGACCAACAATAACATGGGACCTGAATACCTGCTTCGTACTTGAGTGATGGAATTAAAAGATTATTCTTCTCTTGATTGAGTCCTGATTTTCCTGACCCCATCTAGATTTATACCTTTTCATGAGGGATTAAAGGGGTTGCATACTTGTATCTTGATTACATAAAATAATAACATGTTGAATAAGAATAGTTATTATATGATGGAATTCAACTACACGACAAAATAGAACCTTCCAAACCTAGTGGCTGGTAAAAAAATGTGTGACACAATACCCTTATCAACAAGATGCTTTTTAATGACTACGAGATGTACAATCCAGCAATGGCTGCTGAGGATACTAAACGTTAATTGATTGTAGTGGAGGATTGTGATGGATACCTCTTAGGGTAATCCTGTAGAAATACTATACTTGCTCGTTGACCTCTTAAAGTCATTATCTGGATTTCATATCCTAAAGGAAAAAAAAAGTGAAATATGCAAAGGAATTCTAGTTAACAAGTTGTGGATTCAAAATCTTGTTCCTTAAGTGTGAACAAGATACCATTTGTATGAAGGCCATATGTAATGCTTAATTGAATGATGATGCAGCCCAGAATACTGCTCCTGTGTATATTAGGAGAGACAATCTTAAAGTTTACGAGAGGAACTGGAGGAGCCAAAATGGTTATTGAATCTGTCCTTTTATGCCTTTTATTTATTTCATGAGTCATTTTATTCATTTAGGGGCATAAGTAGTAATTTCTAGAGTCTTTTGTGTCTTTCTATTCAATTAAAGTCTTTTATAATGAATGGCTATGATTAAATTAGATGGATGGCCAAGATTAAGCCTTGTTTAGGGCTTTCTTATATAAGGGATGTACTCAAGCATAATGAGGCATCCTGTTATGGACTTTATTCAAAACCCTAGAGCCCCTATTGCTCCTTTTGTCTCTAGCTTTTGTATTTTGCTCTAATTTTGGCCTATCTTCTTTGTTGTTAAACCCTAGCTTCAAGCTATTGGGTCTGCGTGAGGCTGGTATAAGATCCTAATGATTTGCATGGACGAAAATAGTTTTTACCAACATACTGTAGCACTGTACGGACAGTACTATACAATTGATTTTTGTCCCCTAGATCAACATCCATGCCTCCACACAGAGGAAGAGTTGGAAAATTAGCAACCATAGAAGCCTTTTATGCTAGTTCGTGGGAAAGGATTGCATATCTGAGGAGATTGGTTGAAACCCTGACTCTGTGTTAGACGCAAATGAAAACCTTGATCTCAGAAGGATAAGATCTAGGCAGATGAAGAATCCATAAATCCCTTCCATCATCAAGCTCCAAGGAGAGAGGTAGTTAATCGTACAGATAGGGTTAGTAGGAGGTGGGAAGCCGGTCTCAAGGTTGAGATCCACGAGTTTAATGGGGGCCTGACAGCTTAAGAATTCATTGACTAGCTGAATACAGTGGAGTGGATATTGGAGTTTAAGGAGGTTCTTGAGAAAAAGAAAGTACCTTAAGTCGTCATAAACCTTAAGGGAAGAGCTTTGCCCTGGTTGGAACAAGTGAAGGTGACACGTACACAAAGAGGACAGCTCAAAATCACAGATTGGGAGAAGATGATGCGTAAGATGAGAGAGGCTTTTCTTCATTATGAAATGTGGGATGCCATAGGTAGCTTACTCTTCATGTAAATTCTTTTTTTAAATACAAGTTAACATTCTCCAAATAAAGATGAGAAGGCTTTTCTACCCTTCAAATACTTGCAAACTATGTATTTGCATTTAAATAATCTTCAGCAAGGAAGTAGGTTTGTGGATGACTATACGGAGGAGTTTTATCAGCTGCTTTTGTGTAACGAGCATTTTGAGGATGATGACCAGCTTGTGGTGCGATATATTGGAGGTCTTAGGCAGTCTCTGCAAGATGTGATGAATATCCATAGCGCGCCTTGGTGGTGGAGAAACAACAAAACTGAGGTCAGTTCAGATCTAAAAATATGCCAGCAGTAGTCTCCAAATCTTGGCTGAGTATTGGACAAGCGCAGGAGCAGGTTGGGGAAAGTCTGGCAGCAACAATCCGGAGTCCCAAGAGGTGTCAGAGCCCCCCAGACGGTGCGTGCTATTGGTCAGGGCCAGAACTTGAGAAATCAGGTTGGTGGTGTGGCAATAAAGTGTTTCAAGTGCAAAGAGCCCGGCCACAGGTCGAATGACTGTAGGAAGAATTCTAGCTGAGGGACAAAATAGCTATTAATCAAAGAGGATGATTTAGTTGATATAGATGTGTTTGTGGATCCTGTTTCCGATGATTATGGTGATGAAGAGGTTGTTACTCATGGAGACGTTGGTGAAGCATTAGTGGCCAGAAGGAGCTTCTTGGTGCCAAAAGCAGACACACAAGAAGATTGGCTGTGAACCACTATATTTCGCTCCTCATGAATAATTGAACGAAGGATTTGTACCATGGTGAATGGTAGTGGCAGTTGCGAAAATATTGTGTTAGAGGAAGCCATTACAAAGCTGCATTTGAGTGTGAAAGAGCCTCCACATCCCTAGAATTGTCCTGGTTCAAAAAGGGCAATGAGTTAACACTCTCTAAATGTTGCCTAGTTTCTTTTTCCATTAGCTAGATCTATACTGATAATGTGTGGTGTGATGCTGTGACAATGTATGTGTGTCATATCTTGGTGGGGAGGCCTTGGCAACATGATATACATGCCATACATGATGGGATGCTTATACGTTTTGGAAGGATAACCTGAAAATTTTCTAAGGAGATGTGATGCAACTGAAAATCGCTGGCAACCAACAACTGGCAAATATAGCCGCGTTTTAGAGAGAGAAACAAACAATTAAGAAGAGATTGCAAGAAGAAGGGGCACAAATACAAGGATCCGGACCTCCTCATGCACCATCAAGAGTAAACAAGAGACGCAGCTCTCTTTCTCTCTTTATGTTAAATAGTTTCTTTTCCTTCACCAAAATCAAAATCCAAAAGCCAATTAGAATAGGCATTGTTTTTATATTACTGCTCCTTCCCTTTCTAAGCACTCTTTCTCCTAAAGAAATGAAGGTTTTTCTCCTCTAAACGATAAGTTTCTCGCATCCATGTCCATCTCAAAAGATGGACATGGAAACCTTCCTAGTAAATGAATTCATTCCAAAAAAAAGACTTATCCTTCCCTCCTAAAAAAAGGAGTCTTTCAAATTTAACAAGACGAACCTCTTTTAAAAAAAATGACTCTTATTATCTTAAGTAAACAAGCAAATTATGTATGGACCATATTGGGGGAGGTCTATTACCATTTGATGTCAAATATGTCTAATATTACGAGCACCACCCCCTTTTTTCCCTAAGTTGCCCCTCTATCCGGCAATGAAAAAACCGGAAAGGGGTATTATTCTTTCTGCGAAAAAAATTGGGTACATCCACCTCGCTTCCTCAGGAACTCTGCTTCTATGGCAGAGCCAAGCCTGAGCACCCCTGTACTCATCCATGGTGCCTCACCCTGCAAATATTGGGCACGCAGAGTAGCTTTTGAACTCATTAGTGAGTCTCTCTCTCTCTAATTATCCCATCTCTGTTCGCTTTCTTGTAATTTAGCAATCTCATGCCATTCTCTGCGATGTTGATTTTTTGATTGAAGGATTTTGTTTCTTTTCACTTTTTTAAGAACTATTCCCTGCTGAACAATAGGAAGAGGCTCAACAAAAATGACCAAGCCATTGCGGAATCAAAGGAAGAAATTTAACAGAGATGCAAATAAAGGAGTAGTAGAAATTACAATTGCTTTGTCAGGCACTTACATCGTCTTCACCATCACAGTCGTATGCTCCAACATTGTACAAAAACCTCTTATTTGCATTCGAGAGCACTGCAAAATCCATCGGTTCTGTTTTTTGACAGAGAGAGAGAGAGAGAGACCCACAATTTTGTGCCAGGACTTATAGAAAGAGAGGGACATGGAGGACTTTTATAACCTCTCTCTTATATGCTTGATCGATGGCTTAATGTTGAGGAACGGAGTATTTAGTTGAGAGGTCATGTGAGCAATATCATCTGCGTACCATGTACTTACATCTTGTGTTCTTTTCTCTATCTAGAATTTGAGCTCTCTTTCAACTATGGTTTTGAGGTGAAGCAGAGTTGCTGAGGAAGCGAGGCGGATGTGCCCAAATTTTTTTCACGGGAAGATTAGCCCACTGTCCAGTGTTCTCATTGCCGGACAGGAGGGAAGCTTAAGAAAAAAAAAATAACGTGGAGGTGGTGCTCATAATATTGGACATATTGGACACCAAATGGTAATAGACATCTCCCAATATAGTCTGTATATAATTTGCTCTAAATAAAATTACTAAAAGGACTTTATCAAACTAACCCCAAAACCCAGACTAATCCTATTTCTAACAGTTAACCCTAATAAAAAAAATAAAAGTACACCCATAAAGAAATACTTAAGCCCCCCAAAATTGAGAAGAATAAAAATGCTGAATCCATCCATCTCTTGATCTACATCAGATTGGAGCTAAACAGTAAACACTGGGAGGGTACCCATTTCTTTCTTGGCCAGATTTATAGAGGAAATGTGTAATCTAGGGTTGTGTTTGCACTTGTGGGGAAGGAGGAGCCGGTGAGTAATATGGTCCCTGAGGTGGTTCGCCAATTTTGAGACGAATTTGTGATGTTTTCCCAAGGAGCTAACACCCATGTTGCTCCCCCATGCGTGATATGGAGCACCACATTGATTTGGTGTTAGGTGTTAGCTTGCCTAGCAATCCACACTATCTAATGAGCCTACAAGAACATGCAAAGCTTTGTAGACAGGTAGAAGAGTTATTGACCGGCCTATATTAGGGAGAGCATGAGTCCTTGTGTTGTCCTAGCACCTCCAGAAAGGATGGCAGCTGGAGGATGTGTGTAGACAGCGTGGCTATAAACAAAATTACAATGAAATACAGGTTTCCCATGCCCCGGCTTGATAGTGTGTTGGACCAACTTGCAGGTGGTATGGTGTTCTTGAAGATAGACTTAAAAAGCACCTATCATCAAATTCGAATCAGACCTGGAGATGATTAGAAGACAGCGTTCAAGACTCGAGAAGGGCTGTACTAGTGGATGGTCATGTCTTTTAGGCTACCTAATGTCCTGAGCACATTCATGCTAGTCATGAATCATGTACTCCCATTGTTTATTGGTAGATGTGTTGTAGTGTATTATCATGATATTTTAATTTACAGCACTTCTACTAACTTGCCGTTGTAGTAGCATTTGCCCAAGGTTTTACTTACTTTGCGACGAGAAAAATTATATGCCAACATGAAGAAGTTCACATTGATCGTTGACCGAGTGGTTTTCTTTGTTTATGAATTTTTCGGAGAAGGTGTTAGAGCCGATGAACCCAAGGTCCGAGCAATTGTTGATTGGCCAGTGCCGAAGTCAATCCATGATGTGTGTAGTTTTCACGGTTTAGCATCATTCTATCGGTTAGCATCATTCTATCGGTGCTTCATACACCATTTCAGCACTATTTTTGGCACCTCTCACTACTTGTATAAAGAACAAAGCCTTCTAATCGACACCACAAGCAAACAAAAGCTTCATTAAGATCACATTCAGGCAATCGGCAGAACCAATCTTAGTGCTTCCATCGACAAAGTCCTCGAAGTAAATTGTGATGCTTCTATGGTCGGTATCGGTGCAGTGTTAAGTCAGGATTGCAGGCTCGTAGCTTATTTTTGCGAGAAATTGAATGGCGCCTAGCTGAGGTGTTCTACTTATGATTACGAGTTATATGCTATTGTGCAAACTTTACGCCGTTTGAGACACTACTTGATCCAGCGGGATTTCATTCTTTCTTCTAATCATGAGGTGTTAAAGCACATTAATGGCCAGCATAAGTTGAATCATCAACATGCCAAGTGGGTGGCATACCTATAGGAGTTTACTTCTACCCTAAAGCATAAATCTGGCAAACAAAATAAGGTGATGGATGCACTAAGTAGGAGAGCCTCTATGCTTACCTCTATGTAGGCTAGGTGTTGGAATTTGACACTCTCTGAGACCTTTTAGCAGCAAACACACTTTCAAAAAATTCTTCAAGAGGTTGATTTGGGCTAGCGTGATGATTATGTTGTGTACAATGGGTTTCTTTTCAAAGGGAATCATCTGTGTGTACCTAATTATTCTTTGAGGCAGCAAATTGTCCAAGAGCACATGGCAAGGGACACTTTGGTAGAGATAAGACTTTGGCTTTGGTTAGTGCTGATTATCATTGCCAAAGGTAAAGCAGGACTTGAGTAGATATGTGGATAAATGCCATATTTTTCAATTCTCCAAGGGGATTGCCACTAATGACGGCCTATACATGCCATTACCATTTCTGAGCTGCCCTAGATAGATGTGAGCATGGATTTTATCCTTGATTTGCCACATGAATAGCGAGGTATGAACTCAGTCTTTGTTGTGGGTGATCGATTTTCTAAGATGGCTCATTTTCTAGCTTGTAGAAAGGCCACTGATGCCTTGCATATTGCACATTTATTCCTTAAGGACATTGTTAGATCGCATGGTGTACCTAAATCTATTACTTCTGAATGTGATTGGAATCTTACTAGTTATTTTTGGCGGAGCTTGTGGAAGAAGCTTGGCAGTTCACTGAATTTCAGCACTGCATATAATCCACTAACAGATGGTTAGAGTGAAGCAGTGAATTAGAGCTTGGGTAATTTGAATTCGTAGTCTAGGGGGCGAAAATCTTAAGCAGTGGGATTAAACCTTATCTCATGCTGAGTTTGCTTTTAATAGGTCCTAGAATCGGTCCATGGGCCTTATGAGATTGTTTATCGACAGAACCCAAGAAGTGCTCTCGACTTGCTCGAACACATCAAATTTATTCATGACAAGGTTCGACAGCCGCTAAAAAGAGTCAAATGCCAAATATAAGGCAGCCGCTGACAAGCATTGCCGCATATGATATTTGTTATTGGAGATTTTCTTTGGGAAGCCTTGACTAAGGATAGATTTCCAGCAGGGGAATATCATAAGTTGAGCCAGACTAAATTGGACTTTGTGAAGTGGTGCAAAAGATTAATGACCATGCCTACAAATTGAAGCTTCTTAGCTATATTTATGTTTTTAATGTCAAGCATCTCATTCCATATCGTGGTGATACCTCTGTAAAGGAGCCGCCAAATTCAAGAGAGAATGCTTTTGAGGAAGGGGGATTAATGTAGCCCAGCATATTGCTCTCAAGTATCTAGATAAGAGAGAGAAGCTTAAAGTTTACAAGAGGAACTGCAGTAGAGAAAAATAGTATTGAATCTGTCCTTTTGTGTCTTTTAATTATTTTTTAATCATTTTATTCACTTAGGGGTATAAGTAGTAATTTCTAGAGTCTTTTATGCCTTTCTATTTACTTACAATTTTTTATAATGAATGGCCATGATCAGATTAAATGGGTGGCCAGGATGAAGTCTTGTTTAGGGTTTTCTTATTTAAGGGATATACTTGAAAGGTGTGGCTATATGGAACTCAATGTATTAAATTCGAATAAATTTCCTTTAACTTCTATTAAAATACCTGAATTCTACTTACATGGGCCACAATATAGTGTTGTAAATCAAAAATAAAAACCCTAAATACAACCTAGGATCTTTGTTTTTACTGTCAAAGCAAATAAACGCAACCCAAGAATAATATCGATTCTTCCACGATGAATTTAAGTACAATATATGTTCCTGAAAAAAATTCCTAAAAAAATATGCGTTGCTGATAAATCACAGAAAGTATGTAATATGAATGAAAAATAAATAAAAACAGCTGGGCAGACTTACTTGATCATGCCTATAGTTACTCCCATAGGACTTGATACACCCCACACCCAAATCCATGTCTGATGGCGTACTTTTATCCATTCGGTCTAGCTGGAATGTCAGAGATAGGAAGCTTTCATAGGCAATACCTCTTCATCTTAGGTTTAGAGAGCATGGAAACCATACTAGGATTTGTAAGAACCCTTAGGAACAATTCAAGACTAGACTTGGAGGCATAGAATCTTCCTATGGCTGGGCATACCCATTTTTCTTTTCCAAACAGCAAAACCCTATTAGGGTTTCAACGTGTCACCCTTGTCTTATCAAATTTTGGGTGGCTTGACCCGTTTTGGAAGGGAGGAGAGAGTGAAACAGATTTTAATGATGAGAGAGAGAGAGAGATTTGGTGCATGGTGGAGAGAGAAAAGTGTGTAGAGGGAGGGGCCCAAAGGTGTTGAAATAGAAAGAATCCTATTTGGATTAGAATTCCTTCTCTAGGTATGCCCTATCTTAATTAGTCAGCTTGGCCAATGGGAACTTACGAAATCTATAGGGTAAGAGAGATTAAATCTGAGCCATCTATCCCACAAATTAGCCATCATACTTTTGGGTGGAAATTAGGAACATTATCCATTTATTACTTGACTCAAGCCCAATGTCAAAATTAATTAGAATTATAACGACTCTATAACTTCCTAATACCTTTCCAAGACTTGTTGGAAGTCAAAACTTTATTTGGTCAAAACAAGCTCCCACAAGAATGGGCGACAAAACCTTTTTAATTTAAAAGACTGTCTAACTTGAAATGCTTTTAATTAAAACAAATTTAAACAAATAAAGGAGTGGGGCCTGCCATCCCTATGGGCCTCATGTGGGCCCCATATGCTCATGTCCCACCCATGTGAGGGTGGCACACATGTGCGGCTGGATCCAAGGGCCCCACACGCCCTTCCTTATTCTGGAAATTTCAAAATGCCATTTATAAGGATTTTAAAACATAAATAAATTTTAGAAAATTCTGAAAATTTTCTAAAGTCCCTTGAAACATTTCTTATACCAAATAATAAAATTTCTAAAAGTGGACTGGTACTAAGGGAGCCCTCTATATACACATGTACACGTGTCCCTCTATAAGACTGTTTTCTGGTAATGCGGATGTCATGTGTACATGCCGTGCGGAAATTTTTTGAGGCATTGGTCCCCTTGCTCTCGCAGGTCTACAACCACATGCAGGAGACCACACAGTTCTCTTGGCCTACAAAAATCTTCCTTGGGCATTTGTCTGATCTCAGCAAGGAATGGCTCACTATGAACCCTTCTCAGTAGTGCCACATGCCAGGGGTAAGAGTTTTTGACATAACCAAGGCCATAATCACCCAACCCTTGGTCAGAGTTCACACACAAACTCCCACTGTAGTACATAATCCACTATAAATATCATTGTACAAGCTCTTTAGACCTTTAAAGGCTACAAACTCCAACAATACTCAAGCATAATGAAGCATCTTGTTATGAACTTTATTCAAAACCCTTGAGCAGCTAGTGCTCCTTTTATCTCTAGTTTTTGCATCTTTCTTGAATTTTGGATCGTCTCTATCTTCTTATTTGCTAAACCCTAGCTCCAACCTACTAGGTCTGCACCAACAATCCAATAAAATGATAGACAAATGAACACCCAATGCATCTATGTGAGACATTTCATAAACAAACAAGCTTAAATTGACATTCCCTTTGTAATTCTCACCATTGCCTAATAGAATAATGTGAGATTGCTCTTCCAAATTGGGCTAGAATAAATTAAAGTTGAAAATCATGTTTGTCTGCAATTTCAAATTGTAAATCTGTCATCTCACATTGTAATTTGGGCTCCTTTGCTTACCAAAAAAAAAAAAGAGGGGGATATGTGCTCCGGGTCCATTTCAGCCTGCTCGCTGCATATTACAACTGGAGATTAGGTTTTTTTTCTAACTTTAAGCCAATTTACAAAAGGCAGCATGTTTGAAGGCTGCATTGACTGCATGAAGGCTTTGTAAACAGTGTCCCCCTTGTTTATTTTTAGGTGCACAGTGCACTGCTAGATTGTTGTTGAACCACAATGCAGCAGCAATCTGAACTAGCCCTTAAGAAGTTATAAAGCTATTCTATGCAGTTTCCAGTGGGAAAACATGCCCCAACCCCCCCCCCCTCCCCCAAAAGGGGGCGAAAAAAAATCTCGTCATACTGCCACAGAAGCTTCCTAAGCACTTTTGGGAACTGAAGCTTGAAGTCAAACTTTTCTGTGACAAAGATTGGACTAACAATGCTGTCTTGGAATGAGAAGGCCAATTTGAGCGCACGTAGAAAATTTATAAATTGTTGATTTACCATTTGTGACAGTGGATTTTCCATCCAAATATTTACGTAGGGCCTTTTTTGGCTAGGCACAAGTCGTAGTCTACTTTAGATTTATTCATGTTTATAATAGTTCATATACTTCTATCATGAAGCAATTGCAAGTTGTAGCAAAAGAGGGAATAAACGTTACAAACATTGAAATGTAGTTTCTTTCGAACCTCATTCTGGTTAACTATCAGATCTTAGTTCAAGTACAGAGAGAGAGGCGTACATGGAGAAGTTATATTATTTTCTCTCACACTTCATAATGGAGGGAATATCGAGGGTTATTTATGCGGTCACGGGTTCTTGTGTTAGTGTCAGACATGGGTGGGGCATCGGATGCCTCATGCCATGGAGAATAAGAGTTGGCAAACAGCAAATTAGTTGTGCATTAGTTCGCTGAATCAGTACAGGTTTGCACAACTTAAATGTGTCTACTCAAAACAAAGAAGAAAAGCAAGTTTATATCAATGTGTAGTCAATGAAACATCACCCAATAGAGGAATCCATGTATTGTGAATTCCACAATACCATGTCAAACCTTGTTCCAAGAAATGACAGTGAGTTATTGCATTAAGCTAGAAAAGTGTTGTAGCTATAATTACAGCAAGGTCTGTTGACTAGGATACCACATGACCTATAATCAATAACGTGTAAAACTTCATCAAAATAGCACCAAGCATGACAAATGGAAAGTGCTTTCCACCTACATAGCATTGTTCTATGTAATTTTGAGTGCACAGTATTCATTTACATCAACATAAAAGAAAAAATCATTAGTCTCAATTTTGTCTGCCTGAGTACCTGAAGATATTTTAACAAAAAATTGCTGATGGAGGCTCAAGGAAAACATGATAGCTCCCATGCAGGAGCTGGTATAGACTCACGAGAATTAGAACATGGGCCAGAAATGTCATCTTTATTTAAAACTGGATGCTTTGGGGTGGGTTCTTTTCATGTTTTTTCTTCTTTTATTTCTTTTCCCCTACTTAAATTATTTCTGCCGCAATATTCATGTGCCTGATAAACAACTTTAGAGGGAGACCACTGAGAATGAAAACTTACAACTGTTCTCTTGCAGGTGATAGATCTCTCTACGACAAGGTTGTAAGTTTCTTGGATATCATGGGGAAGGTGAGCCTCTCAAACTCTCTTATTATAACGCAAGCCATGTGGGTTTCTGTATGCTCCATTATGATGCCTTTAGGATACTTAATTCTACAGTCAAGATTTTACCTTGGAGATGTGGGAAATGGCGCTGCTATGAAACTAGTGGTCAACATGATCATGGGAAGGTTTGAACTCTTAATTTGAATTTCAAGTGTCAAAAATTTGGAGCAGTGAAACAACTGCTGTTGAGCATACATTTGCCTCTCAATTGCAGCATGATGGCTACATTTTCTGAAGGATTGATTCTTAGTGAAAAATTGGGGTTGGATCCTAATGTCCTCATTGAGGTTAGACCATTTCGTTTTTTGCATATTGGTATCTCATAGGAATTTTTGAATCATTTTTTGACTATTTATTCTTTTTTTGGTGTTAATTAGTTTCCCATGGTATTCATTCTTTTAACAGGTAGTATCACAAGGGGCTATTAGTGCACCCATGTTCTCAACTAAGGGACCTTCTATGGTCCAAGCATTGTATCCCACAGCTTTTCCATTAAAGCATCAGCAAAAGGTTTACATTCCAAACCAGTGAACTTTGACCTTTCTTCTAATTATAAAAAGGAGGGAAAAAACAATGCTGTGCAGGCCTTTGTTCTACTCTTAAGAACTGACAATGTTTGTAGGACATGAGGCTTGCTCTGGGCATGGCGGAATCAGTCGCACAGCCAACACCAATTGCAGCTGCTGCAAATGAATTGTACAAAGTAGCAAAATCTCGTGGTCTTAGTGATGAGGACTTCTCTGCAGTCATTGAAGCATTGAGAACAAAATTGTGACATCTTGTAGCTTTTTTTTGGGGGGGAGATAAATTGGCTCGGAAGTAGGTAACTTTTCTTCTCCGTAACGGGAGGATATTCAAAAATTCATTGTCAAATCCTTAGAGAAGATGTAAAATCAATTGTTGGTTCAATAGCCAACAATACAATTGAGCTTAGCGTTCAAAAACCTGGACTCTAATCCGGCTTGAGTCAAGTCACTTGGTTGACTCTTGAGTCTGCGCATTCAATGAATCTCCTTCTATCGTACAGCAATTGCCCAAATTTTTACTTCTGAAAATTTTCGAACCATATAGAAATGCTAGCATTTCAGCCTGATTTATAGTAGCTTCATTGATTGGTCCTCCTATATAAGTAAAAATTGTTCCCCCCTTACCTACCAAACCATGATTAACAAGTTAGCTACCATCAAAAATTAGTTTTAAAGTCCCCTAAGGTTGTACAATCCAAATATTTCTTGGTCAACTCTTAACCACACCCAGCGCCATTAGATTTTGAAGTTTAACCATGATATCTACCTCTGAGATATCGCACCCCTCCTTCGATGCAGCCAACTAACACCATAATGAGTGTTTAATTGCGTTGAGAATCCTCTCAAAGGGAAGGCATTCCCCTTTAAAAGTTCTCCTATTTCGTTTCTTCGAAATCTCCTATAAGACTACCTCTAGCTATCTTCCAGATAACATTACCAATCTTTGGTAAGTTCGGAAAAGAAAGGTGAGTAATGACTCCTAGAAATTTTGAGGCAATGACAGACTAACCCCCATAAGCATGAAAAACCAAGACCGGTTTCTTGAGGCAAAAGTACAATGCAAAAATAAATGAACCCTTGATTCAGTATCTCCCTTGCAAATAAGTCAGTATCTCCAATATTAGGTAGAATTTTTCGTCTTTTAATCAAATTATAAATAGTAAGAGCCTTATCTAGAGTAGCTAATCAAATGAAGGATTGAATTTTGTGAGGTATCGGCCACTTCCAAATCTGAGGAAGTTCCAAATTCAATCGATCATGGAAAGGCAGTCTGTAGCTAGACTTTCCAGAGAACACTCAATCACTTTCTATCTCCCAAACAAGATCATTTTTCGAAAATTGAGGAATATAAATATTGTTCAGAATTTCCAACAAAGAGCTAAGTTGTGAGATTAACGCATCACTTCTTCTATTGTAAGAGAAATTTACATTCCAAATAGCATTATTACCTGGCTCTTCAAGTACGTCTGCCACCTTTGCATTGGGGCTAACTATCTTCTCGAAGATCTTTGAAAACAAAAGCTTTACAGGATAATCCCCAAGTCATATGTGATGCCAAAAGGAAACAAGTTCCCCCTTACCAATATTTCATTTTAAATTTCTCTCAATCAATGGTTTATACAAAGCAATAGACCTCCAGCTAAGGGAAACATTATTCCCTCTACCATTGCCGATCCACATACCATGCCAAGCCTATCTAGTCCATGTTTTGCAACAACAATTTTGTATCACAAATGGTTTTTAAAAAGAAAACTCCTCCACCGCCATTTAAACACATGGGATTGACTTGCAAATTTAATTTTTTTGATTCCTAATCCCCCTTTATTTTTAGGACTACATACCTTATCCCATCTCAAAAGATGGAACTTTCTTGCCTCCCCTATTTGATCCCCACATAAAATCCCGCATCTTTTTTCAAATTTTTTGGCAACTAAGGAAGGCATTTGGATGATTGACATTTGATAAATAGGGAAATTTGACAAGCATGATTGAAGAAGAGTAACGCTCCCTCCCGAAGATAGGTACTTATATTTCCACAAATCCAGCTTCAATTGGACAATTTGAAGTACCCTATCCCACACCTAGACAAATAACTCCTATCAGAAATAGGTAGACCCAAGAAAGTAATTGGAATGATTTTATCCTATAGCCCATTCCCTCTACCAACTCCCCGTTAACGAGCTCATCGCAATTGATACCAGCAGAGATGTTTTATTAAGTTAACCTTCAGACCAAGGGCTTCTTCACAACAATTTAGAAATATTGCAATGTTATTCACTTGAGATAACTCAGCCCCACAAAAAATGAGTGTCATTCGCATACTAGAGCTGAGAGACACAAGGTCCTTGCTTACAATCTTGACTCCTGAGAAATTGCCTCTATCTTCCACATTTTTAATTATAAGATTGAAGCATTCAGCATATAAAGTAAACATAAAAGGTGACCGAGGGTCCCCTTGACGTAAACCTCTTGAAGCTCTGAAAAACCCCAATAGGGCTTACACCCTCATAGAGTACAAAATAGTGCGCTAAAGAACGACATCCCAAAATCCACTTATGCCACTTATTCCAAAGCCTATTCTCCTCATAATTTCCATTAGCACACCCCATTCCACTCTGTCGTAAGTCTTTTCCATATCCAATTTGATTACTATCCTTGGAGTCTGTCTCAATAACCTAGAATGGATGCATTCATGTGCTACTAGAGCACTTTCCGTGATCAATCGGTCTTGAATAAAAACTGATTGGGTGTTTGAGATAACAAAGGGGAGCACTACCTTAGCTCGTTGAGCCAACAGTTTGGCCACAATTTTGTAAAGGCTAGTGAGCAAACTGATAGGCCTAATATCGCTTAATTCTGCAATTACATATTTCTTCAGAATCATTGCTATATATGTAGAATTCACCCCTTTAAAGAACTCACCACGCACCAGAAGCCTTTCACCATTTCCAAAAGTTCCCCTTTAATCAAATCCCATAATTTTTGAAAGAAAATCAAAGGAAATCCATATGGGCCAGGTGCCTTGTCCCCCTGTGGTGCAAAAACAGCTTTCTTAAATTTTTCCAAAGACACCTCAACTTCCAATTGGTTTTGAAGATCGCTTGTCAACCTATTGCAAGGAATACGATCAAATCTTGGGGCGAATCTCACTTTGGAAGTAAAAGCCTTCTTAAAGCGAGAAACAACCGCATTTTCCATAGCATAGCCATCTTCAGAATCCACTCATAGGATAACAATACCCGATATATCATTTTGCCTTCTACACGCACTAGCAATAGCACGCAAATATCTAGTATTGCAATATCCTTCTTTAAGCCATTTAGATATAGATCTTTGCTTTCAATAAATTTCACCAAGGCAATTCATTGAGGGATTTAAGCTTAATATTACACTCTACTACCAATTCCTCAATCAAACCCCCATTATGTTAAATACTTAAGTCCAACAACTCAATATCTAAAAAGGCCTCATCAATCATAGCTTTCACTTAATACCTATTATTTTTCTTCCAATTAATAAGTTTGTCTAATATTAAGCAATTTTTTGTGCAACTGAAAGTCTAGATAACGAAAGGAGATTGTGTTTTCTCAAGCACCACGAATTATATCAACTACCTCTTGTTGCTACAACCATCAAATCTCCGTATGAAAATGATTCGGACCCCCACAAATGACTCCAGAAGCGAGCATAATTGGAGTGTGATACGAAGACAGTTTAGGGAGAGTACGAACCGAAGCAAATGAGAAGGCATCCAACCAATCTCCAAATACCATAAATCTATTAAGTTTGGACATTGATAGATTAGATGTACTATTATTGGGCCATGTAAAGACAATACCAGAAATGGGTAAGTCCACCAAAAAGTGCCTTTCAATGAAACTATTAAATAACCACATAGCCAAATTGAGAGGACTTCAAGAAGAAGACTCATCCAGCCACCAAATTAGATTGAAATCACCCCTCAAACAAATGAAAAAATGAAAATCATTCAACACTGCAAACATATGACAAAACTTTCTTTTAAAGTTGATAAATTCGGGCCAAAAGCATTCAACCGTCCCCAAGATCAAGCCAAATTGGTCTATTAAAACCGCCCCTAAAAAACAGAAGTAAAACATTATAAACTATGCGGATCCCACAAAATCCACATACCACCAAAGGCACCTATAACATCTATGCCAAAAAATCAACCACCCCAGAGCCCCAAACTTCCTTGATCCCAAGAACATTTGGGCCCGGGAGTTTGGTCTCCCGCAACACCAAAACTAATAGTTTAAATTTAGCAACCAAAAGCAAAACGTCCCTCTTTCATTTGGGGTCACCCAAAGCCCTTACATTCCAAGAGATAGATTAGATGTACTATTATTGGGCCATGTAAAGACAATACCAGAAATGGGTACGTCCACCAAAAAGTGCCTTTCAATGAAACTATTAAACAACCACATAGCCAAATTGAGAGGACTTCAAGAAGAAGACTCGTCCAGCCACGAAATTAGATTGAAATCACCCCTCAAACAAATGAAAAAATGAAAATCATTCAAACATATCATTGACAAAACTTTCTTTTAAAGTTGGTAAATTCGGGCCAAAAGCATTCAACCGTCCCCAAGATCAAGCCAAATTGGTCTATTAAAACCGCCCCTAAAAAACAGAAGTAAAACATTGTAAACTATGCGGATCCCACAAAATCCACATGCCACCAAAGGCACCTATAACATCTATGCCAAAAAATCAACCACCCCAGAGCCCCAAACTTCCTTGATCCCAAGAACATTTGGGCCCGGGAGTTTGGTCTCCTACAACACCAAACTAATAGTTTAAATTTAGCAACCAAAAGCAAAACGTCCCTCTTTCATTTGGGGTCACCCAAAGCCCTTACATTCCAAGAGATAATGATCATTTAAAATTGGGGTTAGAGGAGGGACCTGGACCCTCTACGCATAGACCAAAGTAGACTTCTTCAAGCATTAGGGCTTCTTCCATTGCACCTGCATCCGAAGCCGAAGAATATGACAAAGATAATACTCGCTGCTAAGTTCCACTACTGACAGCTCTACCATAGAAACTCCTGCGGATGATGATTCACCACAAACAATTCCCCTTGATGCCAGACGTGCTGAGGATCTAGATGTTTTGAGTATCCCCTTGATCTTCTTCGGCCTCTCCATCTTAGCCGGTGTTTTGTCAAGTTTAGAACCTGCAGCCACCTCATATTCTATTATTTTCACAGTTTCCTGAGGCTTTTTTGTTGTTTTACGAGCTTTAATCTCATCAAAGATCACTCCAATGGGAACTTCAAAATCTGCTCTCCATATCCCCAAACATATTAACAACCTTTGTTTTACCCACTTTGTCATCATCAACCACCATTTTCGGCTCATCTTCCACAACGAGAGGCAAGAGTGCAGGCCTCTGAGGCTGAGGAACCGCCTCCAGAGGTAGCCCAAAATCAGCCTTAACCAAAACTACTTCTACGTAGAAAAAAAACATCCTCATCAAAAAAGTCAAGAGCATTGTTCACAAAACTGGCCGATCTAATCACAAACCGCCCGGTTAGATCGGAACGGCTTTGGGCGGTTTTGGTGATCAACTGATTTCTTAAAGTTTAAATAGAATACTACTTCACATTTATATTAAATATTTTAAAATGGTGTATTAGTTAGCGCTGGCGACTATACTTTACATTAACCATAGTTAGAATCCCGCCATCAATGGTTTACTTTTTAAACATTGGTGTGGTTTATTTTAGGTTCATTTTAACAATTCTAAGAATTCTTTACATTGGTAAGAAGTTCAAAAAATTTACTTGCCCACATGAATCAAATTTGAAAGTTCTTGCAAAGAAATAATTTATTATTAAACCCACTAACCAATACACTATATACTATTTAGTTGCCTATTAGATCTATTAACCAATATTGCATTTACTACGTATTTACAAAAAGAATGGTCTATATTGTTTATCACTTAATTGTTTTTATTTTCTTTTAAAAAAAGAGTTGGTCAAGTCGATTTTTTAATATTATTTACATTATGATAAAGATTAAAAAAAAATTGTAGTTATTGATACTCACTTTTATATTTTTCCATCTTTTTCAGAAAATTTTAAAAATACTCCTAGGTACAAATCGATTCGTTAAAATCCACTTTTTTTCAATAATTTTCAACTTCATATGAGTGCGCTTTGTTTTAATCACATTCTTTATATGTTTTCCATATCTTTTTTATGTTTTTCTACACTTTTTTTATCGTTCGAGATTTGTCCAATTAAAACGGTTGAATTGGCCGGTTTACCGATTAAACCTGTTAAATCACTTCCGAATCCATGTCCGATTAACCATTTCGGTTCGATTTTACGAACACTGGTCAAGAAGACCATGCTGGGCATCCCCCTCAAAGTGTTGAAGAATATAAAGTTCTTCGTCTTCATCCAGCTCCACCACCAAAGGATCCACATTCAGTGGATCAAAACAAACCCTGGGTCTACTAGACTGACCCTTAATGGCTGCAGCATGAACCGGCAATGGTAACATCTTCTGCTTCACAAACGAGAATAACCACAACACAAAGACGAAGGAATGGCAATGAGGAAAGCCTAAACTAGCAAGAGAGAATAAGCACAGGCTCAAAGCAAAGAAATCTTAATTAAATATTATACAACTCTCCTGTTTCCCAAAAAAGGATTTGGAAAAGACAATTTTTTGTAGCCTTGATCAGGAAAAAAAAGCCACGTATGTAAGAAAATAATTTCCTAAGGCATCCTCACACCCAATGTACTCGCACCACCACCTTCTCTTTCTTGATACAAAAACTTGTGTGTGCTTGAGAGACTATCTGAAGCACCTGATACACCTTTCAGGGACCTTGAGGGTCAACATAGATTTGGTACCGACCCCAATATTGCCCACGTGTAAAGTAGGTGAGATGGACCTTATTCCACTAGAATGGACCACAAGTGTATCAGTCAACCTTAAAAGATCGAGCACCCCCTCAGCAAAATCAATGATCTTTGGGAATTTCATCATCAAATCCGGAAACCTTCTAATAGGAATCCACCTTTTCTTTATTTTCAATTTTGTTATTGATTTGGCAAACTGTTTTTTCTCTTTTTACATCGTTGTCATTTCTGCCGCATCCTACCAGAAAACTCAACTCCGAGAGCACCATTGAGAGTGACCGGCATCACCAAGATCTTTCTGGTATAACACCTACTCTCATTCATCCTCATTCTTTTAACAATTTAATTTTGGATTATTGTTTGGCATCTTTTCCATTCTTTCCATACTAACTGATATGGCAAATGATTCCTTATCTACTTGCAAACGAAGTCTCTTGGGAAATTCAATATCACAATAATCTCCACAAATGTTTGCATGCTTTTGAATAACCATTAAATTCATACCATGCATGAAGAGGCATGCCCCAAAACCTAATCCACATCGATTCTCTCTGCAAAAAGGATCCCTGGACAAAAGAACTCCATAAAGCCAAAAAAAATAATTTACCTCTAACCTTACGAAATCTCTGCCACAATGCTTTGGTCACATCCTTCTCCGACCAAAGCAGAAAGACCACCTTATTAACACCTAAAACTTTGACCTCGTGATCATAAGCTAAACCCCATCTATATCTAGCCCAATCACTCATGCCAAAAATATTGTCAGAAGGTAGGGAAAAGGACCCCACCACAAAAATCTTCACCTTAGACATCATATCTCTCACCATAGATTGATCTATAGAAAGTAACGGACACCCATGGCCTAGTGAGTCTCCTCCACCGTCTTCGTCTTCCTCCTCCACCATTTTTCTGTATTCTCTCCCATCCTTTAATCATCTCTCTTCTCTCTCATTCCATTCTCTCGGTTCAAAAAAACGTGGATCCAAAATTTTCTTTGACCAGCATAAGTTAGTTCCCAGTGCACCTTCCGAATGAGGCATATGTCTATCAAATTAGTACACATTCAATTCACAATCTCAAATGGGTACTTCATTAATGATTTCTATGGGAGCAATCAAATTCCAAAGGAAAAAGCTACCAACAGCTTGGCACCTATGTAATATAGGTAGAATTCTAGCCGTTAGATGTTTATCAGGTAGTTCACAATACATATCACTATTTGAATTTTTATATTTATCTAGAAATTGGATCATGATGCAATTTTTTGAGCGTGTACTAAAAAATAGGGTGCACAACAAAAAAATATAAGACAAATATTTTAAAAATATAAAATAATTAAAATATTCCTTAAAAATGATGGGGGTGATTTGTTCATTTTAAATTTTTGAAAGTATTTTTCTTATTTTTATATGGTGCATGTTGGTGTCAAGTTTATATGCCTAAAATTTCATATCGATTTGATTTCTTAGAAGAAAAAAAAAAAAAAGATTTAAAATTTAGATAGTGACATGTATTTTGAATCACCCGATAAAGATCTACCAGTTGGGTTTCCACCTATATTACTATTCATTATAGGTGTCATCTTTTGGTTGCTTTATCTAATTTCAAAATTACAAATACATGAGCCAAATCACATAATCTAATTCCATTTTTAGTGATTAGGAGGCTCAAAGACAAAATGACGAACCAAGATTCGTATAGCCGAATTGAGAAAAGACTATTATGATGATGAGGAAGAGGCTCAAAGGCATCCAATGTACCCCATCCCGATAATTGTCATCCCAAATATATCTATATTGGTTTGGGAGTAAGTCTATAAATTAAAAAACTTGGGTACTCATCTTGAAACCAAAGTCCCCTAGGCTTGTTCACCCCATATCGCTTGCTACCATCATGTTGCCCAGCACAGTCTCAGCACTCTTGTATCATCATCATTTTCTTAGTGCCATCATCATGTCCTCGTACATTTGCTTATGCATCTTCTTCCTGCTCAACTTGTATTCATCCCCCAACTTCACTTCTAATTTTTGCTTACATCTACTCTTCCTCCTAGCCCCATGGACCCATCTCTTTTTCCATTGTCCCCTTATTGAGAATTGGCTTTTCTACTACCACCCACCAGTCCTCAATTGGATCATCTATAGATATAGGTTCAAGTTGGTACACTAGCTTTTGGAACCTCATAGTAGTCAATTTGTTCCTCCTTAAGGTGTGCACCTATTAGAATGTACTCCAATTTTCGCTCAAACCCTTTAATACTATAGGTTTAACTAAGCACATCGATTACTATACTCTAGAGATAGGGTGCTCCAGTGCCATCTAATTCCCACCACTTTGTTAAAAATTAAAAGGAACTCACGAGAATGGTCTCATATGGCATTTAAACAATTAAAAATAATTTATAAAAGAAAGGACTTGAGATCTAAATTGGATCTAGCTAAGCACAAATTGGCTTGTACATCCTTATCTATATTATATTATTAAGTTAGGGGGACCCTAACCCTAGAAAGGACATAAGGCAGACGACCTTTAAATAGAAGAAGTTTAGGCGCACTCTAGGGTAAAAGGATTCTATTTAAGTAAGGCTCCTTAGAAATTTTTGCATGTTTACCTCTCTATTTATTTTGTTTTAAATGTCTCATGTGGGTTTCTCTTTATCTCTCTGCTTCCTATATTTTTGTTTAAGTATTATCTTGTCCTAAGATTATTTTTCTCAACTTCTTATTTTTATGGGAAATCGCACTCTTTCCGAAAGTGTGAGTGTGCAAGTCCTACCCAACTTTTTCCCTATTTTTTTTTAACCCTCCTAAAATTGGTACCTACTACATCTTGCAAATTTTTTTGGATCACACTCTTTCTTAAAATTTTGTATTTGCGAGTTCTCCCCAAAATTCTTTATCTATTTTTGTTGTTAAAACCTCTTAAAATTGGTACCTAATAAATCTTACCAAGTTTTTTTTGGTTTCTAAAATCTATCCATCATCTAGGTGAGGGTACTCCTCTCTCTTCCACAATACCTGTATTGGAAAAATCTCTCTCTCTCTCTCTCTCTCTCTCTCTCCACACTTAGGAGATCTCTCTCTTCCCCCCAAAATCTCTATAAATCCACTTAGGAAATCTCTCTTTTCCCTCCAAAATTGGTAGGTATGAAATCTATCTCTTCCTCTCTAAATCCATACTTAGGAAATCTCTCTCTCTAACCTCGAAAATTAATAGGTAGGAAGTACCTATCTCTCCTAAAGTTATTAGTGGTTGAAAAATCTCTCTCCATATAAAGCCATCACCTTCAATTTGTAAGCCTTTTAAATTACATCACCTTCAATTTGTAAGCCCTTAGCACTCCCTCAACCAGCGCCACATGCTACTTAAAAGGTGGGATTTTGCTTTATTGCTCTAATCCCTATCATGTCACTTAGATCGTATATTATAAAATGATTATGTCATTTTTTGTAAAAAAAAAAGTACGTTTGAATTTGTTTCATCATTCTAAATATTATATTCTCTTCTTCTTCTTCTTTTTTATCGTTAACCGTAATTTTATTGAGAATGAGAAATTACTAGATATAATAAAAAAAAGAAAAAAAAGATAAAGGAAAAAATAAAGAAAATAGAAAAAAATAGAGAGAGAAAAAAAAAAGAAAAGCTAGGACGAACCTAGCTTTCCTAAAGCTAGGAGGAGCCTAGTATTGCTATTCTCATTTGTTTTCCCCCCTAGAGTATTGGTTCGATCCTATATTATATCTGATATTATGACTTGTACCTTTTTTTACGACTTTTTACTAAGAAATTCATAATTCATAAATCTTAACTCTTTCTCTCTCTCTCTTTCATATTATAAACTTCATCTATTACGAATTTTTATATTATAAATTGTGGCGAAATTCATAATATTTCTATCAATATCTTTCTAATGGAATTATTTGCTATAAAACTGAAGTCGTGATTTGTAAAAATAAATTTTTAATTTTTAATGCATTGAATTTCTTGTGTGAACAATTTTTTAAACTATGTGTTAAACTTACAAAAAGACGGGTTTTTTTAACTAGAAATTTGTTACCTCATTTTCTGGAACTTAAAAATTTTAAACTTTCTTGAAATTAAGTTCATTTGTGTGTTACCATGCTTTTAAGATTTATCTATTGCCTTCCTATTAACAAAGCTGTGAATAATTAAAAATAGTATTTTGGTTTTTTTTTAACTATTTAATTCTATTTATGAATTTTATACTCTAAAAAATACTTATGACTGACGTTTTAGTTTGTGATTACAATTTTTCATTGGGAAGGAAACAATTATGCTTTGATAATTATGAAAAATAGGAAATCAGTTTTGTTTCTTTTTATGAAATTTTTAAGAATATATAATTTTAAATATAAATTTTTATGCTTCAAGAAATTAGTTTACATTTTAAAGCTAAGGTTTTCAATTAAGAAATTATGTCCATTGTTTTCATGAAATAATAAAAAATATATAATTTTATGCATACATTTTTATGCTTTAAAAAAAAGTTTATAACTAATCTTTTGCTTTTAAACAGCAATTTTTAATGTTTATAAATTACGTCCATTGTTTTCCCATTTTCCCATCTATTTAAGCTTTCCATTCTAATTGCAATTTGAAAATAGAATATTGATCTCAAAATCTTCTTTATTTTGAGTTTCTGAGTTTTCATACTTTTAATTTTCATTAATAACTCATTTTTCTACGCTTCAAACCATACTTTAAAAATAGATTATGAAATATGTTATTTTTCTTTTAACAATTCTAAAATACTTCATAAATTTTACACACTCTTATCTAGAAAATAGGCGTAAAGAAACCATCTTTTCATTCTTTTTTTTTTTACCTACTATATATATCTTTTTATGACTTTTATTCTCTTAAAAATTATCTAAACCAATTTCTAAATATTGAAAATTTTCACTACAAAAATAGTAAAATAGTAATTTAAAAAAGAATACTTTTGTTCAAAAAGAACTATAAGCAGTAGTAGGTACCTCATTCCCATCACACGCTGGTTTTTCTACATTAGAAAACATCCTATTCAATTTTCTCGTTCGAGTCCATTTTTCTAACAAAAAATCATTTGCACATTTTCATTAATTTGAATTTATTTATTATGATTTTAAATATTTTATTAAGAAAGTATAAATGTTCCAAACTAGAATACCATTTTAACTTCACGAGTAGAATTACATTGGTCGCCCAACACCTTACAAGTAAACTTCCCTATAATTTAGTTTTTTTAAGATATCATGAAGTTAAATTATGTTATGTTGTAATTCATCATCAACCTTTTTTCCAACTATTTGGAGTCGGTTACATATTATGTTATAATTATTATTTTTTTCTTTTTTTGAAAAAACTTACCATACTTCCTCACCCATATATATTTTTCCAACATCCCCCACCTCCCATCCATTCAAATAAAAAAAGAGTAAAATACCCTTGAAATTTTAGGGGTATTTTAGTCATTTTATTTTATAAAAAATATTGTTTTTATATTTTTTGTTGGTGCAAGTTTAAAAGATGAGTGGACACCACAAATTTGGTATCAAAATATTTCATAAAAAAAAGAAGTAAAACAATAAATAGGTGTGACATTGCGAATGGGGCCATCTCAGTGGTTCATTCAGATCGAATGGCTGAAAAACTTATTATACTTCCCTACCCATATATATATTTCTTGCATTCCCTGTCTCGCATCCATTCGATCTGAATGGATGGTTAGGATGGTTTTAGCTATAATGTCACAAGTGAGCCACTGATTGTATGATCTAGATTTGATGCCTTATAGTATATTATTTTCTATTTTTTCTACTAATCATATGAAGATGAAGATTTGGTTCGCGACATCATCTCAATGGGGCACACCTAAAAATATTAAAAAATATTTAAAAAATATAAAATAATCAAAATACCTCTTTTTTTGCAGGTACGAGTTTAAGAAGGTAGTGGATGCCCAAATTTGATGTCAAAATGTTAATATTGTTTTGCAGGTATGAGTTTAAGAGAGGGGTGGATGCCCAAATTTGGTGTCAAAATGTTTCCTAAAAAAAAAAATTTATATAAACAATGTGTAGGCATGACATTGTGATTGGTTGCAAATAGCATTAACGAAATTTCTTTATTAAAACATGTTTGTTGCATTCATTGGAGCTTCAATCTATGTCTTCCCCCTTCTCTTAAATCTGTTTATGCTATATTTTGCTATTCATGACCTCAAGAGGAATTAATTGTCATGGCACCTAGTAGAATCTCAAGTTGAAGAAGAAACTTAGACATGACAAAAATTGAGAAAAAAAAATTTCATAGTTCATTACATAAATTATCATCGATCATGTAGACATGAGGATCATAAACAATAATTGAATTTACGAAATTACATGGTTATAACTAGTATATATTTAAATGTTTAAAACATAAAATGCCAATGCCATTTACCTGCTATATGAAATGGCATGTGCAACCAGGTATTCCATCTATGATCGACTATGAACTGGGGCTTCGACAGCACACTCTGCTCGATCAATTCCTTCATATAGAAACCACATAACAAGCTTCACGCCGACATCCACCATCGTAGGCGTCGGCCGTAACTAAAGGAGCCATGGGTGCCACTATCTATTAGCTCGTATCTCATACCCTTGTGCAGCTAATTATGTCTTCAGCTTCCTTTGCATTCGAGGTCCTTAAGATGAGGCACTTATCCATTGTCCTCGAGAAATAATCTTCTCAAGCCCTAAGGCGACCGCAAAGTGGATTGTATGGACAAGAATATGGGTGCAAAGTGCATGATGCCGAGCCAAATCAGCTCACTCCCATCAGTGTATTAGTCGTATAAGAACTTTATGATTGTCTTCCCTTATCTGCAATCTCCTTCAGGCACTTGAGTTTGTCAATGTCTTCCAATAAATTTTCAATGGGGTGGCATGTGCAGGGGATCCATACCAAATGCTTCAACGTTCTTAGCTTATTCCTTGCATTGATGTAGTTCTATGCATCATCAGTTATAACTTGAACTATATACTCCTCGCTTACTTGCCTCGCCACATTATATAATGATCTACATAATATATTTCCATCTTTTACTACTCTTGTGGCCTCTACAATGCTATAGAACACTGTCCCAAGTGAGTAATACACTAAGAAATTAAAATAAATTCTATTCATATCATCATTAGAGCTTTATCCTAACTATTTGGGGTCAGCTACACAAATCCTATTACGTCATTCCACTCTATCAAGGGTCATGCCCTCACATAAACCATAAGTCACCATATCTCTTATCACTACTATGTCGTTTTGTGCTTTTCTCTTGTCCTTTTAAAGCATTCTACCTAAAATGAATCACTCATCTTAAACAGTGTTATTCTAGCATTAACGTTGCGTATGTCCAGACCACATAAGTCTACTTTCCCTCATTTTTATCACATGTTGAACCTACCTCTAAGTTCCCTCAAATGTATTCATTACGAATTCTATCATTTATTATCTTGCCGCTCATTCATCTCAACATCTTCGTCTTAGCTATATGTATCTTATGTATATGTTGTTTCTTAACCTCCCAACATTCCATCTCATAAAGCTTGATCGGTTTTACAATCGTCATATAGAACTTTCCCCTCAGTTTCATTGGTATGCGACAATCATATAAGACTCTAGAAACACATCTCCACTTTGTCCACCTAATTCTAATTTTATGCATAAAAATACATTTTATGTATTTATGCATAAAATATTTAATATTGACGGCCAGAAAATACAAAAAAGACCGTACTTTTGATATCTTGAGTTAATAATCTAAAAGATGTCACCCAAATAATTAGGGCTGGGTGGGCGAAGTGGAAATGTACAACTGGAATTTTATGTAATCGCCGCATACCAATAAAGCTGAAGGGCAACTTCTATAAGACTGCTATGAGACTAGTTTTGCTCTATGGGGCTGAATGTTGGGCGAATAAAAAATAACATAGTCATAGAATGAGTGTAGCGGAGATGAGGATGTTGAGATGGATGAGTGGAAAGACAAGAATGGATAGAATTCAAAATGAATTCATTCGGGAGAATTTAGTTGTGGCACCAATAGGCGATAAGATAAGAGATAGTAAACTTAGGTGGGCTGGCCATGTGTGGTGCCAACAAAGTACAACACCTGTTAGGAGGTGCGAGTTGGTTAAAGTGGAAGGACTTAAAAGGGCAAGGGATAGGCCCAAAAGGACGTGGTTGAAAGTGGTTCAGAAAGATATGGGGACTTATGGCCTCACTAAGGGTATGACCTTTAATAAAGCAGAATGACGGACTAGAACTCATGGAGTCGACCCAAATTAATTGAAAAAAAGCTATGATGATGATGATGATTTATTGGCCAATTGTCTTAACTAATTCCTCGTTTCTATTCCTATTATTCTTAAACTTGCATGTCATATATTATATCTTAGTCTGGTTAATTTTAAAACTTTCAGATTTTAGAGCATCCCTTTAATTCTGCACATCTCTAGCCTCAAAAGATATGTCATATGCACATAATATACACCATGGGACCTCATTGTGTAGCTGTCTAGTTAACTCGTCCATAACCAAATGATTCATATCACTTCAACAATTAGACAAAATTATGACCCATGTTCTCCTCCACATCTGGTTATACTCACAAATGAACTTACCCATGTCAATTACCTCCCCCAGTTAAGCAACACCCATTAAGTCCATTTGTAAAAGGTGCTTTGAATCCTGCCTGTATAAGCAGAGATTATGGGAATTATGTTGGCTATGTTGAAGGGAATCACAACGTCATAAAACCACTTTGTTATGACCTTCATTCGACACTTTCTTATTTAGTTGTTGAAAACCATCTTGTTCTTCATCTCCTCAAATGATGACCTAAAGAGGCAAGCATCAATTTTTCCTTAAAAAGAAACCTTAGCCGGTTGCTTAAGTAGGCTGAGAAGCTTTAGAGGGGCTGAGAACATCTACCTTGCGGTCTTCCCCCCCAACCTGTGATCCTAGTTCTGACTCCTCCCCATGAAACTTGTATCCTAACAAGCATATTTCATCTGTCCTCATCATCATCAATGTGCTTTAAGGTAGCCCCTAGGGACCCTCACGTATCCCCACCCTCCAAAAAAAAAAAAATTAAAAAATGGTAGAACATGCTACCAATCTTTTTAACCCTCGTTTTGGCATCTTTTTTTCTTTTTGGCATTGATAATTCCAAAATTATTCATCACACATCATGTGCCACCTTTGGACATTACAAAATTTCGACTTGTGCCTTGACTTGGTGATATTTAATTAGGTTAATATCGCGATTTAAATCCCTATCACAAAAAGTACATATGACCATATCCTTTTTGTTTATATGTTGTTTAATCTTTTGGCCCCTATAGGTACCTAAAGAAGCATGTCCTGAGGATAGGCTTCTAATTGGTTGGAAGATGTGAATCCATGGAAATTCAGTTGTAGAAATTCAGTTGTAGTTTTTTTTATTTTTATCCTACATTTAATTTTAAGCTATGATAATTAACTTATTTCATTCATTCCAAATTTCAATATTGTTTTGTAACTATGATGAAATCGTCATTATTTCATCTTTCCTTTCCATTGTATCCTTATATATAGTTTTTTTTACATTTCAAATATTCTATTAACATCAATGGAAATAGTAATTTTTTATTTTAAAAGGTATAATGAATATATAAAATTCTTGTAGCACAAACAATGTAAAATATTTTCCTCAAACTGCACAATTATTATTGAAAAGACTTTGTTTTCCTCAACTCTAGGGCATATGCATTGAAACACTCAAGCCTTTCTCCCTCTCTTATCAAAACGTGTGTTTATATCAACTGATCTATGCATTGTACATAATACAAGAAAATCTCATGAGAATTACAGGTGAAGTAAAAAAATAACTCCTTGTTAGGGTTAATAAATCACTCTATTTGTTTCAACGTACATACATTGCAATTCAATTGTACTCCAAACTCTATGTGAGGGAACAATTTTTGCCTCAGAGATTTTGACAAAATGGGTTTGAGCAAAATAGAGGCCATGGTTGGCAATATCTCGTCGATTTACCACACCAGACTTCATGAGTCACCTAAGGTGTCCAAAACAATGAGCATATTTCTTTGACCCAAGTTTCTTAGCAATCTGATATTTGAGCACCATTAAGTTGATCCGATTGGGATCATACTTAAGAGGCATTGCAACCGATTTAGGGCTACACATATGGGCGATTAGGGCTTCGTAGAGAGGGGAGAATAGGGCTACACAGAGGGCTTAGAGAGAGTTGTAAGCGATTAGGGTCTTACAGATCTCATTCCTCTTTTGTTTTTTGGCAATCCTAAAAAACACACGCCAAACTCTATTTTTTCCAAAGGTTTCGAGTCCACATCCCCGAAAACCTGGATTTCCTTACCATTTTAGGTACAATGACTTATCGACTTTTTTTTGTTGTAAAACATGGAGATGCCAATCCGCGAGAGTCTTCAATCCACGACCGTTTTGTGCTACCCGAACGGCAGAGAAGGGCTGAAAACCTGGATAACCTTCTCTTGGAGAGTAGAATCCAGGTTGCCAAATTGGCCCTTAGTGTCATGCAAGGTCCATTGTAGGTTTACGTGATTTCTAATCACCTAATAGAAGCTTGAATCTACACATGTAGAAGGAAAATGGAAAAATCAAATGGCATTTCAATAGCAAACTCATTCATAATTTTTTTAAAAAAATTAATTGCTCTTGGGATAATATGAGCAATTCCTAAGTAATAGGAAAGCAACACTGTATTAGACCAAATTGAATGCATTTGGATGAGGGCCGCCTCAATATAACCAAATATATGCAAAAAAAGGGCCAACAAAAAAAATGGAGATAGAGTATATAGACTTGAAAAATCTGAAAATAATTCATGATGAGTTTCAAAAAGTTAACTCTAAATCAAGAATAAATTTAGGGAACTAATAAAGATAAAAAATATATAATTAAAACAAAGGTGCAGTTTACATAAAAGCATCAACATTAAATAATCAAAGTAATACACAATTCTAGACCCTTTTGAAAGATGCAGTTCTGGTGCTTAGATCCTTAAGATGGTCTCAAAATATGTTTCCACCATTAATTATGGAATTCAAAGCTCAAAATATGGTGCAGCTCAAGCAGATCTATAAACAACTGAAAATTTTGAGAATGGACGGTCCACATAATGTGTTACAATATGTACTATTCTTATGCCCTGAAATCTCTTCTTCTTTTTTAACATATCCATACATCTCAATATCAAGATTTATCAATTGGAAGGTTTCTCAATGTCAAGCCAACTCTTTTGGATGAGTTTTTGAGGTGCAGCTTGCTTCTACAATATAAGGTTGTCACCTTATATAATTTTTTCCCTTCATAAAAAATTGCTAAAATGACAAATTACATTTCTCTTAGTTTTACAATGGATTTCTATATATTTGGAAAAATAAATCTTAAAATTAAAGAAAAATGAATGATTTGTTAATAGTAGATGACATTTGGCAGCGTTCAATAACTTTCATTGCATCCTCCCTGAAAATCACTCATACTCGTGACTTTCTTGGATTCTGGGATGCAAGTGAAAATTGGTAGTGTGAAAGCTAGAAACCCTATTTGATAAACTGTGGTGCTGGTAATTTCACCTGTTTGGCAATGTGAAAGTTGGAAACTACTTGTAATATTGTTCATTATATATTCCATTGATGAGATGTACGAAATGTAATTTTTTAATAACATCTTGTAATTAAATAAGATTCTTTCCATTCATCCAATATGATTCATAAAACTTTATTATCCTTGGAGATTTCATAAAAGTGTGAACCCTCTCTGATGCTATCAGTACTTACATAAATAAGAAACAAAATTAATTTTCTATAATAAAAACAATACAACAAATTTTTAGGTTTGCATGAACTAGGGTGATGCCAATGTAGCCATTGTAGTAATCTCACAGTGAGTTACCCAAGCTAATCAGAACTACAATAGTTTGGAATGAAGTATATTTTTTCCAACAAGAACTAAAAATTTTCATGATAGTGCATGTTGTGAGAGAAAATCTTTCTTTGCATTCAATAATATGTATCAGATTACAATTCAATTGTGTATTTATAAAGAGTGTACAACCAATACTTACTAAAACTGTAGGATATGGTTTCTATGTAGAGATAGCATACATTTAGACACTGACAGATCTCAATAGCTAGTTGCCATATTTGTTATAGTTGTCATGTCTGTTCACACTCCCCCTCAATCTCGATTTGATTTGAGAAGAATCATGGAGAGTTTGGAAACAAACTATGAAAAAGGATACGGGGGATGAAACTTAGTGAAGAAATCAATGAGTTATGCGGAGGTAGGCAAATATGGTAAGGAAATTGTGCCTGCGAGATATTTTTGTCGAACATAGCGGTAATCAACTTCAATATGTTTCGTACTCATGAAATTCCATACTTTTAAAAATATAAATGGCATTCTTGTTGTCACAATAAAGTGGAATAGGAGTGGAGATAGTGACACCCATGTCTGCGAGCAGCCAACGTAGGCAAACAATCTCGGTGGTAGTTTGTGTCATAGCTCGGTCTTCAACTTCTGTAGTTGATTGGGCAATTGGTTTATATTTCTTACTTTTCCAAGAGATGAGAGAATCAACGAGAAAAATGCAAAATCATGTGGTAAATTTGCAGTCACTCGAATTTCTTGCAAAATCATATGCCCGGAGCTCAAGTGAGGTAGAAGAGGAGAAGAATAAGGCATGATAACGGGTATCCCTCATATAACGAATGATGCGTAAAATGGCAGCGAGATGTACAGAACGCGGTGCACTAAAAAACTGGCTAACCATATATACTGCATAAGCAATATTGAGATGTGAAATTATCAGATATAGCAGTTTCTCAACTAGTTGCCTATAAAAGGTCGGGTCAGGAGGAACTTCTCCAGTGGTAGCCCGAAATTTGGCATTGAATTCAAGAGGGGTATCAACTTTTTTTGTGTCATTCTGAAGTCGAGCTTGAGAAACAATCTCCGAAGTATATTTCAGTTATGACAACAGATAGATAGTCATAAAGAGAATATGCAACTTCGAGTCCAAAGAAATACCTCAAGAAACCCAAAATCTTTCATGTCAAAGATGCTATTGAGCTTTTGTTTGACTTTATGAATTGTGCTTATATCATTACCATGGATAATCATGTCATCCACGAATAGTAACAAGAGAACCCGTCCTTTAAAATTTTCAGACACAAAAAGTGTTGGATCATGATGACTTTGTCAAAATCCAGCCGAAATAACTTAATTACAAAATTTATCAAACCAAGCATGAAGTGCTTGTTTGAGCCCATATAAGGCTCGTCGAAGTTTACACACACTTTTGTTATAATCTACAACACTAGGAGGTAACTTCATATATACTTTCGTATCAAGATCATCACTGAGAAAAATATTTTTGACATCTAATTGATAGAGATGCCATTGATGAACAAAAACTATTGAGATTAGTATACGAACTGTAGTCATATGAGCAAAAGTTTATGTAAAATCAATGTCATATTGCTGATTGTAACATTTTGCCGCCAGGCGGGCTTTGTATCGTTCTAGACTGCCATTTGGTTGGTTTTAAGTTTATATACCCATCGACAACCTACAACAGTTTTTCCTTTCGAGAGAGATGCCATGTCTCAAGTATGCAATACGCTCGAGAGCATTCAAGTCATCAATCATTGCTTGTTACCACTCAAGTTGACTTGCAACTTCTTTGTATCTCTGAGGTTTAGAAAAAGAATGAATAAAGGCAAGGAAGGCTTGGTATTGAGGTAAGAAAGTTTCATAGTCAGCAAGTCGATGAGGTGGAACAGATACTTGGGTGCTTCGTCTAAGAGTAGCGAGCGGCAGAGGATCAACATGTGTAGGAGGGTCCTGATCAAGACTATCATCATGCAGTGGCGTTCCTTCTTGTATATCAGAAGGAGGGACACGAGTGGAAGGATCAGAGGAATTAGGAACAAAATCAGAGAAGGGGACCAAGAAAGAAAGGTGAGAGGGTGAAGGCTTATTTGTATTGTCAAATAATAGAATGTGTTTAGAAAACGCCACATGTCAAGATGCCCAAAGTCTTTTGGTCATAGAGTTGTAACACCTATATCATTTTTTATGATTAGGGTAACCAATAAAGCAACATTTAATCATCTTTGGAAATAACTTATCTCTCTTAGTTGGGGGTAATAAAACAAAGCAAGTGCAGCAAAAAACACATAGGAGGGAATAATCGGGTGATCATGTAAACAATTTTTTGAAAGGTGTTTCAATGATAAAATGGAGGATGGCGTGATAGAGGTGCTTCTGCCCAAAAGTCTTTTGGGACAGATGTAGAAAAAAGAAGGGATTTTGTAGTTTCTAAGATATGACGATTTTTATGTTCAGCAACACCATTTTATGTTGGTGTATAATGACAGGTTTTGTGGTGTTGAATGTTGTGACAAGCTAAAAATTATTGAAGCAAGCCACTGATGTATTCCCCTCCAGAATTGGAGCGTAAGGCTTTGATTTTAGTAGAAAAATGGGTTCTACAGACGAATAAAACCGAGTGAAGATTTTAAAAAATTCAGTGCGGTTATATATAAAAAAAACCATGTATAATGAGTATGATCATCAATAAAGGTTACAAAATAGCGTAACCCTCCTTTAGATGAATAGGTGCAGGACCTAAATATCAGTATGAATTAGATCGAACATAAAAGGTGAAACAAAAGTACTTCTAGAAAGAGGTAAATCATGAGATTTAGCGAATTTACAAGTTGCATAATGTTGGACATCAGTAAAAAAATATTTCTAACAATACCAAGCATATTGCGGGAAAATAAAGATTGTAAACAAGAAGCAGATATGTGATCAAGATGTTGATGCCACAGAGATGTGTCATTAACAGTAGAAACAATACAGACATAAGAGGTTGGCATATGCATATAGTCCAGGTAGTACAAATTTCCAACTTTACGCCCAGTCCCAATCACTTGCTCTGAGTGCCAATCATGTATGTAGCAAGAAGATGAAGAAAAAACAATATTACAATTTGAATGAGTAATCTGACTGATAGACAATAAATTCATGGCAAGGGAATGAACATGGTAAACATTAGAAACCCTTAATTTACCAGAAGGGTCAGAAGTAAGAGATATGGAGCCCATTGTGATACTTTTATAGTGGTTCCACCAGCAGTATAGATAGATAGTATCAGAAAAAGGTTACAATCAACTAAGATTGACTTATTGGAGGTCATATGGTGAGAAGCTACTAAGTCGATCAGCCAAGAGATAGAAACAAAGTTACCTGAAAACGAGGGAATAGGTTCAGAGGCTAAGTGTGACTGGGAAAGCATAGATTGTACTTGTTCCAATGTAAATGTCACAGGTGGTAAAATAGGAGTAGGACTGGGACCTCCAATTTGAATTAGTGGATACTTGATCAATGATTAACTTGTATCAACAACAACGGTAAAGGTGGGTTTCTTCTTGTTTGGCCAGGTATACTTGATATGTCAAGTTCTTTACAATAGTTATATATGACAGATGTCATGTTATTGAGAGGGACATATTATAGCTTGCGCTGATTCTGTTTAAGCACATTTGATCTCTGGTCGGGTTGTCACAAAAATTGTTTCTCTTTTAAAACTTGAATTAAGAGATTTGATTTTGGTTTCTTCTGCAATTAGCTCATAAAGAGCTTGATTCAGAGTGGGGAGAAAGCTTTTGTGGACCAGGACATTTCTGATACTCTCAAACTCTAGATGGAGTGCCATTAGGAATTCAATAACTTGAAATTCCTTTTGAGATTTGGTAATTATTTCTGTGCTAGGACCATCTTCAATCGCAGGTTCCATAAGTGCTAGAGCATCCCAATTTATTTTCATAGAAGAGTAAAAATCTTGAATTGATTGCTCTTCCTGTATGAAGGAGTGAAGTTCTTATACTAACTAGTATTTTCGTTCCCAATTAATTTGATTACAAATTTCTTCAAGAAATTTTTATGCTTCTCGAGCAGTTTTAAAAGTTATTAGATTGATTCCGATATTACTTTCAGATGAGCCCATTAACCATGCTATAATTCGAGCATTATTTACGCCCTATTCTTCTATTTTTCCTGGCTCATAAGGTTTATTATGTGTCTAATTTATGTATTCGAGGAGGCCTTTTCCATGAATGACATTCCGCATAATGAGGCCCAAAGAGTATAGTTGATGCCATTGAGTTTAATAGGTACAAGCTGGAAGGAATCAAATTTTTTCATTTACGTAAATACTCCAAATAGTATGGTCCTTCATAAAGTGAATACAGTGGTCCAGAGTTTTCAAGAAACCAAAGAGGGAGTAGGGCACCAATGGGAATATTTCTGGGCCGAGGTGCTTACACAAAGAAGCAGATCAAAGAAAGACCAGTGAGACTAAGACTGAGAGCAGAGAACCAGGCTCTGATACCATGTGAGAAAATCTTTCTGTGTATTCAATAATATGTATCAGATTACAATACAATTGTGTATTGATAAAGAGTGCACAACCAATACTTACTAAAACTATAGGATACAATTTCTATATAGAGATAGCATACATTTAGACACTAATAGATCTCAATATCCAGTTGTCATATCTGTTATAGTTGCCATGTCTGTTCACACAGATGAATCCCCAAAACCCCAAATTCGGTTCCATATACAAAAAGTTGAACTTCCAATGTTTCAGTGTTTCATGGTAGCTAAAAAAAGTTAGGTCCAAAAACCACAATCTATCTGCAACTCTCAACATAAAGGTCACAAAAAATAAATACTGAGAGATAAAGACCCTTAATTAATAAACTATAAAAGACCAAAAAAATTCAAGCCCATAAAATTCAAAAAATAAATACTGACATAAAAACCCCAATTACTAGAAAAAAAACAACAAAACACAAAAAAAATGCAACCCCATAATTACTAGAAATAAACAACAAAATGCCCCCGTTCTCCATTAATCTTCCAAGTAGTACAAAAAAAACTCAAGCCCATAAAATTGTTAATGGATGAATGAAACCACAATCTATCTGCACCTCTCAACATAAAGGTTATAAAAACAGATACTTAATCAAACGGAACGGGAGAAATCAACCCCAATTACTCAAAATAAACAACAAAAAGCCAAATTTTTTTTCAAGTATGAACATCTGGTGTAACCTGCACACCCCCTCCTCCATTAATCTTCCAAATAGTACGAAACTAGCTCTTCAGCGTAAAAAGTCAAATTTTTTCGAAGAGAAACTTCTTCATTTGATGTTAAATCCATGGAATAGAAGGTTTTGGAAAGCTTCTAAGAAATTTAGAGAAAGAGTTACACAAGGAATTCATCAATGGAAAATCAATCCTTCATAGTATCAGTCGCCTTGAGGGAGAAGAATGTGCAACCACTTTCCTTCATAATATCATGTTCCGACTTTCACCCATTTATAACGTTCCCAAACTCGTGATTTGTACAGTAGGGGTGATAGTCGGGTATTTTCATAGACTTTCACTTTTTTACATAGTTATCAAACGCCACCTTACTATAGAATAAAAAATAGCGAAGAAGAAAAAAATAAATTCTACACCAATCAAACAATGTATGAGCAAAAAATTCCTATTGATTATGAAAAATCAAACCACCAAGAAATTACTGTGGAGTATGCAAATTTGATTATTGTTAGTTTATTTATCTTAGTTTGCTAAGCTTTTAATAGTTAGTAGAGAACACCAATACATCTGCAATTAAAATTACTTTATAAGATGTATTTTTGTAGTAGACTAGCTCAAAGTTTAAACATTGGACTTTGGGTTATAGGCTTGTAGCTCGACTACCGGACTCTTATTTAATTGGGCACATTCCTAGTCACTTTTTTTCATGAAGGTGATTTCTTAATGGAAGATTTATAGAAGAGGCCAACTTTATATTGTTCAGATGTTGAAAAACCCTACATTGATCATCTCAACCTCGAGATATATGGATATGAAAAAAATAATTTCAAATCCAAAGAACAATGGATATTGTCACATATTATATAGCCCATCTATTTTCAAAAAGTGTTTATACATATGTTTGACTTACGACATTTTTGGAGCATTGACTTTCATAATTATGGATGAACATAGACTTTCAGGTCATTATAAGATTTTTGCACAAAAGTACATCTTTTAACAACATTCAAAAGTGCATGTTACCTCCACTGTTTGAAGTTGTGAGGCTCTAAACAATCAAAGTAAGGTGCCCTTAAAGATTGTTCTGAAGTTGAAAAGCACTCAAAATGATCATCTCAACCTCAGTGTATGACATGAAAAAAAATAAATTTAAATACGGGAAATACTGGATCTTGTGATGCATTATTTGGATTGTCAAATTTCAATATTTTCAAGTGTTTATAGATCTGTTCGATCTACACTATTTTGAAGCTTTAAATTCTAATATTAGAGATGCAAATAAATTTTCAGCCCATCACAAAGATTTTTACTACTTAAAAATTATCTTTAGATACTATTTAGAAGCACACCTTATTTTAATTATTTAGAGCCCCAACCTTATACAAACCGTACCATTGTTTATTATCTACTTCCTTATCCGGCCAACTCATTTTTGCAACCAAATGAGGGAGATAGATTACCGAGCTTCACATGGATAAGGTGTTTTCAGGTCCGAAGCATAAGCATCCATTTGTTAAACAACCCTAATTGCAATAGCTATAACACTAATAATTTTCAAGGTCTCCAAACGGGCCGTCAAAATTTCAGTTCCCGCTCGCGCCCTTGCGCCTGGCTATTTATGTAGTGTGGCATTTTCTCTGGCAACAAAACGGAGGAAAAAAGCGTGGGAAAATCTAGAGAGAGAAAGGGCGAGAAGTTAGAGAGAGAAGATGAAGGAGAGAGTGAAGGCAGGGCAGCCATCGGTGGACGAGAGGTACACACAGTGGAAGTCCCTCGTCCCTGTCCTTTATGACTGGCTTGCCAACCATAACCTTGTCTGGCCTTCTCTCTCATGCCGGTAACCAATCTCCTTCTCTTCTTCTTTTTCTACTCATTTATCTCATTCTGATTTCCTGTGTTTCTGAGTCCCTAATCTGTTTATGTTTTCTGGTTTCTTTGGTTTAGAATCGTTTTCGGTACTCATGAGAATTTGTTGTTCGTGTGAGTGGTTTCGTTAGTGTTTGGGGTCTTGTATTATGAGAATGGTGGTTCCCTTTTCTCTGTGCTTAATGGCATGAAGTTTTACTTTACGTCTGTAAATAACATGACTAGGGTTTTTTAATTATTGTGGAGTTTGAGTAAGCATTCGTTTTGGTTGCTTGGAAAATGATCTGGTTTGCTGTTCATTGATTTTGGGCGTGCTGTTCGGAGAAGACTGCTTAAAAAATGGGCTTACTTTTGCTTAGGATGCAGGTTGGTGGCGGACTAGAATAGCAGGGTTAAATTGAAGGAAAACAAGGTAAAACCTAAATCAACGCAAAACTCCATATGCGGAAACCCCGGTGTGAAGCTTTAAAAGGGTTTGTATGTGCCGCTGGAAAACAGTGGCGGGCGCTCAATAATGCTTTGATGTCAATGGTGGACATTTAGGAAGTGGTATTCTTCCACTCAATCTGTCAATTGTTAAAAAGCGATAGATTGAGGAGCTGCTTAGAGGGAAAATCTATCTTTATATATGTTTTCTTTACCAAATGCTATTATAGGACTAGAGCGGCTGGGGACAGTTACTGTTCTTTAGTTGAAATGTCCCTCCTAGTGTGAGAATCGGAAATGGGGGAAGGGTAAGCAAACATAAAAATGGGCCAAAGTCAGCCTTTTTTGAAAAGATTGTGTGTTTTTTTTTCTTACTTCAAAAGAGACTTAGGTTGTGATATGTAATCAAATTTTATTATTTATTTTCTAAGTTATCTTAAAATAGTCACTTTATTTTATAAAATATTGTTTCCTTTCATTGATTCTAAGATGGCCATTGAAAAAATATATTTTCTATTATTTTGCCCCTCATTAAATTATTTAAATGAATCATATGGTAAAATGGGGAAAAGGTCACAACCTTTTTGAAAAGATTGTCTGTTTTCGTTCTTTCTTCAAAAGAGATAGCCCTTAGGTTGTGATATGTGTTGAATTTTATTATTTTTATTTTCTATATTATCTTTAAATAGTCATTTTTTTTTATAAAATATTGTTATCTTTTCATTGATTCTAAGATGGCCATTCGAAAGAGATCCGTTCTATTATTTTGTCCCTCATTAAATGAATCGTATGGTGAAAGTATGTCATTAATGTTATTACGTTACATCACTTGCTTACAAATGCATGTTATTTATAAAAGGATATTTTATATTATCTCAAGTTTTTTGAACCATCACCAAGGCCATATACGACATAACTGGCTGTCATCATTGTTGTTATAATGGTTGTTGTAGCAGTAGTAGTGACCCTATTTTCAACCATGCCTAGGGTCTGTCTCATATCTTACTCATAGAAATATTCACCTCTAAGTTAGTTGAGTGCAGCGTGTCTGCTCTTCTTTACTTAGCCTCTCAAGAGTTAGAAATGCTTAAACCCAATAGGGACCAATGTATTTCTTCTCAGGTAAAAAAGGAATGGAAAACATTGATACCATATTTCCTTAATGCAAATATTTGATCGCTTATTGTAAAAGACATTAGACACAAAAGTATTAGACGTTACAACTTGTCTCTGACTTCTACCCAAAGCAGATGTTGTTTCTAAACAAATAGTATGTGCATGACTTTATCTGCAAGGTATCATCATGATTTTATGGTTGATTATATCCTTTGAAGGTTTTGTGTCAATTATTGGTGTACCAAATTTATGAATTCTTTGCCAGTAATATGCTATCATCGTCATAATTTGGGAGAAGTTATTCCATAATATTTTATGTATGAGAAACTTGCAAATGGTCCCTTTGGAGATTGCATTCGAGCAACATGATAGATTCTTATGCTTTATATACATTCGTCATAACGTGGGAGAAGTTATTTTTTTTTTAGAATGAGTTATTCTTTAGATGCATTTGCAGGATTGGGATATTTGAAATGAAGGAAGCTCTGAGGAGGATGAAGATAGAAAAAACTTTAGGTTCAGATGGTATCCTGATAGAGGTTTGGAAGTGCATGGGGGAGATTGGATATGCTGGCTAACTAACCTGTTCAACAAGGTCGTTAAAACAAAGAAAATGCCAGACAAATGGAGGAAAAGTATTGTAGTACCTATTTACAAGAACAAATGAGACATGAAATTGCTCGAACTATAGAGGGATCAGACTTATGAGCCACACTATGAAGCTGCGGGAAGGGTCATTGAACAATGACTAAGGCATGCAATAAAAATTAATTTGGATTTATGCCAGGCAGGTCAACAATTGACGCCATTTCCTACTTGCAATTAATTGTTCAAGGAGAAGGGAAAAGACCTCTACGTAGTTTTTATTGATTTAGAGAAAGTTTATGGTGGTTCCCTAGGGATTTAATTTGGTGGGTATTGGAAAAGAAATGAGTCTCTAGATGCTATATTGATAGGGTGGGAGATATGTACGAGGGAGCACTAAGTAGTGTGCTGACATTTAGTGGAGAGATGATTAAGTTTTCAATGACAATAGGCCTATATTAGGGGCCGATATCTCTTTGTTTTTCATTATGGAGAATAGCTAGGCATCTATAAGATGAGGTACTGCAGTGTATGTTATTTGCAAATAGTATAGTTTTGATTGATGAGATTAGACGTGGCGTCAATGCAAAGTTAGAACTTTAGAGGCATGCTCTAGAATCTGAAGGTTTTAAAATTAGCCAAACTAACATAGAATATATGGAATGCAAATTTAGTAATAATAGGAGTGGAAACAAGAAAATAGTTAATATTGATGGCTTAGACATACCTAAAAGATAGTATTTTTGATATCTTGTGTTGGTAGTCCACAAAAATGGAGAGATTGAGGAAGATGTTGTACGTAAACTTAGAGCTGGATGGGCGAAATGGAGATGTGCATTTGGAGTTTTTTGTGATCGCTGCATACTAAAGTAAGTGGAAGGTCTGGCCAGCCCACCTAAGTCTACTTTCCTCATCTTATTGCCTATTAAAGCCACACCTAAATTCAATTCCCTCGAATATATTATTTTTGAATTCTATCATTTTTTGTCTTATCGCTCATCTACCTCAACATTTTCATCTTAGCTACACTCATCCTATGAGTATGTTGTTCATTGACTGTCCAACTTTTCGTCCCATAAAAGAGCAAGGGGAAGGCCATTTTATGGTCCGGATGCACATCTTCACTTCGCCCACCTAGTTCTTGACCACCCAACACCGGTTAGGATGTGTGATTTAGTTTAAGTAGAATGCTCTAAAAGGGAAGGGGAAGGTTTAAAAGGACATAGATGGAAGTAGTGAAACAATTATGGGGATTTATGGTTTTACTGAGGGTATGGTCTATGATAGAACAGATTGACGGAACATGATTCATATAGTCAAATCCAAATAGTTGGGATAAGGTTATGATAACGATGATGATTCGAGCAATATGATGTGCATGCAAGTAACATTGATGTGAATTTGTCATTGAATGAAAAGTCGTCTGTCTGACCGCCTAGGCGTACTTTTGGAAAAAATGCCTAGGCGTATTAAAGGCGGATACTATTAGGCGAGCAGAATTAGGCACCCGCCTAGGCAGTTGAAAAGGTGGGAAAAGGTGTCTTCCTAGGCAGTCTGCACAACTTTGGCGGAAAAAAATTCGGGTGGAAAAATGTCATTTTACCCCTGTAAAAGGGGATATGGGTTTGGGGAGCCATTTTTGCCCCAAAAAACAATTTTAGCGAATTTTAGAGTGAGAAACAACTTGAAAAAAAACCAGATTTGAAGATTTTTTGAGAGATCGAATTTTTTTTTTTTGAAATCCTCGAATGTTCATGATATTAATGATAATTCATCCCCAATATTTTTTAGGCTTATAGGGGTTGTAAAGGAGGAGATTTGGGATCCCAAGCATTTCGGTTTGACTTGAAATCGAGTCCACTTCAAGAAGGTTGTTATATTTCAATAGTTTTCATTAGATTTGTATTTTTTGCCCTTAATGTCTAATGATATCATTATTTGCTATTTGTATTTTTTCTTTGATACTTTGTGATATATATGTGATATGTTATTGTCTATTTGGATTATTATTTTATCAGTTAGTTTAATAATTGCTTATTAAATAATTGATTGAGGTCGAAGATGGAGGAGGTTGACCCATTGGGGGAAGAAGAAACTCCCTGGTATGCTTGTAAAAGTCTTATGGTTTGAAGCCCAAAATGTGACCAAAGAAACAACTCTGTGAAATATAGCTGAAGGTTGGAGTTGGCATCCACGAAAGATTCTAGAGTTTCTTTCAAGCCAAATGGACCAGATAATAGCTGCTACCATAGCCGTCCAAAGGATTCTCCCTGCTTTGGGCTAGCAGGAACGTGGTTCAAAAGAGATTAGGTCCTTGATCGATGGGGGAGTAACCCATTTAATACGAAACAGTTGCAGAATTGTGCCCTATAGTTCGAAGGAGAAATCATAGAGGATGAAGAGATGGAGCTTGGTCTCCTCTTCACTTTCACACAGAGTGCACCTGTTAGGAAGCTGGACCCCTCTTTTCTGGAGTTTGTCCACCATTAGAGCTTTGTGAGAGGAGGCAAGCCAATTGAATGTTTGTACTTTAGGTGGGGCTATGGTTGCTTATGCTCTATTATGCACCGAGCTCAAAAGACCCGAGTGCATGAATTGTAGAGTTAAACTTTTATAGAAACAGGTGACTGAAAAATTTCCTGAAGGTGTGAGAGTCCAAACAATTCCGTCACTGCCTTGAGACTGGAAAAACAGTTTAAGATTGATGAGAGAACCTGGAACTGATTGGTTTCATCTTCAGTTAGGCTCCTTTGGAAATAAGGGCTCCAGACTCTTCGATCTCCTGCGGGGACCACGTCCTCCGTGACTGTAGAATAGGCATTGCGTGTTAGAGAGAAGAGTGAGGGGAAAGCCTCCCTCAGGGGAGAGGATCCTAGCCACAAATCAGTCCAAAAATTGACTCTTGTTCCGTCTCTTGGGAGGAATCTGATTGACCTTTTGAAAAGAGTAAAAGCAGTGGAGAGGGATTTCCAAGCCCTTGAAACTTTGTGTTTCTGGATTCTATCAGGCAGCCAGGCATCCTCAGAGATGTGGTATTTGTGCTTGAGAACCTGGGCCCACAGCGCACTCGGCTGGTTGGCTAGGCGCCACCACCATTTCTCGAGAAGGGCCACGTTGTGCATACAGAGGTTTTTGATGCCTAGGCCACCCTAGGTTCTAGGACGACACACAATGTCCCAGGACACAAGGTTGTATTTCTTCTTTTTTGCTTGCCTCGACCACAAGAAGTTCCTCATGAGATGGTTAAGTCGGTTGGCCACTAGAGCAAGCATGTGAAAGATTGACATGAGGTAGATTGGCGAGTTTGTGAGAGTGGCTTTGATCGAAGTCGATCTCCCTGCCATTGAAAGGAATCTGCCCTGCCACCTGCCAGGTGCCTATCTACCTTGTCTATAACTATCGACCAGCGTCTTTTCTTAGGTTTATTGAGTCCCAGAGGTAAGCCAAGGTGGGTGGTCCTCCACCTGGCATCCCCAACCAGGCACAAGGTCACGCACTTGTGCTGTGGTCAAACCAACTCCCAACATTCTGGACTTGAGCATATTTACTTTGAACCCCGTTGCCTTTTGGAAGCAATGGAGAAACAATTTAAGGTTGTCACTTCTTTGGAGGAGGCCTCCAAGAAAACAAGGGTGTCATCCGTATATTGTAGATGCGACACTGTGGGACCTTGTCTGCTAGTCTTGAAGCCTGTGAGCAATCCCGCCTGGAAGAGTCTAGAAATAGAGCGACTAAAAACTTCAGTCGCTTTCGTAAAGAGGAAGGGAGAGAGGGGATCGCCTTGGCGGAGTCCCCTCGAAGAAGGAAAGAAGCCTTTAGGTGACCCGCTAAAAAAGGATTGAGAAATGTGGATGGGAGTAGCAGCCTCTCATCCATTTTCTCCATTTCTCCCCGAAACCCATTCTGGCCATGGTCTCATCCAAAATCGACCAGTCCACATGGTCATAGGCTTTCTCCCAGTCGATTTTGAAAATGAGACCTGGTTGCTTGGAAAGGTGTCTGGAATTGATGCATTCATGGGACACTAATGCCCCATCCAGAATTTGTCTGCCCCTGAGTAACGCAGATTGAGAGGAGGAGATAACCATTGGCAATACATGTTTTAGCCTTGTGGCTAATGTTTTAGCCAGGAGCTTGTATGAAGAGTTGAGGATGCTAATTGGCCGATAGTCTTTAATTTCCTCTGCTCCTTCTACTTTAGGGACCAACATCAAGAAGGTGGCGTTCAAGGCTTTGTGGAGAGTGCCTCTGTTGAAGAACTCTTCGAAGAAGAGAACGACGTCCAGACGGAGGAACTCCTAGAAAGCCTTTAGAGGGGCTATCTGGAATTTGTCTGGACCTTGGGCCTTGTCTTTGGGTAGAGCATTGAGAGCTTGAATGATTTCTTCTTCTGTAAAGGGTCTCTTTAACCACAAGGCTTGGTCTTCAGAGAGAGTTAAGAAGTCAAGGGAGGTCATCCTAGGTCTCGGCCCTGGGGGGGGGTAGAGTAAAGGGACTGAAAAAACAGTAGAATTTCCCACTCGTTTTCTCCCGTTTGGGTAAGGTAATTATTGTTGGATTTAATGATCGATATAATGTTGTCTCTCCTTCGACAGTTGGCTATGCGATGGAAATAGGCTGTATTGTGGTCTGCCTCTTTCAACCAGGAAACGCGAGATCTTTGGAACCAGTATGTCTCTTCTTTTTTGAGGGTTAAGAGATAGTCCGGTTTTGATTTGGTTCTAAGTTCCAGCTTTGATGTATCCAGAGGTTGGGTTTCCTCTAGGATATCCAAGTTTTTTATGGTTTCTAACAAGTTGGTTTTGATAAGGGAGAAGTTGACACGGGAGGATTTGCTCCAAGTTTTCAAGGCGAACTGTAGAAGTTGGAGCATGGTCTGAACGATGTACCCTGCTCTACCTGGCACCTGAGATGCGTAGGAGTTCGACCAGGTTTGGACAAGAGAGTGGATATTGGCCTCTTGTGGCCAGTGAAGTTCAAAACGGAAGGGTCTGGGGCCCCTATTGATTGTTTTGGTATCCAAAAAGATAGGGCAGTGCTCTGACATTGGTTTGGGGAGCGCCTGAGACAGAGTTCTCGGGAATTTCTCCTCCCACTCAATAGAGATGAGAAATCTGTCTAGTTTGGAGAGAGTAGGGTTGGTAGAATGTCTGGACCACGTGTATTGACAGCCTTGAAGAGGGATGTCTAACAGTTCATTACGGCTTATGAAGTCTGAGAAATCCCTCATCTCTTGAGAAATCGAGGTTGAAGTATTTCTCTCGTAGGACCAACGAGTGACGTTGAAGCCTCCTTCCACACACCAAATGGGATGTGGTAGGGAGGAAATGTGGTGAACTTCTACCCTAAGCCTTTACCTGAGAGAGCAAGAGTTTGGCTCATAAACCGTCGAAATTTCCATTGGACCCCATCTGAGATGTTGGAGAGTAGGAGGGTGACTGAGAAGTTCCCGACGAAGTGGTTGACTAGAGTCACGTCAGAGGGGTCCCAAACCACCCAAATCCCACCTGAAGCCCCATCGGTCGGTAACGAGATCCATTGGCAAGGCCTTCTGCACACTCGACGGATCAGTTGGAGGTTAGGGTCAAGTAGTTTTGTTTCTAACAGGGCTAGGATGGTGGGGGATAGTTTGGAGGTGAAATCTCTAACCACGGACTTTCTAGAGGCCTGTCCTAAGCCTCTCACATTCCAGATTATAAAACCTTCAGTTTTTGGGAGAATGTAGGTGGGAGGAGGCTAATCTAAGAGACCTCCTCGGGCGGTCCTCTGATGCCGAGGGCGAAGTGAGGTCTAAGGGCTGTCTGGCGAATGGTAAGGAGGTGAAAAGATTGCAAAGTTCCCTTTGTCCTCTGAGTCTCACCTGCAACCTACTCTGAGCGTCGGTTGTCATAAGCTTGTGGGCAGGGCCTTCAGGGCCATCATATTCGAATCCATGAATCTGTACATCGTTAGCATTCTTTCATCAACAATGTTTGGCCTCTCCCTGTTTGCTTCCCTTTGGTGCTCTTCTCTTGGCAAAGCTTGAGAGGAATAGGTGGTGGTCTCTGAAGGATTGATCGAGTCAGAGGTCGATGCTAAGGGAGTAGAGGCCTTTGAGGCCTTTGAAACCGAGCTAAGAGCAGTACCCTGTGCTAGGTCCTCCGGTTCCAAGGAGTTCAGTGCCATCTCCGAGGTACCGTCTTGCTTTTTTGGATGCTCAAAGAAGTTAGCGAGTTCCAAGATTGCTTGGTTCGGAGAAGGAAAGGAACGATTGGAAGGGTACAGGTAAGAAGGAAGAGAAGGGAGAGGCGGAGTAACAGGCTCAGGCGAAGTCGAAGAGAGGGGGTGAAGGAAGGTTGTAGGGGAACCAGGAGGGGAATATGGTAGAGAGCTAAGGGGAACAGGAGGGATATCAATAGGTGAGGGAGTAGGCGAGTAAACTGGGGGGGCAAAGAGTCCCTGAGTAGAGAATGAAAACTGACCGTAAGGGATGTAGGCTAGAAAGAGGCGGGACTAGTAGGAGGAATAGGTGGAGACGGTGTAGGGAAACGATGGGGCCGGACTATCTGGATGGTTTGAACACGTCGAATATGAACCAAGTGAGGGACAAAGGTGATGTGGGGAGACAACAAGTCGGAGAGGAATGCCGGGTCAGGAGGAGAGGGGTCCATCGAAGGGCTGCTACAATGCTTAAAGACACCAAAACTTTGAAGGACAGAGGGTCTGAAAGCTTCTGGCCGAGGAATAGTGGGTCTTCAGAGGAAAAGGGGCAAAGGGAGAGGGAGAAACGACACAGGGAGGGAGGGGTTTGGGAGGTGGGAAGAGGTCCAAGCGGCCTAACCTGAGGGGGGGGGGGGGGGGGTGGGGGGTGAACTCAAGTCAAGGGGCTGGCATCTGAAGCATCTTCTGGAGGTGCAAGAGGAAAGGAAGGAGGGAAAGAGGGGGATGAAACTGCATGAATGGGCTGCGGAGGGTGCGTACTTCCTGACAGATATGTGGGCACGTGGCCTGGAGGAGATGGGGGCACTGCCTCGTGGCGCGAGGGCGGCAGGGGGAGCGTCGGCGGGGGCTGCTTGCTGTTCTCGGATGGGGACAGCTATACAACTGAAGACGACTGTGTTAGGAGATGAGGGGGGGCAGTCTTATCGACTGACAGGTGGTCAGGAGTAGGTGAAAGGGTGGACACATGGAAGGCGGTGGAGAGGTGAGGAGACCGAGAGCTAATGGAGAGAGAGAGTCGGGCCGATGGTCCTCGTCTTGCGGGTTAGGTTTGAGGGAATGCACATAAGGGGGGTCAGGTTTTAGAGAGTTCTTAGAGCTTGAAGGGCTGGGTCGGTCCTCAAGTCGGGGGGAAAAAGGAGGGGGGGAGTCCTCCAAAACTTCTTTCTTGGGTCGGTGTGAGGAAGTGGGCCTCGCTTGAGGGAAGGGCATGGCTAGAGCACCCTTGCTCTGGTTTATCTGGTCAGGGCCCGGAACTGGGACCCAAGTAGCAGCTTCCAGGGGCTTTCTCTGGATGGACAGGTTTTGACTTTGGCAGCCCGACTTAATCGGGCTTGGGTCTCGGGAATGTCTTGGAGGCCTATCACTTGATCCCTTTTTCCTTTCCACCACTGTCCAGGATGCTGGGTTTTTTGGCACTGAAAAAAGTCGTTCCTGTCTCAGGAATCTGAAGGAGGGGGATGAGGCTTGAGCCTAGGAAGTAGAGACGGGGTAAAAGAGGCCTTCGACTTTGAGCCAGACAATTCGAGGGATCCGAAAGGGATCAAGGACCTCCAAGAGAAGACGAATGGCTCCCAAAGGAAGGAATTCCATAGAGATCCAATGGATGGAAATGAGAGAGCCATAGGCAGCAGCTATTCTACAAAAAGTTTTTGGTGACCACACATGAAGGGGAATGTGAGAAAGGGTGAGGCAGATCCGTTGTGTCTTGAAGGACCCTTCATTCGGAGACCAGACTCGAAGTGAACATGAGGCTCCTTTAAAAGAAAGGCCAGCTAATTCCTGTAAGGCAAGCTGAGCTCCTGTTGAAGATGGGAAAGAGAAGAATTCTCCACACGGTAGGCGACTGCAAATGAGGTTCCAACATCCCCTTGCCCATTTCTCAATCCCTCTAATGTCATCCCGTCTAGGTTTGAAACTTCCAATAAGGGAGGCGTTTAGTCTGGATCTGTAAGCCTCTGACTCCGTTGGGGAAGAAGGAACACAAAACTGGAGGTAAGGAGATGGGCCAAGAGGGTCCGGGAAACGGCGAGCAGGCGATGGGGCAGAGGAAGGAGCTTAAAGGTGAGAAGGGTCAGGAGGGTTAGGGTTGGCTGATTTGGAGGCTTCGACAACTTGGGCTAAGGAAGCGAGGCGAATTCTGGCTTGCGGCAGAGGAAGCTTTGAGTGATGACGAGAAGGGAGATTGCTAGAAGAAGGTTGGAGAGGATGAGTCTTAGGGTACAAGTCATAGATATGAGCCTAGGACGACAAAGGCTAGTAATGGCGACGCTTTCCCTTCATCTTAGATGGACCCAACAGTAACTTTCATCATTCTTTGACTTATTGAACACTCAAATATGTCAATGTCTACATAGCGGTTATAAGATAGTCGTAGTGCGTGGAAGAATTTGATTTTCGTGCCACATTTGGGATTAAATTGGGGTACATGACATGCATGACTATGTTAGGTGGTCATTTGGTCCTCTTGCTTATAAATAATGCATTAAGAACTATAAGGTATAGTCATTGCTTGTCGAAAATAAATAGATTGTTGATCGTGTGATTTTCTTTTTTTTCATTGTGGGATAAGGTTATATTTGTATAATGGACTTCATTAGGGCCATGGTCCTTTGCAATGAAAATGTCAATAATGCCATTCTTATTTATCCTCTACAGGTGGCTAAACACTTGGAACACCCTTTTTCTAGTTAGTAGTCCTATAATTGGTTAAGTTGCTTACCCATTTAAAATATTAGAATGACAATGGGGAAATGGCGAGAGCTGGAGCCCAAACTGAATACAGTTGTTTGAGTTTTTCTTCGTGCTCCCTAATCTGGTATTTATATAGAATGAGCCTCTCAGTGTAATTAGATGGTGCGAAATGGTTATTACTCTCTACAGAAGATTTGATGGTATTGGTTTCTTCGGTGAATCTTGCTTATTTCTTAGAACTTAAATGATGGTTGATGACATAGCTAGTCTAGATGTATGTGGAAGGGTTGGACTGTTGGAGTCAAGGGACAAGGCTTGGTCTTTTTCTTTGTTTTTAATGAAGATAATTTATAATTAAAGTGAATGATTATAAATTTAAGGTTTGTGATATTCCTTATCTCAAGAAATTGATACGTTCTGGGTAAGACTTCTATGCTTATTGTACGAGATATTACTGGTATATTATATCATGTGGTATCATGAATGTATCTTATCACTATTGTTCAAACTCATGAGTAGATCCATTCACTGTATTTTAGTAGTAAGTCCAAGGAATGTACTTATTTGTCATGCATATTAACTTTATGCTCCGTAAAATGTTTAGCTCTTAGATTTTTTATTAGTTATTAGCTTGACAGTTTGATCGGGTTGAGTTTTACTCTGTGGATAGGTGGGGGCCGCAGTTAGAGCAAGCTACGTACAAGAACCGCCAACGTCTTTACCTTTCTGAGCAGGTAACCTTTCTTAGTTGAATTATCTAAAATATTTGTGAGGATGCTATTGTTATTTAAAGTTCTCCTCGAACAGAAAATTGGGAGATACATTGTTGAGACTCATGTACAAGCCATTGTTTTTCTCTTGAGGAGGTAAGTTTAAAAGACATGTTGGTGAATATTTTATGGCATTTCTTTTATGCCAATGATGATCAATTTCTTAGAAAATAAGAATAGTCAACATGTTAACTATAGAAAAGGAGCAATTCCAATTAAAATATAAAACTTTCCAAGTGTATAAAATCTCAATACAATCCCTCTTGGAAGCCCTTATAAATACGAATAAGCTGAATTGAAGCTGGTTGTTTGCAATCAGCATCTCAATAAGATAGGTCTTCATTTGAATCCTATTGAGCTTGACTATCCATATGGGTTGGTTCAAGTTTATTGGATCGATATTGTTATATGGTTCGCGGTCAACCCACTTCTGTTTCCACTGTTCTTGTTTCTCACTTGGTCTTTTTCTTCCAAAAGAAAAAATACCTCTTGCGTGTGCTTTAAGGTTCAAAAGTATTTGTGAATTACATTATGTAAGCTTGTTCCTTCAACTGGGAGACAGGATGGATTGAGCCTATGATACCTCTTACGGAAAGATATTCCTATGCATATGGAATCTGTTTATGTACCTATATATAATATTTGGTTGAGGTTTAAGAATTAATTCTCTTCATGTTTCATTGCAACGTATTATTTGATCGAGACTTGCTCAAAATTTTCAAAATTTGCTTGCGCCCACAATTTCAGAAGCACATGTTCATACTAAGAACATTTACCTACTCAGGTAATTGATCGAGAAGTTATGCGAGAAGGAAAAAGAGCTCCATATGGTCTTTATTGATTTAGTAAAGTTTACGATAGGTACTTATAAATTTAGTTTGGTGGGTATTAGAAAAGAAAGGAGTCTTCAGATGCTATATTGACATAGTGAGAGATATGTGCAAGAGAGCACTAGTTAGTGTGTCGACAACTAGTGAAGAGACGAGTGCGTTTTTAGTGACAATAGGCCTACATTAGTGGTAAGCATTGAGCACACACATTTTTATTTTAGTTGTAGACGAGTTAACTAGACACTTACAAGATGACGTACTGGTGTGTATGTTGTTCGCAAATGTCATAGTTTCGATCAATGAGACTAGAAGCGGCGTTAACGTAAAGTTGGAACTTTAGAGGGATGCTCTAGAGTCTAAAGGTTTTAAAGTCAGTTAGACTAAGACAAAATATATGGACGATAAGTTTGGTAATAATAGGAGTAGAAATGAAGCAATTGTTAATATTGTAGGTCAAGAAAGACCTAAAAGAGAGAAATTTAGATACTTTGAGTCGATAATTCAGGAAAATGGAGAGATTGAGGAAGATGTCGCACATAGAATTATTGCTGGGTAAGCGAATTGGAGATGTGCAATCGGAGTTTTATGTGATCGTCGCTTACCGATGAAGCTGAAGGAGAAGTTCTATAGGACAACTGCGAGACTAGCTTTGCTTCATGGAGTTGAATGTTGGGCAATCAAAATATTATGAAAATGTTGAGATGGATGAGTGGTAAGACAAGAAAAGATAGAATTTGAAATGAATACATTTGAGAGAACTTAGGTGTAGCTTCAATAGGCGCTAAGATGAGGGAAAGTGGACTTAAGTCGGCTAGCCATATGCAGAGCAAACCCAATATGACATCGGTAAGGAGGTGTAATTTTGTTAAAGTGGAAGGCTCTAAAAGAGTAAGTGGAAGGCCCAAAAAAGCATGGATGGAAGTAGTGAGAAAAGATATAAAGACTTATGGTCTTACTGAAGGTATGTCCCTTGATAAAGCAGAATGGTGGGATAGGATTCGTATAGACGACCCCAATTAGTTGGGAGGCTGTGATGATGATGATGATGATGGTGATGATGTTCTTCATACTAAGAACATCTAGCATCTGGTGTAATTTCTTACAAGTTATTTTTGAAATGCTTGGTTATAGAGGTTTCTTTTCTTGAGTATAAAGCCACGCATAGATGCTGTCCTACAATTTGATGCTTAGGGGTTATAGCTAGTTTGAGCGAATCACTTATCGAGGGAAATCGTGAAACAATAATGGGCTACATTTGATCTGCACAAGCTATTCACGTGTAGATCTTGTTTCCTTGCTCTGCTTAATTAAAAAATGCCATCATCTCTGCCTTGCCCGCTTGATTAAAGACCTCCTTTCTTCTTTTTCTATGTAACACAATTAAACAAGTTATAGAAGTGCCCAAATTGGGGCTTGGAGCTTGACTATGTTAGATGTGTGTGTGTGTAAGAGAGAGAGAGAGAGAGAGAGAGAGAGAGAGGAACCTGTGGGTCCAATTGAATTTTTAGGACTTGCAAATGCACCTTATCCTTTTTCACATAAGTTGTATAACTTTGGAAATATATATTTAGTATTTTTGTTTGCGCACACAAATGTGTGAAAAGCTTCTAATAGGTCGTCATTAAAGTTTTACAATAAATTTGGCAACCGTTCTGATCGCTTGATATTGATCAATTGGTTGAGAGAATCTCCTGCTATTTAAATGTTACTTTTTTTTGCCAAATTAGATTGGGTTGAAATTTTGAGGGTTTGTCTGCCTCATTTAGTGGCACCTAAAAAAATATAAAACATATCATTTTAAAATAATGAACAATAATTCTTTCAACATTGCATGATATTTTGGTCATTTTATTTTTAAGAAATATTTTTTACTCATATTTTAAGAGGTATGAGATTGAGAAGTACACGTCCAAATTTCAATCCGATCTGATTTGTTAAAAAAAAAAACAATCCAATCAAGATCCAACAATTGGGACGTTCGTCAAATACACTGTATAAATATATATCTTATTTTGTCTTCTTCCTTCATGCAATATAATATCAAATTATATAATATAATATGTAATTTGTAATATATATAAAATTCCATTTTCGCATAATGAAAGAATATTGCTTGGTAGGTTCAAGATGCTTGGTATGAGGTTCGCTAAAAAGTAATAATCTTGGTGATCTTGCGGGTTTATAATTTCATTGATAGTATGGTGTATTACCTTTTTATATGGAATTTTATTTGATATTTATCTTTTTTAAAATCAATATAAAATTTATTGCCAGTGAAACTTTTGTTAAGAGTGTTTTCCCTAAAGGCCTGAATAAATAATAGATGCTATATGGTTCATCAGAGCATTTGTCTTTTTTAAGTTGAAGGAGAGTTTTTATTCCGCCTTGTCACCCCAATTACTTTATAGTCAACAAATTTTGTTAAATACTCGACTAATGATTCACTGCTCTATGTACCCCTCGTAGGAAATAAATAATTAAATTATGTTTAAGAAACAAAAAATCATTCAATTTTTTGTTAAATTAAAAAAATTAGAATTACTAGTAAATTTTTTTATAAGTTTATTAGTTGAGAGATTAAATGTATAATTTATGGCCTAGGATTTATTTATAGCACCTCGCTATCGAAAAGAACAAAATTTTGGTGGAGTTAAACATCTTCACGTGAAGTTTTATCGTATATATAATAGGGAAAATAACGTATATATCCATTATATTTACCATTATTACAGGATTACCTCCAAGTTTCCGTTATTATACCTATGGCTAATTTTCACCATCCTAACAATCTCTTTTAAAAAAGATGGAAATGCCCATTTTTTATTTTTCAAAAATCGAAATGGAAATAAAGTTAAGTTTTTCCTCGCTTTAAACCGTTGAAGAACACCCACTCGAGCGACAAATCCTTTCGTTTCTTTTGGAGTGTTGTGTTAATGTCGAGCTCCTCCGTCTCCATGTTCCCCCTCTTTTGGGCTCTCTCTCTCTAACGCTCTAGAAGAAATGATGATAAATGGCCTCTGAACCTCCTTTGGGAGACCACTGACTCTGTCATTTATCCAATCGATGAGCACTTGGGGGCCGTTTGGGTACTTGGAAATATATTGTCTGTGAAATATATTACTGGCGTATTATATTATTGCGTACCTGCAAATAGATTGTTATTGTTTGAGTAGTATTTAGATGCAACCTGGGAAATATATTGCTACTGTTTGGATATGTCCGGAAGAAATATGGGAAATGCATTACCAACATTTTACTAACACTTGCCTATAAACTATCATTTCTTTCTTTTTTGTCATAAAATTCCATTGAAATGCGGAATTAAAGTCAGCATCACACCATTCAAAAAAGATTTTCCAATAATAACATCATCACCATTCCAAAAAGATTTTTAATAATAACTTGTACCATTTTAAAGTCATCCTCACACCATTTCCTACTTATTTTGCATGTCTTTGGCACTTACATGGAATCACATGTCTTCTAACACGATTGGACTTTGGTTTCAACATGATAAGTCATTGGAATAAGATGATTGGAATAACATATTTTTCTTGTGATAAGCCTTATTTTTATTTATTTTTTTATAGAAGTTTTTCAAATGCCTCTATATAATTTCAAATATGCAATAAATTTATGATATCAAATTCAAAATCTTTATGGTACAAGTTAAAAAATGAGAAGAAGTTTGATTAGTAAACTAGAAGGTTTGGTAATTGCAGTAGAAAATTTTGAGGCATTGGAGGAGACTAAAGAGGTAGGGCTTATCCACACCAAATGGTTAAAAGAGAGGGAGCATATTATGCAAACTAGTTATTAGGGCTCAAGAGAGGGAGAGGGGACAGTCTTAGAGAGGGAGGGAGCACTTTATGCAAACCAGTTATTAAGGCTTAAGAGAGAGAGGGCAGGCTTAGAGAGGGAGGGAGCACCTAATGCAAACCAGTTATTAGGGCTCAAGAGAGAGAGGAAATGCTTAGAGAGGGAGGGAGCACCGTGTGCAAACCGGTTATTATGGCTCAAGAAGAGAGAGATATGCTTGCAAAAAAATTTGGTTTTTATTATTAGGTCTTCTTGGGTTATCATTGTTGATTTTTCGTTTTTGGGTGCTTCTCTCTTTGTCGCTCACTAGAATTTTTCTTTTGATAGTACCGAGTGTGTCACTTTGAAAGATTTATTTTGGTCTCTCTCTATGTGTCTAAATTATAATGGTTATTGGGTTTTTGAGAACTGGACATGGGTTGGAAGTACCAAGCATGGTTGTGTTTGATAGATACAATTGTTTTCATATGGGTTACATTTGCAGAAATCACATAGGTTTGCTTCTAACTCTCTCTCTAACCCAACTCCTCTCTCGAACCCAACTATCTCTCTTTAACCCAACTCTTTCTCTCCCTCTATTGCCTCTCTTTCTCGGTTTGCTTCTAACCCAACCCTCTCTCTCTAACCCAACTCTCCCTCTAGCGCCTCTCTCTAACCCAACTATCTCTCTTTAACCGAACTCTTTCTCTCCCTCTTTTGCCTTTCTTTCTCTCTCGTGTGAAAATTTTGGACATTTCAGTTTTTGAATAACCCAATTCGGTTCCATTTCGATTTTCTAAAAACCGAAAATGGGCATTTTCGTTTTTTTTTTTAAATATTTTAGGATGGTGAAGATACGGGTATAGGTATAATAACAGAAACTTGGAGGTAATCCCGTAATAACGGTAAATATAATGGATATATATATTATTTTCGGGAAAATAATATAATATACTATACTGCTTTTCCTATATAGTATAATATACTATAGTATAATATAATAAATAAATTTATTTTATCTTTGCATATATAGTATAATATATTACATATAATAAATTTTAATATTATAGTACTAAATTATATGTTATTTTATACATTGTATATTATTAATATGATATCATTAATATTTGTTATGAAAAAATTATAATATCATTAGTATTAGTTAATATAACTATTAATATTTACCCAAAAAATATTAGTTAATATTACTAACCATAATGTCATCGCGTGTTAAAAGAATATGCTTCGTAGGTTTGTGAGGCATGGTATCATGTTCGCTAAAAGTAAAAATCTCAGTGATCCTATTGGTTTTTTTTTTATATAAAATTTTATTTGATATTCATATTTATTGAAATCAATAAAAATTTTTTTCTGGGTAAAGTTTTCATTCGGAGCGTTTTCCCAAAAGGTTTAATGAAATAATAGATGCCATGTGGTTCACTAGAACATCCCTGTTTTCTAAATTAAACGAGAGTTTTTATGCCGTGCCACCAGAACTTTTTTTATAGTCATTTTTTTTTTCCGAATATCTTATTGATGGTCCCACTGATCTATGGAGCATTTTGCAAAATGTCGGCCATACAAAAATTTAAGGGGCAAGGCGGCGTAAAGACTCTCCTTTAACTTAGAGAAGATGGATGCTATGGTGAGCCACATGGTATCTGTTATTTATTTAGACATTTGGGAAAATTCTTCGCAATGAAAGTTTCACTGACAATAAATTTTTTATCGATTTTATTTAAAAATTTAATACACATTACTAACAATGAAATTATAAACCCATAGGATAACCAAGATTTTTATTTTTTGGTGAACATCATACGAGCCTCTCGAACCTACAAAGCGATATTCTTTTGACACGTGATGACATTATGGTTAGTAATATCAACGATATTGTAAATTTGTAATGCTAATGATGATGATAATAATAATAAATTATTTGTAACATAATATATAATCTACTATTATAATATTAACGTTAATAATAAATTATATATAACATAATATATAATCTACTATTATAATATTAATGTTTTGTACTATGATATTATTATACTATATGTTACATGATATAATATTATGATATTATAGTATATTATAATATAGTATATTGTATTATATATAAGATAAGACTTCACGTGAAGAAGCTTAACTCCACCTAATATAGGTGAACCCTTGGCCATAAATTATGCATTTAATCTCACGTGTTAAACTTATAAAAAAAGGCTTGTGAGTAAGAAATTCTATTTTTTGATTTATCAAAAAGTTGAATTTTTTGTTTCTTAAATAATAATTTAAATATTTATTGTCTTTGAGAGTAGATAGACTTGTGTGACCATCCTTCGAGTATTCGGCATAATTTGTCGGCTATAATGAAATTTCGGTGGTAAGGTGGTATAAAGGCTCTCATTTAATTTAGAAAAAATAGTTGTTCTGATGAACCACATGGTATCTATTATTTATCTAGACCTTCAGGGAAACTTTCACCAATAAATATTTTATTGATTTTAAAAAAAGGTGAGTATCAAATAAAATTTTATATAAAAATATAATACACCATAGTAACAATGAATCTATAAATGATCACCAAGATATTTACCTTTTAGCAACCTCAAACCGAGCCTCTCAAACCTAAGAAGCGATATTTTTTACATGCAAAACTGGCGTTTTATATATACTATACATATAGATATATACACACGTTCGCACACACAGAGAGAGAGAGAGAGAGAGATGCAAGGCAAAAAGATTATTAATGAGAGAGAGAGAGAGAGAGAGAGAGAGAGAGAGATGCAAGGAAAAAAGATTATTAATGGCATATCATGACTTCTTGAAGTGGCCTATGATGGTGGGGCTGCTGTAGTTGTCTTCTCTTGTGTTACTTGGGCATATTTCATAAGTTCACCTGTATTATGTCTCCATCGTGTGATCAATGCTGACTTAAATGGCTAATTTCAACTGTAATTTTGGACAATGTTGTTTGGAACTCAATCATAAATCTATTTGAAGCACAACATTTCAGTTGTGAATTTAAAATAACTTAATGGGGTTTTGCGAATGTCTGAAATTACTTTATATGGTGTAAAGATTATACCTGCATATCATCAGCTGACTTCATCTTGTGTAGAAAAGGAATATACTGTCATATGATGTTCTAATATTAGGGAATCTATTGGTAAGGAAGTGATGTGAACAATTCTTGGCTTGAGTGAAGGGAGGGCAGTCGAAAGGATGAAAAGAAGCGAATATGTCTATTTTTTTATGTGCGTGTTTGCATGCTTGTGCATTTTGTTCATGCATGTGAGTGGACATAATTGTGCTTGTGTCCTTTTTTTGCACGTACATTGATGTTTGAATATGTGGCTGATAGGTTTTGACATGCGTGTCTGCATGTCTACTTTGGATCTGCTATTGTGTGCGCATAAATGCTTCTGCATGCACATAAGTCTACGTGCATTTTGCATATATGTGCATGTGCTCCCTGCATGTTCTTTTGTACTTGCTGCATCCTTTATTTTGTATCTTGAGCTACACTGAGCCTTGATATCTATAACGACTTAAAGAGATTCATCATGATGCATTGGATTTTCAACATCGTTTTTGTTATTATCCTAAATTTGTAACTGTCCATGATTGTCCTCCTTTTGCTTCTAGGGGGCATTGTAATTGGGTACTAGATTGGTAACATTGTGTGCATGATTGTGATGCCTTATCCAAGTGAACATCTAATGGTCAAAAGGCAGAATTTTGTGAAGAGAGTTCTGAAATAATCTGTTCTACAATCTTGGCTTCTGAACCTTACTTGTTCCCCCTGAACTCTCCTCGGGAATTTCTATACATGCTTCACTATTATCAATACTCTTGGGTGGCAATGTCAGATGACTGGTGGTGATGCGTTCCGCAATGTCAGCCTTAGGTTATTTGTATCTTTTATTTTTATTTTATTTATGCTGAGTAACAATCTGGCTCTTCAATGTAAAAGAAAGTGTACATTAAGATTTATGGCAACTGCACAGGATTGGGACATAGTGACATCTAGAAAGAAAATGGGTATGATGACTTCTAAAATAAGTTTCTTAACCATGCTCTTGCCATGAATCAAGGTCTTGCTAGCCTTTCCAAGGACATGGTCATAGGTTAATGTCAGACTCAGCATTTAATGCTTAATATGAAGGTTATCTGTGGCGCTCATAATAATTAAATTTGAATGTTCGATTGTTTCTTTATTGGTTACTGGTTTAATTTGTAAATACTTCATCATGGTTAGCAATCAAACACGAGTTTCAATAATGACTTGGCCTCATCTATATGTGAGTGGTGCGTGCATTGCATGTTCACATGGGCACTTATATAGATTTTGAGGAGCATTTTCTGTGTGGCTATTCTTGCTTGGGTCATTGCCTCATTTCACCCTTATGTCTATATGTTTGTTTGATTCTTGTTTGCTGGTCATTCCTCTCAGACTTCAGATCAAGTTAATAGCTGTTATAATGACTTTTTAGCTGTTTTATTTCTTGATATGATATGGCTAATTGCATAATTTCTCTTTTCTACTTTGTCTTATGAAGCGAAGGGTGTTCTACATGTGTTTTTTGTGCTCACATCTAAAGGTTCAAAGGGGCTCTCCTCTGAGAAAAGAATTTAAATGTGTCACTTTTCTGGTTTCTTTTTTTTTGAGGTAAAACTATCTGAACTTCAGTTCTGTGATCAAATGAACAAATATTCCTAGGCCTTGAACTACATAGGACATTCTGTCTAAACTAAGTTTCCAGAACAAGCTAGAGAAAAATCTGATATGTGAGATTAATGCTTGACCTGATCGTTCACATTCCATTGTATTATACTTATGGAGCCTTTTTTGGTAAATTACTCTTTACCATGTAAAGTTTACTTGTCATTTTAGACCAATGCTCGTAAGCTAAAACTCTTAATCTTATATTGTGTATTTGCAGGCTGGATATGATTGTCGTGTTTTGTGGACTGTATATCATTCTACTTTAGATCTTGATCTTTGTTCTCATTTCCTGTTCCATTTCTTTGGTTCTAATTGAAATCTTTCTTCCTATCTATCTCCCAGACTGACGGCAGTGTTCCAAATACGTTGGTCATAGCAAATTGTGAAGTTGTTAAACCAAGGGTAGCAGCTGCAGAACACATATCACAGGTTATAATATAAATATTAGCCATGCTGGTTTCTTGTTGTTTCTATATTGGCTCTCTTATGGGGATCAATTTGATGTTTTTGCAATTTTAATTATGAAAGACCTACCGGTCTTAGTTGATTATAACTTTTTTCATAATTACTAGAAGTTTTTTCTATCCTTTATGTTTAAGAAAAGCTAGGTAATGAATGAATTTATCAGTTTGTACTTTGTACTAAAATGACATCTTCAACTATGACAAGTAAAAGAAAACTTTAGTTGTAGAGGGTCTAGTTTGGATAAGATTGCTATTTTAAAGGATCCAATTAAGCCTGCACCTCTAAATTTTATCATAAATGTAATTTTGGTATAAAAAATTCTTAGGATGGGTTGAGAATCTATTTTCATCTCTAGTTATAGAATTTTAAAATCTAAAAATGGTTCAAATTGAATATATCTATAAACAAATGAAAATCTTTAAAATGAACGGTCAAGATAATGTTTTGCAAGATACACTATTTCTCAAACTCAAATATTTTTTTTGTTTCATATTCATACCTCTCGATGTGCAGATGATCAATTGTAGAGTTTTCCAACATCAAAACAACCTTTTCTGATGGATTTTGAGTTGCACCTGAAATCTATATTTTAAGGTTGCAACCTTATATAAACGTTTGCCATTTTTTGAAAGTTAACTGATTCGTATTTCACAAAGAAATTGATGTACAAGTGTAGTTTCAATTATAAAAGTTAATCATGTGAAAGTAACAATCAAGGAAAGATCTAGAATTCCTTCCCTCGTCAAGGCTTCTGCTTCTTCATTTGCCTCTCACCACACGTGCTTTGATAATACCATGAGGATGCTTGTGTGTTCCCAGATTTCCTCAAAAATCTTGTGTAACTTTAATCTTAAAAGGAGGTTCTTTGTGACTATCCTAGTTAATGACATGGTTAGAATCACTCCAAATTGATGATATTAGTTCACTTTGTGTCTACGTTTTGGTGACAAACGACCATGTCTCGCTTCATTAGAATTACAAATTTGAAGTGGGCAGAGTATGTCATTAGTATTTTGCTTTGATGCGGCGATGCGACTTGATGCGGTCCTGATGCGAGTCCATCACCTCTAATGCAGTTGATAAATTTAAAAAATTCTAGAAATAAAAAACAAATAATAATGCAATAAAATAAATAAATAAATGTGGTTTATATGATTAAAGTATTTTAGTTTATTCAATATAACTATAGCACTATTAGTTGTCTATGACTTTCAGTCCTTTGATAGCCTGATAAAGAGCTTGTTCTTCTAGGTTCTAATCGTTAATTGTTCACATGTCTAGCACAATTAACATGTAAAACAAAGCAATGCATTCCATCTCTATCCAAAATTCCAAACATTAACTCCAAATAGGCGAAGACTAAAAGTTTATGACATGAAAGAAAAAGATAACTCTCAACTCTCTATGAGACAAGTCATCAAATACTTGAATCTAATCTATCATTTTTTTTTTGTTTCATTTTGTTCTTTTCTTTTGTTTGTCATTGGCTATCTATATTCCCTAATCTCTCTTACAATCTTGTTGGTTGCTTGTGGGCATACTATAACATTCTCGGTAATACTGGCTAGGTGTTCCTTTTGCCAGAAGATAGCCCCCATATAAAGTATTCCCACATAGAGTACAAATAATTAGGGTTTTAGCATATTTCCATGGCAGATTCTTGTTAAGACATTGACCCAAGTAAAACTTACCAAACAACCCAAAGAAATTTTGATATGGGTGGTGCGGTAATGCAAGCGATGCAAGCGATGCAAGCAATGTGGCCGCATATGCTTGATGCTCTGCATATGCGTCCACATCACATTTTTCCCTATACGTGTCTTGGAACGATGTGCTTCGTGTGGCATAATGCATTATGTGGTTGGGGTTATAGGAAAATTAAATTCAAAATTTGCATTTTTGAAAATCATAGATTCCTGATCTAGATTTTTGTTTTCTCCTATTTGATGACCTATTTGAAAATTCATGGATTCCTTCAAGCACCATTTCCATTGTTTGGCAATCACATTGATTTCATCAAATCTGTTGAGCATTTTGTCAAACATTTTGTTTGCAATACCAATTGATAATGTGTAACTAAAATTCATGAATATGTATCCTCCCTTCCAATGATGCAAAGAAGGGAAATCTAGACAGAGAAAAACTTTCCTTATACTCGCAATTGAAGATTTTGTTTTTGGGGTGGGTTAGTGGAGTTGCCAGTGATCAAATCTCAGTTACTCAGAGATACTCATCATCAAAGTATCTTCCTTTCTTTAAACATGTCTGATAAGTACTATCCTAAATTACAAAAAAAAAGAGGCCAATGGCGCAACTATAAATTCTTATAAATAATAAAAGACATCCTTCAGGTTCACTATTAAGGTGGAGGTTTGCTTGTAGGAGAAAAAAACCAATCAAGATTCCAAAATATTGCACCAAGAAACTTCATATAAGATTGAAATCCCAAAAAGATGTAAGCTTTGGGAACTTTGACATAAAGCGAGAAACTGTAAAGCATGCTGTGCCAATTTTTGGATGGCAAAAAGGAACTATCTAAATCTATGGATGACTTGCGACAAATCAGAGGGTTTCAGATGAACTTGTAGAATCCTGTTTGTTTGGAAAAAAATCTGTGCTGCATCTTGATACTTGAGCATCCCATTTTATGCATTATGGATTACGACAGTGTCGATTTTTCAGGAGTAAAAATTCTTCTATCCATATCTTTGACATCCTCTTTCTATTGTTGAAGATTTGTGTCTGAAGTTGTTAAATCTTGAATCTAGACTGTAAAGTGGGTGAAGACATGGAGCACAGGACTGTCTTTCATACTTTTCTCATGCAGACATCAATCTTCTTTCCAATTTTCATGGCTAGAGATGTGCTTCTGTATGTTCAACTTTGATGCTTTCTAGCGCTGTTTAAGGTGCTGGGATACATGATGTGGTTTATGAAACAGATGCAGCAGTTCATTTCTTGCTCTTTGAATTGTGCTATGCATGTGGATAATCTTCTGTTTCTTTTCAAATTGATGGCTTTGATTATTGTACGGGACTATTGTGGCAAGCTTGTCCTTAAATAATTCCTTGCAGTTCAATGAAGAAGCACGGTCTCCCTTTGTGAAGAAGTTTAAGACCATTATACATCCTGGGGAGGTATGAAATTACTGCATGGATTCCAGCTTCTATTTTCTCTTTCTCTAGGAAAACCGGGCTCATTGTTACATCAGTTTTTAACATTGGATGCTCGTTATAGTTTTTAATCTCATTTACAACGTGGTGCTTCCATCAATCCTTCAAATTGGCATGGACCTTTATGAGTTTTGAAGATGGAAACCTAAAAGTTTGCTTCTGATGTAAACTTGTGGAACCTCTTCAGGTAAACAGAATCAGGGAATTGCCTCAGAACAGTAAGATTGTCGCCACTCACACAGACAGTCCAGATGTATGTATATCTTTACATATACGCTTGAACCGTTCAGGGATTTTTAAGCATGATTTCTTGAAGTTTGTGGCTGGCCTTTCCTTTTTTTTTTTCAGGTTCTTATTTGGGATGTTGAGGCGCAGCCTAATCGTCATGCTATACTTGGAGCATCAGATTCTCGGCCAGATCTGGTCTGCTCTATGTTTCGAATTCAAAAATCATTTGCAGTAACCAGATTTTCTCCTATGTAATCTGGATATATTGCAAACTGTTCCGAATATTGTTTTTACTATATATGACCGGCATGGAGATGTGAGGAACTATAATAATTACCCCAGAAATTATCCTAAAGAATCCTCCTTTCGGATTATTTTATGTAACCCTATGGAACCACGCCACATCTGTCAAGAAGTCATTTTTTGCAAATCACCCAGCAGGTTTTAAAAGTTTCTGGAAGTCTGTAAGGTTTTTTTTAAGTTCCTACTTCAGCTGGAGGTTTGGATATTTCCCCAAATCTTGTTGCATGTGATTTTTGACATCTGATTAAATTGATAATGAGAAGGTTTGTAGAGGTTTTTCTTGCTTTTTGAATCTTTAATCCTTCCAAAGATATGTTACAATCAACAAGACCCAATAAGATATCTTAGTGGAAAGCAAGTATTATGCATTTAAGGAAACCGGTTTTTTGTGGGGAAGTCATATTCAGCCTTTATTTACTATGGAAGGTGTACTTGTAGATTTTGACAGGACACAAGGACAATGCAGAGTTTGCACTTGCCATGTGCCCTACTGACCCTTATGTGCTCTCTGGAGGTCAGAATTTTGCTTTTATTGTTTTTCATGAGTTTGTTAATGCAGTCTTTTGGTACCTCTGTTTACTTCATGAGGTGTCATTTCAGATTATCGATCTGTATACTTGCATTGTGTTTTGAATGTTTATTGCCATGCTTTATATCGAAAAGAACCAAAATACTCTTGAGTGCCATAGTATTAGGCTTGAATGTTGAGGTGCATTGTCAAAAAAATAAAAATAAAAAAAGAATTGGAGGCTCATCGCCTTGGGCAAGGCAGCGCCAAAAGCAAAGGGGGCTCTAGGTGCCCTTCTTGGTGGGTGCCTTGGCGCACCAGAGCAAAGGAAGAGGGAGCTGCTTGATGTGATTTGTGAGGTACAAAAGGGAAAAGAGCACTGCTTTTGACATGATTTGCAAGCTAGAAAGAGACTGGGAGTATGGTGATCTATTACAAGAGACCAAAAAAATGGAAAGGAAAAAGGAAACATAAACAAAGAAAAGAAAAAAGGGGAAAAAAAGAACACCCTCCGCTACAAATGGTCTTTAGCTGGGATTCCTAGGTCATGAGCCTCCTGTTTTAGGTGAGCAAGGTGCCACCTCCGCATTTTTTTGAACACTGTCAAGATGAGGAGTCACGTATTTTCAGAATTCAAGTTACATAGGAGATGTTATATGTCCTTGTAACTGGTAGCCCATGACAACATCCTGGTGACAGAATCATCTCCAGCATTTTATGAAAACCTGTTTAAATAAGGGAAAGTCCAGCTCGACCTAACTGCTTCTTGAGCTGAAATGGAGGTATTGGGATGTGGATATATAAATAATGCATTGTACTATGAATGTTAATGTCTTGTGAGATGGTCCACTTAATCTTTGTTGGCCAAATTAGGCTACTTCTTTTCTGTTGGCCAACCTTCTGCATTTCACGGGGATCTCCCTATGTTTTCTATTTGTTTCTTTTTGTAATTGCCTTCTCTTGGCATTACATGATGCTTTATGATGTAGCCCTCTGCAAGGCATGTGAGAATTCTAGCTGTTACCTACTGTTTTTTGGCTTATACCGCTTTTCCTGGAAAAATTACTGCCATCCATAAATTCGTCAATACAGAGAATGGCGGATGGATGTTAGAACTGATTTTATGGGATGGCTCCATTTTGCTTGGCTTGTATGTTATGCTTGTGTCATGTTCTTGAAGAATTCTGTTCTTTCCTCCTAGAGTTTCGTGTGACAAAAGGGTTTTGTATCAGGCAAAGACAAGTCCGTGGTGTTATGGAGTATCGAGGATCATATATCTGCTGCTGCTGCAGAAGCACCATCGACAAAATCTCCAGGGGTGCCATCCAGTAGTGGCAGTAAGTCGAATACCAAGACCGTAGGCCCCAGTGACAAAATTCTGGATAGCCCAGCTATTGGGCCAAGGGGCATCTACAAAGGGCACAGTGATACTGTTGAAGATGTGCAGTTCTGTCCATCAAGGTAGTTGGACCTTCTCTGTATATAATTTTTTAGTTTTCCAAAAGTTTCATGAACCAATGTAATCTCCTCTGGGGATTTTACATGTATTTATCAGGTACTATTTTTAACTCTTCTACCTGTCCTTGTGATCTTCTCAAATGCCTTTTTACTTATCATCCAACCATATTTCTTGCTTTTGGTTGTGCCATTGAGCTGCATTTTTTCACCACCAGCATTGTCCTTATTCATGTTCACATGATGTTGCCAATGGATTTTTGATGAATGCTTGAAAGTTTGTATATGTTGTGTCAGCTGTGTGGTTTTTCACCTTATGATAAATTTGGTGTCCTACATGGATGATGGCACTTCTGTAATGTGTCACGTGCTATTTTTGAATCTAAGTTATGCTTTTCATTCTTCTTGCTCTCCCTTTCCTAGAACTGTTTGATACTATCTTTTATCATTGCCCATGCCGATACAGAGATTTTTATTATAGAAATCTAAACCACGTTCATATCCACACTGTTATTGCTTGTGTGGTCCCTCAAAGTGATATCTATGCCTTATTTTGTTTTGCATAGGTGTTACTCAGGATAAACATGATTAAATATTTCCAGATGTGTTAATTGAACAAGAATAAAATTGCTCTTTGAATGTGGTTTCTGACTAATAGTTTTGCACTTCATTGGTGATGAAGTGCACAAGAATTTTGCAGTGTTGGTGATGATTCCTGCCTTATATTATGGGATGCTCGAATAGGCGTGGATCCGGCCATCAAGGTAACTTGTATATTCATGTTATCTTTCTTCATGTACCCAGAGCATCTCACAGTTGTTGTGCCTTTGTCTTTATTTGGGAAAATTATGAGTAGCTGAAATGCCCAATGGTGCATCAGGATACTGTTGCCTAAATATGGATGGACAATCACTATGGACACTCAGCTAGTAACTTTGGATTTTACACCTTTTTAAGAATTTTCATTTGTTGGCAATGTTGAGGTTAGAGAATCAACACCCAGCCTTTTTGCTTCTAATGCTATGGAGTCTGAGTTATTGTGGAATGAAACATGGGGTTTTACCAATTTGTTCCAATTCTTTCTTTCCCTTGTTAGTTTCTATTTTTTTTATTACTTTTCTTAGTTTGTTTTTATCCTGTCTGCATGTTTTTTTTTGCTTTCTCACGAGGCACTTGAGAAGGAAGCTACTTATATTAAGGAAGCATATGCTAGTGACAGGATACCATGAGTTCTTGCCAGCATTAACTCTGTCAGTTTGGGTGTGCACTTCACTCTCCTGGCATCCTTGCGGCATGGCCATCCCCTCTTCTGGGGGTTTCTTCCATATTTGGTTCCATGGGTGGTTGTTTTGGTCCATCTGCACCATAGCAGCAACAGATTATCTCTTCTTTCTCCTAGATTTTCAATTTTGAGGAATCATTTGAGTTTATGGCTGCATTGGAATACTCAATCTTGCAGTCTCGGGAAAGTTATAATTTTATTTTAGCATGTGGAGATGCTTTCCTATGCTCACATTGACTACGTGGAATTCAAGAGTGTAAAATAAAAAAATTCTCTCTTTCTTTTATTAATTAATTTGAATTCTACTTGCATTTGCCACAATACCCTGTTGTAAATGAAAAAAAACCCTAAATTTAGCCTAGGACCTTTGCCTTGACTATCAAATTGAATAGACACAATCCAGGAAACAAAAGCAAGTGTCTACTAACAATTTCAATACATATAATGTTCTTGGAAATCCAAAAAAATATGCAGATATGACTGAAAAACAAATTCCAACAACCAAGAAGACCTACTCAAATGTACCTACGGTCACCCCCGTAGAACGTAATACACGTGCACTCGATTTCCTGACCAATGGTGCACTTCGATCCCATTGGCCTTGCAGAATTTTCTGATCTGGGAAGTTTTGCTATGCAATGCCTCATAAAGTAGGGTTTTAAGAGCATGAGAGAACTAGGGTTTCAAGACCCCTTATAATTCTATGGGGCATGTCACTGTGGCACCTCCCCTAAACCTATCTAGCGTAAGCGCTACCCCTTGAGCCTTAAGGGGCTGGCTTGCCATCTAGTGAGAAGGGAGAGAGAGTGAGAGCTCTAGAAAGATGAGAGATAGAATGGGGTGTGGAGGAGAGAGAAACAAGAGAGGCTAGGAAATTGTGTTTAGATTGAGAGGGGATTCACCTCTTTATATACAGTCCTCAGGGCCCCTAGGTATGCTTATCCAATTATGACTCACCATGACTAATAGGAATTTAGGAAATCTGTGAGGTGAGAGAATTAAATCTGACCCATCCATCCCATGAATCAGCCATCATGATTTAGGAAGGAATTTTAGGAACTTTATCCCCAGAATCTTTGACCCCTTCTAGTCAAACTTGGATAAATCTAAAAGAACCTTCTAGAACTTCCTTCATTTCTTTTAAAAATTATAGGAAGCTAAAAACAAATATTTTGGTGAAAGAATATTTCAAATAACTGACTCCCACAAAAGCAGGATACAATATTCTTTTAAAAGATTTGCTTTTAACCAACAAAAACCTATTTAACAAAGATAAGAAATAAACAAGTGGACACGGGCATGCCACCTCATGTTGACGTGTGGGCCCCATGGGCTCCATGCCCTACTCATGTGGTGTGGCACACATGTGGTATGGATACAAAAGCTCCACATGTACCCCACCACACTACAAAAATGGTCAGAAATAGCCTTTTCAAGGAATTTACAGCCAAAATTAATTTTAAAAATTCTGAAAAATTTCTAAAATTCACAAAAATATTTCTTTCACAAAAAATAAAATATCTAGACGTGGACTGGTACTAATGGGTTAAGTGACTATCAGGGCATTCCACCGGACCAAGTAATTGTGATCCTCAATTGTCTTCTTAAACCAACCCAATCCCACAGTTTCATGCAGGGGCGTACATCCATGCATAGGAGACCATACAACTCTCCTGGCTTACAAACAATCCCTGGGCATCTCTTCGGCCCCAATAAGGGATGACCCTATATAAAACACTCTCGATAGTGGACTTGCTTAGAGCCATAGATCGCCTAACCCTTGGTCAGTCACCAAACACACACTTGATATGTATAGTCCATTATAAATGATATTACATACTTTCACGGCCTTTACAGGTCACACACCTTCATCATTTCAAAATCTAATCAAATGACTCATTTGGCTTATTTAAAGGGGGATCTGCCCATAATTGAATTCAATCCTTCCTCTTGATAAATCCTTGTGTAGGTGGGACAACATTTTCCATTTCTAATAATCTGGTTGGAAATAGGTCATGCGTTGAGTGTTCCTTTCCTCTTCTTTTTCCTTCATCAAAATGACCTGAATCTAGATGTTTAGGTTTCATAATCCCTTGGGAACAAAATGTTTCATCAAAATCTCCAATGGCAGTTGGAGGAGAGTTTTTTTTTTTGGCTTTTTTTTTTGTTTGGGGTGGGGGGGGGGGGTGGGAGGGTATGTCTGCATTTGTGTGTTCTAAGGAACCAAAAATCTAACAACCCTCTTCTTTGTCTAAAGAGCTCTTGGCATATTAATTACAGAAACTCTTTACCTATTTGGTGAATGGGAACACCTTATTTCTCCCTCGTGCTTAATGCCTCCCACATAAAAAGTTATGTAGGGAATTGAAGAACATAAAAAACGACGACAATTTAGGCCAAACACAAGCAATTTCTAGGAGAAACCTTGGGTTTCTCCCTTAACTCAAGCTAGGGTTTCAAGTTGGAGAACTTTCTTTGTTGGAAATCACGTGGAATGACCCCTCTAGGCCCCACGCACCTCTTATATAAAATGACCCAAAGGTCCTAACTCAATTGACTTTTAAAATAAATGACCCTTATATTGAATAAAAATGCCTAGACAGTCCCCAACTGGTCCAAAAAATAGAAGCAATTTAAAATAGCTGAAAATAGCCCTAAACTAACTTGAAAATCATCACAAGCAATGCTTGCTCTTTTTGTTCTTCTTGGTAACCCTCTTAGGGTTCACATCCTTTAAATATATGCGAGAATGGGAGGAATTTGCTGCTCCCAGGAAATTCTACTGGCAGACCTTGCCTCGATGGGGACCTTTGTAGAAGCAACAGCCCAAGAAGTCCTTGATCACTATCTTGCCAGAAGACTCCCTCTTAAGCTGCCCTTCTGCCTATGGCTTGGGTTCCCGAACAGCCTTAGTCCTTACGACGAGGCATTGAGCTGTAATTAACAAGGCTCTCGAGGTCCTTATCGCTCGACGTGTTAGTTCCACCTAAGCCCATGGCTGCAACCCAACCATGAGATTGAAGAGCTGGTCCTCCTCAACATATTCTTATGTTGAACATGAGGCTTGAGAACTGCTTCATGTACTCTCTCACAGGTCGTCGTGTGCTTACGCTTTTGCAATGCCTCCCTTGCCATCAAGGGTCCATTTCCAAACATGAATTGCTCCAACTCTCTTTTGTGGTGCACAACATGTGTCCTCCACCAAAGCTTGGCATCTATGGTGAGGTACATAGTGATGAGGGTCACTCGGTCCTTCTGTTAGGCATGAGCAGCTGAAAGTAATGCTCCATGTCTTAGAGGAAGTTCTGCTACTTCTTGGCACTTTTGGCTCCACTGAATGTTTTAGGCTCTAGCATTTGAACCCTTATGGTTCCATGACACTTAGGCAATTGGTCAAAACACGTCTTGAGGATTTCTGTGAACATGTTTGTCAAGGCAGCAACATCAGCCACTAGGTCCTCATACGGGTTTCCCAAGCGCTGCTGTGCTCCTCATGGGGTGCCACCCATTCCCTCAAGTTGGGTAGAAAGCCTCTACACTCTTCCATGGATGTGACTCGAGCCACCAATTGATCCATATGATCGAGTCGCTCTTGTATCTCAGCCCTGCGTTCAGTCATCGTTGGTGGCATCTTTTAGGGTAGGGTGAGCCTCTTCTCTGTTTTCATCTTGTCGTGGGGCATCTACTTTTTGTTAACATAGCAGTGCAGCCTTAGCTCCAAGCCTGAACTCTTGAGTCAAGTTCAGCCTCTACACCTGACACTACAAACAAGCATGTATAGGGACACCACAGTTCTAAGGGCCACGCGCCAATTTTATTGCTCGCTTTCCAACTCACTGCGTTGTTGTGTGCTGGCCTAGCTGTGGGGTCTAGGCCCCTGCTCCTTGTCATGCACCACATTTGCCTTGTTCGCCTTGGCCAACAGCTCTACCCATGGCTTGTCCACTCCCCCCAAATAGGAATGTTGGTGTAATAAAATAGCTCATCAAAAGTGGCAGCTCCATATTCTTAAGTTGCAGTGTTGCACATGTGCATCGCGGTGCATGTTGGGTGGTCACTCTCTTTGGTCGGCTGGGTCTTGGGAGGTTTCTTGCCTCCACCGTCAACCAACACATGCATCGAGTTGGGGGTCTGATAAGCCTCCCCTACTAAGAGAAAGCCTTGTCTTTATTGGGGTTCTAGCTAGGAACTCTTGAACTTGACCCTCGTACTCTCATAGGGTCGCGTCTCTCCCTACTAGCCTTCTCATCTAGTAAGCCCTTCCACTTGACTAGAAACTCCACCCTTCAATTTTCTTGCTTTGTCGCAACACTCATCTATCCGAGATTGCCATGACTTCAAACGTGAATTGTGTCCTCACTTTTGGTGGCACTCGAACTCTTTGAACCTTGGTCTCGTCCAAATCGCAATGATAGGGCTTCAGGAAGCAGAAATGGAACACTTGTTGCACCTTGATCTAGTCAGGTAGAGGCAATTGATATGCCAACTCCCCTATTCAACCTGTTCGCCACAAAGGGCCATCGTACCTCTTAATCATGCCACACTACACTATCTTGATGTTGATCTTCTTCCAAATCTGGGTCGTGAGCTTGTGCACCTTGATCTAGTCAGGTAGAGGCAAGTGATAGGCCAACTCCCCTATTCACCTGTTCACCTCAAAGGGCCATCTTACCTCTTAATCATGCCACACTACACTATCTTGATGTTGATCTTCTTCCTAATCTGGGTTGTGAGCTTGAGCATCATCTAATCCTTGACCTTCAACTCAGGACGGTATCATACTTCTTCGTCCATCTAACCTCCTGATCGAGCTAGTCACGTGCTTCTTCAAGTTGCTCAACTCGTCTTAGCCAATCTCAATGTTGTTGGGCACTGTGATTGGCCCTGCTGTAGGTTACACCATGTGGCGTAGGGGTTGACGCTTGTGGCTAGTTTGGAGGCACTCTTCCCCGTCGACAAGCTAAGGTGCAAGTTGTAGCAAACCTAGGTGAAGTTTAGTAGGCTGACATAATTGTGTTGGTTTGCAGACACGTAATGCTGAAGATATACGTCCAAGATTTCATTTAGCCTCTCAATCTGCCCTTTTGTCTGAGGGTGTTTGCTGGTAGAAAAGTACAACTTCATTCTTGTTAGCTCAAACACGTGTTGCTAGAACCTTCTCGCGAATTAGGCATCTTGAATGCTCACGATGTCATCCGACACTCCCCACCATTTCTCCTCATGGGTGAGGACCAACTATGCTTCTTTCTCAACACTCTAGTGGTTAGAAGCTGCAATGAAGGTTGCATACTTTGAAATGTTGTCAACTACCACCATGATTTGGCTCATGCCATTGGGATAGTTGACAACTTAGTTAGAGAAGGCATTATGTTCCCCTCTTTTGTAATTTGAAACTATCTTACTTTGGTCAACAGACGCTTCACTAGCTGCGTCTAGTGTTTCTTTCCCTTTTTTTCTATCATGTTCAACTACTTATATCCTACTTAATTGTATCTATGAAGTTCTATTATGAGTGAAACATGGTTCACCTTTCTAGAAGCTCTTTTTATATTGGGTATATGTTTAGTTGTACACGTATGTGCTTGTGTAGTTTTGACCTTTTCCTTTATGTTCAAATCTGCTTCTGATAAAATATATGTTCAGAATAATGTCATCAAGAGTGGACGGAGCTTGGCCAGTTTGGGTGGTGGATGGTGAACGGGGCTTGCAACCTGCCTGTTGATCAAAACTGGTTAGAACTAGTGAAAACCGGTTATTTTTTTCCTGATTTGATTGACCAATAAACCAACCATTCGATCCAGCTTGGACTATGATGGTGCTCACCAATTTGATGATTGGTCCTATACTGAAAAGATTGGCTTAGAATGCCTCTATCTTAATATTTTCGCGTTGCATGTGAAGAAATACTCTCTGCGTTTGTCGTTTGTTATGTTGGGTGTCTTCTTGGGGATGGACCATGTAATCTCTTGGGATCTCTCTATTGGTGACAGGGGCTATTGGGAATCTCTTTTAGTTCATCATCATCATTAGCATCATCTAAGCCTTATCCCCAACTTTTTTGGGTCGGTTACATGAATCCTATTCCGCCGTTTTGCTCATAGGTTCAGGATTCATGACAAGATTTGGTGAAGATTTATTGCCCTACCTAACACAACCCTCCTCTTTTACCCAGGCTTGGGACTTGCATAGCCGGCTTGGGAACAGCCAAGGCAGAGTTATGTCGAGTTAGAATAATTTCTAAAAGAACTCAGTTATAGCATTGCTCACCTCTGCCTTTCCATTCCTCCTCCTACTCTCAACCACAATATTGTTTGTCTTGTTATTCCTTTTCTGAGCATTTACAATCTTTTAGTTACAGTCTTATATATGTCACATGTAGTTCTGTATTCAATCTGATCTAAATTGTACTTGTAATTATGTGTGACTTTATTTTTCTTGGACCTCCAGGTAGAGAAAGCCCATAATGCTGATCTTCACTGTGTTGATTGGAACCCTCATGATGAGAATCTTATCTTAACTGGGTATGTGGTATTTCATCATTTGCTTCTTTCAATCAATGCAGTTTTCTGAGTGTTTTTATAACTCGTCAATTTGACTTGGAGCTCACAAAAGTCGAATTGCCTTGGCACCCTGGTGACTCTTTTGCTTTGTCATGAGACTCGCTCAAGTCGTGCCTTCCCTGCTGGTTAGTAAATAGATTCAAGTTTCTACTTGGAATGACTTGGCTCATGGCCCTCACAAATCTCTAGTCAAGTTAGACATTCAAATGTTGGTTTTTCTTTTTCCATTTATTGAGGACCATGATCTTAGAGATTGGTTTCTTGTGCTGGGGATGGGCGGATTGAGTCTCATTTCTTAATGCATTTTTACCCTTTGATCCAATTTTATTTATTGATAAACATGTAACCTTTTGTTGGGAATTTTATAATCTGCAGTACGGCTGTTTGTTGCTGTGTTAATGGTTTTATATCCTTCTGTCGTAAATAGTTGGAAATGGCAGTTCTATCTGTCCTTTGAATGTGGTTTTTCTTCAGATTTTTTTTTTTTTTTGGAACATGCAGTTCAATCCTTAATAAAAAGATCAAGATACTCAGATCAAGTTGTAGCAAATCATACCATGTGAACTTGTCTACAGTGGCTTGGGTTATTTTGATGTGTTCTAATCCTAGCAATACTCGATGATATTAACAAATTTGAAGAATTATTTAAGTTGAAAGATAGGTGATATCTGAAAATGAACTTTGATAAAATAATGTTAGTACAGATTGGAAGTAGAAAAATGGGAAAATATCTCATAGACCCCCTTAAAATTTTCATTATTTCATAATAATACTACCCTTTTTGATGACATTAAAAAAGCATGAAAAGTATCATCCAACTCCCTGATCACATCCCTCATTTTATTTTTATATCTTTATCCTTATGAATTGCCCTCTTTAATGTCCTTTATCCGATTTAAGTCCTTTCTCTCGCTCCTCTCTTTTAACCTAGTAATTTGGCCCTTTCAACTTAATATTGGTCTTCCGACACACAGAGTCTCTCTGGCCCTTCTCGTTACTGACCGAGAAGTGGGGACCTCTCAAGGATTTATAGGAGTTTGTAAATAGTTTCGCTTGAAATATTCAGTTATGAACCTCTCAAGGATTTTAGTTTGTTGGTATCACAAATCCAAAATTTACCTTGCATTGCAATGAACACCTATCACTAGTTGTAGAATTGATTTTTCATGCCATTAAAATCAGTATGAGTTTTCTTGTTTTGGGTCCTCTATGCTCCTTGGGGTGTTCTTGAATTTGCAACTGATTGTTACAGGTAGCCTTCGAAGTATGTAGCTTTTCACTTGTATATCTGTTTGGGTGATCTAAAGCTTAAATTTTGAGTTTCTTCAGGATTTACAGCCCTATCTCTATAATTTTCTGTAATTTGGATATTTCAGTCTTTAAATTGTGGTTGGAAGTCTGCTGTAAAAATTAGTGAGAAATTTTATTTGTCTAAGTGTTTCAGGTTTCTTTCTTTTTGTTATTTAATTGGTTTTTAATTTTATTTAGGTTATTGGGTTCCTAGAAAATAAGGTTCCAATCCTAGTTCACTTAGCAACCTTTGGGTTAAGGTAGTTGCTAGATTCTTTAGGAATTTGATTTCTTTGCTTTCAAGGGTTGAAGTATGCGACATTGGAAAACTCTCAATAAATGCCCATGAGGGTATCTATTTAGTGTTCTCCTTAGGTGGTGCATGACGATCTTTGGAAGAGTGACTTTTTTTTTTTTTGAAAAAAGAGTGATTCTAGAATTTTAGCTTAAATTTGGGTGTGTCTCCCCAACTGTTAGAGCCTTCTCATTTTCCATTTTTGTGGCACATCCTCCTCTAAGATCTCCCACAACCAAAGTCGTGCCTTTACAAAAATCCTTTTGTAAACCCGATTCCCTTGCTATACCTCTCCAAACCCTAGGTTAGCTTTCTCAAAAGCTACCTGAACCGTGGGTTTCAAACTTAAGTCGAACCCTAGATTCACCCTAAACCCTAAATATGTTTTGTCATCCTCCTGAAAGGAGTGGTTATGTGGCACTCAAGGTATTAAATTTAAAAATTTTATTTTCTTTTATTCAATATACCTAAATTCTGTTTCTTCAAAAAAAATATACCTAAATTCCACTTACATGGGCCATTATAAATTGCTGCAAATTAAATTTAAAACCCTAAATAGAACCTAGGATCTTTACTTTTACTGCCAAAGCAAATAATAGCCATCTAGGAGCAATAACTAATATTCCACTATAATTTTAAGTACAATAAGTGTTCATGGAAATTCACAGAAAATTTAAAATATGATTGAAAAATAATTAAATCAATTGGGAAGCCTTACTAGAAGATGTTTTGAATTACCTTCACAGGTCTTGATACACCCCACACCCGATTCCCTGATCGGTGGCGCACTTTTAGTCCTTTACGTGTTGCTGGAAATTCAGAGATGGCTTTCATAGGCAAAATCTCTTAGTCTTAAGGTTTTAAAGAGCATGAAAACCTAACTAGGGTTTGTAAGAACCCTTAGGAACAAATTAAGGTTGGGCTTGAAAGCATAAAATCTTCCTGTGGTTGGGCATACGCTATTTTTCTTCTCCAAACAGCAAATCCCTAATTAGGGTTTCAATGTGCCACCTTTGTCTTATCAAATTTTGGGTCGCATGACCCTTTCTGGAAGGAGGGAGTGAGAAAAACAATTTTTTTAATGAAAGAGCAAGAGAGAGAGAAAGATTTGGTGCATAAAGGAGAGAGAAAATGTGTCTTGAGAGAAAGGGGCTCAACTTCTTTCCAATTTATTGGGGTCGTCTACATGAATCCTGGTTCTCCATTCTACTCTATTAAGTGAGTCCTTAAGTCTCCATATTTTTTCAAACTACTTCCAACCACCTTTTTTTGGGCCTACTCCTGGCCCTTTTCAGTTCTTCCACTTGAACTAATTCGCATCTCCTAACAGGTGTTGTACTTGGTTGGTGCCACACATTGCCAGCCCACCTAAGTCTACTATCTATCATTTTATCGATTATTGGTGCCACGTCTAAATTCTCTCGAATAGATTCATTAAAATTAAAATAATATTTTACGTTAACAAAAAAGGAATGTCACATAAATAAAAGGAGGGTGTGCCTCCCAAGAGAGATTTAGTGGTCCCCACAATGGCCCATGTCTCATGGGTGGTACATATGTGGGGTTGGATCCTGGGCATCACATGTGCCCTTCCAAACTCTAAAAATTATGAAAATGCCCTTTTGGAGGAGTTTACAGCAGAAATAAACTTTTAAAATTACGAAACTTTGTAAAACAATCATAAAAACATTTGTAATGCCAAAATAAAATATTTTAGATGTGGACTGGTACCAATGAGTCGAAATTGACGACAGTGAGGGCACTCTACTTGACCCAAGAACCATGATCCACTATTGTTTTCTTGTCCAACTCAACAAAGACTTATGACCTACAGTCTCAATTTAGAGGATCATGATTGGCTTGTCAAAGTTGGGCAGTAACTAGTGGAATAAAATGTGGATTTCAGCCCCCCCTTTTTAAGAGTAAATCCTACACTTTTCACCTCAGTACAACTCTATCAGTGCAAATCTATCTATGCACATGTACACGTGTCCCTCGATAGGCTTGCTTCCTATTAATACGGTTGTCATGTGTGCATGTTGTGCAGAAGGTTGTTGAGGTTTTGACCCTTGCTCTCACATGCCTACAATCTCACACAGGTGACCACACAGTACTCCTGGGTTACAAACATCATCCCTGGGCATGTTTCTAACCTCAACAAAGGATGACTCATTGTAAATCCTTCTCGGTAGTGCCACATGCCTAGGGTTAAAGGTTTTGGACATAACCAGGGCCATAAACCGCCCAACCCATACTCAGTTAACACACGCACACACTCACGGAAATGCATATTCCATTATAAATTATCATTTTTACAAGCTCTCTAGGCCTTTAAAGGCCCTAAAATCCAACACCTCATGTCTTATTGGACTGAAAAATTCAAGCGAGAACGCTTTCATAAACCTTAAAATGTATCTTAAGCCTTGGCCTAAATTCCAGCAAGAGCCCAAAAGCCTGCTGTTAGGATTTTGAAACCCTTAAGAACTCCTAAATCCTAACTTAACCAGGATTCCTATTCGTGCCAAAACCTTTCTTTTCGTGTATGTCTCGCATGTCACACTGGTGTAGGAGCCAAGCTCCCTTGGTCCTACATCAGTTTTTGTACCAGAGCATGAGTTTGAATCACCGATTATTGAATTAGTCGGCAGTTCTATTGATAATGAAGCATTATATATGAGAGTGGGAAAAGCTGATCCTGAGATGCTGGTGGCATGTTGTTTGTTACGGAGTTAATTATTACAGGTTTAATTTTATTAAAACGGTGGCTGTATTTTCAGTTAGGAACTAAGCTATTGTAGACGTTTCCACCTGATTTTGAGTGGTGGATGTGGGTGGGCATCATTGATAGCTTTGGGAAATTATGTCATAAAATTTGATTAAAGTCATTTGGTTTAATACAACCTTGTGACACGAATCTATACTATTAATAGTTGAAATCCTTTAAGCTTTTAGGCTTGTTACACATTTTAGATGTCATTCATGATGGTTCATGCCCAACTTGCGTATTGCTATTCGGAAAAAAAAAAAAAAAAAAAAAATCATGCCCAACTTGCTTGAGATAAAAGCGTAGTCGAGGTTTCCTAATGGCCTTTGTTATAATATCTGCTAGTTGGTCTTCTCTCTTCACATTAGGAAGACAAATTTCTCTAGTAGCAACTCGTTGTCTCATTAAATGGCGCCTTGTCCCTCTATGCTTGGTTTGATCATGCTGGACCGTATTGTGAGGTATACTAATGGTGGCCTTGTTATCACAATATAAGGACATTGATCCCTTTACAGAAAAACCAAGCTCTCGTAATTGGATTTAACCTGCAATATCTCACATGCTGTGCTTCTGCACTTGAACGCGCTACAATTGACTTTTTTTACTCCTCCAAGTCGCAACTTTACCCTCATGCAATGTATAACAACTTGATGTAGATTTCCGGTCCATTATACAACGAGCCCAATCTATGTCTGTACAAGCCTAAATTTTGTAGGTGCCCACATTGTTAAAAAAGAGGAGTGCATTCAGTTGCCTAGGTGGCTGGGAGGGGCGCCAAGTTCCCTAGGCGTCCCGTCTAGGAATTTTAGAAACCTTTTTTTTTTTATAGAAATACAAATATAAAAACATTATCTACGTCCCTCATACATCATACATGATACTTTTATCAATTTTAAATTTGAAATTGAATTAGTAGAAGTTCTAAAAGCAAAACTATGAAAAATCAACAGACGCCCATTTCCCAAAATCAACATTCTAGATTATCAATTCATCTTTGTCAACAAACAAAGACAAAACATCAGTTACAATTCTTATGTAATCAATAAAGCTCATCAGTCCAACTCCATAGGTGAAACTCTTAACATTGCATCAAATATGATGAACTGAAATTGGCAATTGAGTTTCATCACTGTTAACAATGCCTCGATATCCAACAGCACCAAGTGATGCATCTGATGATGATGATGCCATACCATCATTATCAGAATCACCTCCCTCGAGATATTCTTCCTCTTCCCTGGTATCCTGTGAATCTGCCTCCTCATTCTCCTCAATCTCTTCCCTTGAGATTGAGATCTTGTGAATCTCATGGGGCTTAATTGACTTCCAGTGGCCTCACGAACTTGGCTTCAAGTCAAGTCCTCTCAATTGAATACATGATCGTGTCGAATATTGACCAACCACTCCATGTATCATCCACCTGATTGACTATGATGGGGTCGATGATATCCTTATATAGATGGCATTTGTTAAGCTTTTGATTATACTGAATAAAAATGAGGTCATTCATAGTAAGCACATTGACATTGGTTATCATTTTGTGCGAGAGGAGATAGAAGAAAAGGGATTCAACTAGAACATATTGGGACCGATAATCAAATTGTGGATGTCTTCATTAAAGGACTCACAAGTGAGAGGCATCATTTTCTAAAGGACAAATTGTACATGCTCAAAAATGCGATATATAATTTTGGGGGGCGGGGGGGGGGGGGGGGGGGGGGTGTTAAAAATATGTACTTAATGTATAATATATGGCTCTAATCATTTTATATTTTCTATTGTACCATGTTACAATCATCATGGTCAAGGGTGTAATTGTGCAATGCAATTATACATACTAAATACAGAGAGGCATACATGCTCCCCAAGTTAGATCTACGGGGATTTCACGCACGTCTCTCTTATTCTCTTTCTCGCTCTTTCTGTTTAAGCTTTTCCATCTCTAACAATTCTGGTAGTGTATCTGCTTTTCTTTTTTCCGTTGTTGCTCCTTTAATTCTCGGTGTCTTGCTCATTTCTTTTGAGGCAATTGTCCTATCTATGAATTGAATCAATTCCTCTGGATTAAGTGTTGGGTTTTTGTGGATTTTAAAGGTCTAGAGAGCTTGTAAAAATAATATATATAGTGGAATATGTACTTCAGTGGGAGTATGTGTTGATTGATCAAGGGTTGGGCAGTTTATGGCCTTGGTTATGTCTAGAACCCTTAGCCTTGGGCAGGTGGCACAACTAAGAAGCGTTTACAGTTGGTCATCCCTTGTTGAGGCAGAAGATCTGCCCAGGAATCAAGTTTGTAGGCCAGGTGAAATGTGTGGTCTCCTGTTTATGGTTGTAGGCTTGTGAGAGCAATGGTCAAAGCCTGAACAAATTTTTGCATGACATGTACACATGATAGCCGCATGGGAAGCTTCCCTATAGAGGGACACATGTACATGTTCATAGAGAGAGCCCATTTTGTACTGTGGTGACAAGCGTTAGACTTGCTTTTAAAAGGGGGAATTGAAATCCATATTATAAGATCTTGGTCCTACTACTTATTATCTAATTTTGACAAGTCAATCATGAACTTTTGTAAAGAGATTGTGGGTCGTGGGACTTTGTTGGGTTGGATAAGAGAACAATAGTGGATCATGGTTTCAGGTGCGACTCTTAGTGTCACTAAGTTTGACCCATTGGTACCAGTTCACTCCTATTATATTTTATTTTAATATTTAAAATATTTGTATGATTTTTAAATATGTTTTTTAGAATTTAAAACATTAATTATTAGTGCATTTTTCATCAAAAGAATATTTATGAAAATTTTGGAACTTAAAATTACACGTGGGACCAAGGATACATCCCCACGTGTGTGTTTTGTTTTTAAGTTGGGGACCACGTAACACCCCCTAGGGGGCCACACCTCTTTTTTTTAAGCCATTTTGTCCACGCCACCTTTTAAGGAAAAAAGGGGGGGGGGGGGGGGGGGGGGGTGGGCGTGCGTCACTTTATATTCTTTATGTAGAACAAGGAGGCACACCCCATTTTTTATTTTTTTTGGCACGCTACCTTTCAAGAAGAAGTGGGCACGACATTATTTAAGAGCAAGGGGGCATGTTCACTCTCTTAAATATTTTGATTGGTTCACATTCTAAAATTAATTAAAAGATAAGATGAAAAATCTAATAAGATTTGGTTTCCAAACTTATGAGAAATCTAAATGTCTTGCTAATTTTTAATTTTGATTGTATTTCAAATTTAAATAGGAGATTTAGATAAAGTTTTAGATTTGATTTTAATTTGAATAGGAGTTGGACTTTGGTCAAATTATAAGGGGATAAGGTTTCATCTTTTCCATCTGAAGTCGCGATGACTTATTTTTAAGATGGATGACTCTTATTAACTCTCTCCGTACAGATTTCTTATTTATCCTAAAAGTCTAGCAAGAAACTGGATAAAGTACTACTCAGAAGGAGTCTTCATAAAAGGATTTTCAAACCTATCACAAGATCTTTCTCTCCCAAGACAAGATCCCCTCTCTCTCTTTCTCTCTCTCTCTCTCTCTCTCTCTCTCTCTCTCTCTTCCACGCCACTTTTCTTTCTCTCTATCACGCCCTATTTTTATTTTATTCTCTTTGAAATTTTTAGAAGTCACATGCTCCCATCTCTTTAACCATGGGGGGGTATGCTACCCGCTCTCCCCTTTATATTTTATCTTAAAGGTTTGTAGAAGCCCTAGTTGATTTTTGAGCTCTTTAAAACTCTAGAAAAAGAAGTATTGCCTAAAAATATTCTTTTTCTAGGGTTTAGAGAGCTCAAAAATCAACAAGGGTTTCTTCAAATCCTGTAGGAACAAACTATGGCTGAATATGTGACTTGATCTCTCTTTAGGCTAGGGTTCTCTTCTCTCTTCAAAGTACTGCAAACCCTTGCACTAGGGTTTCTCTATAGAGCCACCTATATTTTTCTCGAAGATGAATTATAGAGGAGAGAGTGGGTGACGTGCCTCCTTAGGGTTAAAGAGGGGGATTCGCGTGACTTCCAAAATTTTCAGAGAGGAATAAAAATAGGGCCTGATGGAGAGAGAGAAAAGTGGTGTGAGGGGGAGAGAGGAGATTTTGTCTATAAGAGAAAGATCTTGTGATGGGTTTGAAAGATGTTCAAACTAGATCTTTTTATAGAAGGAAATCTATCTCTTAATTTGAATAAGCTTCCTTATAAATATTGTTTCATTCAATGTCCAGCTAGACTTTTAGGATAAGTAGAAAATCTGTGGGGTGAGAGATTAATCAAAGCCATCCATCCCAAAATTCAGCCATCATGATTTGTGGTGGAAAGATAGGAACCTTATCCCTTTAGAATTTGATCTAAGTTCAACTTCTATTCAAAATTGGAATCAAAGCTTAGATTTTATTTAGATATCTTATTTAAATTTGAAATACAATCAAATTTAAAGATTATCTAGATTTCTCATACAATAGGAAACCAAATTTTTTTAGATTTCCTATCTTATTTTTTAACTAGTTTTAAAATTTGAACCAAATCAAAATATTTAAGAAAGTGGACGTGCCCCCTTTCTCCTAAAATAATGGTGTGCCCACTTCTCCTTGAAAGATGGTGTGCCAAAAAACCAATGGGGCGTGCCCCCTTGTTCCACATAAAGTAGCGTGGCCCCGCCATTTTCCTCAAAAGGTAGTGTGGCCAAAATGGTTTAAAAAAATGGGGTGTGGCCCCTTAGGGGTTGCCACGTGGTCCCCATATGTAGAAACAAAACACACGCATGTGGGGTTGTTTCCTAGGTTCTACATGTGTTATTTTAAATTTTGAATTTTTCATAAATACGCTTTTAATGAAAAATACACTCATGAATAATGTCTTAAAATTTTTAAAAAATATTTTAAAATTATAAAAATAGTTTTAATACTAAAACAAAATATACTAGGAGTGGAATACTAATGGGTCAAAATGAGCGACACTAAGGGCACTCCACTCTTATCCAACCCAACAAAATCCCTAATCCGTTACTGTTCTCTTATCCAACCCAACAAAATCCCATGACCCACAATCTCTTTGCAAAGGCTCATGATTGGCTTGCCAAAGTTGGATATGAATAGTAGGACCATGATCATCGAATGTGGATTTTAGTTAGCCCTTTTAAGAGCAAGTCTTAACACTTGTCACCACAGTGTGAAGATGGCTCTCTCTATGCACATGTACATATGTCCCTCTATAAGGCAACTTCGCTTGTGAAAGTTTATTCAGGCTTTGACCATTGTTCTCACAGGCCTACAACCGCACATAGGAGACCACACAGTTCCTACAAACATGATCCCTGAGCATATCTACCTCAACAAGGGATGACCCACATAAAACCCTTCTCGATTGTGCCACATATCGAGGGCTAAGGGTTTTGGGCATGACCACGGCCATAAACCACCCAACTCTTAGTCAGTCAACACACACACTCACTGAAGTGCATATTTCACTATACATATCTTTTTTGCAAGCTCTCTAGGCTTTTAAAGGCCACAAAAACCCAACAAATATTAGGGTACTCAACCTGTGCTAGGATCTACTATTTTCTCAAACTAACCCAGTAAGGCTCACGATCTACATTCAAGTGTAGGGGCAAAATAGTGGAATCATTGTCCCAGTATGTGCAGTACAAGTTCCCCCCCTTAGAGTGATGCATACAGTGTAAGGAGGTGTTCTCTCTATGCACATGTGCATGTGTTCCTCTATATAGGGTTACTATCCAAAATGCCGGTTGTCATATGCACATTTACAATGCCGAAGTTCTATTAAGGATTTAGTCCTTGTTCTCACTGGCCCTTCCTCTACATATTAGGAGACCACTTACTTCTGTTGGCTTACAAACGAGGTATTAGGCATCTCTTTGACTTCAACAAAGGATGACTCATAAAAAACCTGCAGGCCTCAACGGTAGTGCCAAATGCCCATGGGAGAGGGTTTTGGACATGACCTGGGGCCATATGCTTCCCAACCTTAGGCCAATCAGCCACAATACACTCATACTTAAAGTGTACAAAAACTAAATCGTTTTATTTACGAGTTCTCAAGGCCTTTAAACGCCGCAAACCCCAAACATGATGGCTACACAATGTTTTGGTTGATGAAAAGCTAGTCCATCTAAAAGTTTCCCATTTTTGCGATTCCTTTGTTGTTCCAATAGTTGATTCGAACATGTTTGTTGGAGAGCTTGAGATTCCAAAACGCTTTAGAAATCCGAGTAACAGAATCGTGGCTAGACAGGAGATTCCTATTTTTGGAATTGATGTTTGCATTAGGGAAATTGTAGAAAACAAGGTTCCTAGTTTATAAGAATTGAGATTCGACCTAAATGGAATCGATATCCCTCCAAATATATAGAATTGAGATTCCGTCCTCTTTGGTATGGAGTTTTTGACCTATTTGAAAATAACCCATATGGACTCGAGATTCCTTCACATATAAAATCGAGATTTTGACATCTTTGGGATCAAGTTTCTAATGTATTTGGAATTGATATTCATACAAGTTTGGAATTGAGTTTCGACAACTTGGCATTCGAGATTTGTAACTCTTTGGGTCGAGTTTTGACCACCTTAGAATCAAGATTTCTATATCAACGACATCTCGCGCCTTAAACTTAAGATCCGCATCGAGCAATTGAGATCAAAGGCCACTGGGCCTTGAAGAAGGGCTCTTAGGATTTGAACTCAATCTGGTGACTATTAAAACTCTGACAAAGTATTAGAGGTAAGGTCAATTAATAGACACTCATAGTTCATTAAAGAAATTGTCTACAAAAGATACAAATATGATCTCATTTATTTTTAAAATGTGATTTTGATTTCATTTATTATACTTCAAAATAGGATTTTGTCTATGCCATAGTATTGTCTGTGTTGTAGTCCTATTTGAACGTAAAAGTCTTTACCAATTATATTTTTGAAAAAGGCAAACAATCTCCAAGTCAGTCCTACCACTATTAGAAATGTGATTCGGTTCGAAAATAAATGTCAATTTCGATTGTAATGCTCGAATGCAAGTTATACTTGCATTTGTTACTTGCAAACGATATTAGAATGGTACTTATTAAAAACTTTACTCTATACATTTGCAATTGAAACTTGATTTATGGAACCTATATTTTGACAAAGCTGCGTTCATCGGGTTATTATTTGGAGCACATATGAACAATGGGAGACGATCATGTGCAATACAATTCTAAATACAACCTAGGACCTTTTCTTTTACTGCAAAAGTAAATAAACACAACCTAGGAATAATATCTGGTCTTCCACTATGAGTTTAAGTAAAAAATATGTTCCTGGAAAATCACAGAAAGTATGCATATGTGGCTGAAAATTAAATAAAACAGTCGGGAGGACTTACTTGATCATGCCTAGGGTTACCCCCACAAGACTTGGTACACCCCACACCCAATTCCCTTACCGATGGCTCAGTTTTTTCCCTTTTGATATTGCTGGAATTTCAGAGATGGGAAGTCTTCATAGGAAACAACTATTAATTTAGTGTTTTAGGGAGCATGTACACCTAACTAGGATTTGTAGAAACCTTTAGGGACAAATTAATGTTGGGCTTGAAGGCATAGAATCCTCTCATGGTTGGGTGTACCCCTTTATTTTCTCCAAACAGGAAAATCCTATTTAGGGTTTCAATGTGCCACCCTTGTCTCATGAAATTTTGGGTGTCATGACTCTTTATGAAAGGTAGAGAGAAAAATGAATTTTAATGAGAGAGATTTGGTGCATGGAGGAAGGGGAAATACGTGTTGCAAGAGGGGCTCAATTGGTACTTAAATAGAAAGAATTCCTTCGCATGTTTGGATTAGAATTCCTTCTTTAGATGTTGCCTATGGAATAACACAGCTTTACCAATAGGAACTTAGGATTTCTGTGGGGTGAGAGAACAATTATGAGCTATCCATCTCACAAATCAGCCCTCATGATTTTGGAAAGATTATTAGGAACTTTATCCTCTGATAATTTGGCCAAATTTCAACTTCTAATTTAAATAGGATTAATCCAATCTAGAACTTTCTATTATCTTTTTCAAAATTTGTAGGAAGTCAAAGATAATTTTTATTAGTCGAAACAAACTCCCACAAAAGCTAGGATTTGATCTTTCTTTTAAATATTATTTTGACATAAGTACCTTTAATTAATAAAACTACCACTTAAAAATAAGTGGGGGGTGCCACCCTTGTGGGCTTCAAGTAGGCCCCATAAGCCTTACACCCTCACCCATGTGAGGGTGGCACACATGTGGGGCTGGATCCAAGGGCTCCACGTGTATCCTTATTTTGAAATTTGGAAAATACCCTTTTCAAAGATTTTGTAGCAAAAATAAATTTAAAAAAAACTAAAAAAGTTTCTAAAATTCACATAAACGTTTTTTGATACCAAAAACAGAATATCTAGAAGTGGACCGATACCAATGGTGTAAAATAAATTATTGTAAGGGTACTCCTCTCAACCAAGTAATCAAAATCCACAATTCTCTTCTCAATCCAACCCGACAAAAATCTATGTCCCACAGTCTTATGCAGGGTTTATGATTGGCTTGTCCGTTGGCCAAATAAATTGTTGACTTGTGAGCTTGAAATGCGGATTTCAGTTCCTTCCTTTAAGAGTAATTCTAGTACTTGTCACTACAGTACAAAAGGTGTTATTTCTAGGCACATGTACATGTGTCCTTCTATAGGGCTGCTTCTCGGTAATATGGCTGTTATATGTACATGCTGTGTGGACGTTTGTTGAGGTTTTTGCTTTTGCTCTCACAAGCCTACAATCGCACAAGGAGAATATATTGTTATTTGGGACTATAAACATCATCTTGGGGAATCTCTCTGACCTTAACATGTGATGACCCATTGTGAACCTTCTCGGTGATGCCACATGCCTAAAGGTAAGGGTTTTGGACATAACCAGGGCTATAAACTGCCCAACCTTTGGTCAGTCAACACATACACTCCCACTGGAGTGCGTAATCCATTATACATATCATTGCTCTCTAGGCCTTTAAAGGCCTAAAATCCCATCATCTCCCACTTGGCCTTTGAAGGCCGTACAATCATTCCTCAGTTTCTCTCAAGCCCATCACATGTACATGTTCAAAAACATTTGCCACCAATCCTCTATCAGTAGATAAACAACTTCAATCTCTCTTGCTTAGTTTTCGTTTTGAATGTGGCAGCGGCTCGACTTCATATGCTTGGCTTTCATGTAAAACTTAGACTCAGAAGATTCTGACACATGGGCACCTCACTGGATCAATTTTGAGCTGATTTAGGAACTTCTTCAACCATACTGCTTCCTTAGCTGTGAAACTACAAGCCACATACTTTCATTCCAGTGTCGAGAGTGCAACAATATTGTATTTCTTTGAGCACCAAGAAACATCTCCACCTGGAAGTGTGAAATATACCCAGATATGGACTTCATCTCATTTGGGTCGCCTTGATAGTCCGCATCTAAATATCCTTGTTTATGTTTATTTCAGCCTCCACCATAAGTGAGCACATAACTAACCGTTCTTGTTAAAAATTGCAAAAACTCTTTTGATTGACTTCCAGTGCTCCATGTCTGGATTACTTTGGCACCTGTTAATTAGATTCATGGCAAATAATAAGTCCGGTCTTATCCCTGACATAACATACATTAGTGACTCTCGTGTATGGAATTCTTTGCATGGCTTCCTTTTCTTCTTGAGTCGTGGGGCACATGGCTAGTCTTAGCTTGGTCTTCTTATCAATAGGTATTAAAATGGGCTGGCAATTTTTCATTTCAAATCTTTCTAGAATTCTCGTATAATATGTATCATGTGATAACTGAATAGTTCTCTTTTCTATTTTGGGTAATTTTGATTCACAAAACATAGGATCCTTCTGCAAGATCTTTTATATCAAAGTATTGTGACAAGAAAGCTTTTGTCTCCAATAGGAGACTCATCATATTATGAACATGTCCTCCACATATAGAGAATTGAAGACAACGTCACTCCCACTGACCTTGACATATATACAGTAATCTTCCTGGTTAAGCACAATTCCAGCTGTTGACAAGGTCACGTGGAACTTAAGTTACCATTGTCTGGATGCTTTTTTAAGGCGATAAAGGGACTTGTGGTGTTTGCACACTAGGTTTTCATTTCCCTTTCTTAGAAAGCCTCTGGTTGTTTCATATAGATTTCTTCTTCTAGCTCCTAATTTAGAAATGTAGTCTTACCATCCATCTGGTGGAGTTCAAAGTTGAAATGGGCTGCTATGGAATATCCTAACAGAGGGGAATTTAGCTACAGGTGAGAAGGTCTCATCATAATCTATTCCTTCTGTCTAAGTAAACCCCTTAACAACTAATTTGGCTTTGTATTTCTCTAATTTTCTTTTCGAGTTCAATTTCTTCTTATAAATCCACTTGCAGCCTATAACTTTTTTAGCAGGAGGTAGTTTCACTAATTCTCAAACATTGTTTTGTTTGATCGAGTCAAGTTCATCAATCATGGCTTCGTCCCATTGGTTTGTTTTCACCGTAGGTTATGGCTTCTTGGCAGGAACAAGGTTCATGTAGGGATTCGTCTTCAATCCTCTCATAATATTCTCTTGGGTTTTTAAGAATTCGTGTTTTCTCCTAATTCGGTTACTTCTCCTAGGACGAGTTGGTTTGGGGTTCTGGGCCTGACTCATATCACTCTTTGTCTCTTAAAACTCGGCTTGCTTCTGAGTGACATGACCCTCAAGGAACTCTTCCTCAAGAAGTGCGCATCTCTACTTTGAAGGACAGCCCCTATGTCAAGATTATAAAAATGATATCCCTTACCATGTGGTGGGTAGCTTATGAAGATAGACTAATAGTTTTATGATCTAATTCTGTCCTATTTTGGTGGGTTATTAGGGCATGGGCAGCCACACTCTGGCGGTGGCCAAGGGACGGAGCACGACCAATGAAAATCTCATGAGGAGTTAGTGGGACTCCAATTAAGGACATAACTAGCTGTCAAAATAGCTTCTCCCTAGAAATCTAGGGAGAGTTTAGCATGTCCCATCATGTTCCTCATCATTTCCATCAAGGTCCTATTTCATCTCTCGGCTACCTCTACGGCATAGTATATTGGTTTGTTATACCATGCTCAGTACATAATTCTTTAAATAACCGTGAGAAATATTCTCTACCCTTATTAGACTTAAGGACTTCAATTTTTTGGTTTGTTTGGGTTTCTGCCTCGGCTTTATACTCTATGAAATGGTCTAGGGCTTTTGACGTTTCCCGTAACTGGTAAACATGTATAAATTAGGAGTGATCATCAATAAAATCGATAAAGTGCCTCTTACGGCCCTTAGAGTCCACATTCATAGGTCTACAAATATCACTATGGACAACTTCTAAAATACTAGTAGCTCTTTGAGATTTTGTGAAGGATTTCTTAACCAGCTTTCCTTGAACACATGATTCACATACTCTGGCTAAGTTTCCATTCAGATATTCCAATAAACTTTCTTTCTTTAGTCTCTCCATTCTTTTAGAATTCATATGCCCTAGTCTAATGTGCCATATATATGCATCATCATCATCATCATTGTAACACGAGACAAGAAATGGAATTTAATTCTTTATTGCAATTGAATAGAAACCATCTATCTATAAGAAGACCATTCATGACCAATTCATTTCCAGTCTTCACCTCCACCTTAATACTAGCAAAAATGGAGTAACCTGCCTTAGCCAGTATAAAGACAGAAATCAAACTCTTCCTCATATGAAGGGCATAAAGAGTTTTCACTAGGACCATGCTTTTGCTATTCTCCAGTACCTAGAATTTTAGTCTTCTGACTCCCACTCGTATAGATATATTGATTCCCAAGGGCAACAAGTTAAAAAATTCTATAGCTATCCTTGGTGTTTGACACATGGGTAGTGGATCCTGAGTTAAAACACCACAACTCTTATTTAGGATCAGCTAGCATGGTCTCTAGGACCACACAAGTGTACTCCTTATTGCCCTTGGGATTCATATTCCTGGGAGTTCTACAATACTTCACATTGTGCCCAAATTTCTTGCAGTTATAGCACTGGGTATTCTTTGATCTTTCCTTTTCTTACACCTATTATTCCCATTTTTGCCCTTCTTCTTCTTGAATAAACCGAAGTTGGGTTTAAGATGTACCAGATTTACAGATTCATTCATGGCTGCAGTTTCGTGAGTCTGTCTCCTTTCTACTTCGGCTTTAAGCTTGGTGATTATCTCATCCAACTTCAGCGTGCTCTTTCTTGCAGTCAGGCCTAAATAAAGCTTTCCTTTGAGCTCCGCATAGAATTGAGCAAGCTTTCCTTTCCTTCCTCCTTTCATTTTAAATTTGAGAATTGTTTCATTGCCATGGTTCTTGTAGTGAGCGAAGGAGTGGCATAATCAGCCTCCAGTCTCTCATGATTTTCTTTCGCAATATTCAAGGGGTTATAATTGAAAGCATGGGTGTCATCCATGCCCATGAATTGCAAATGCTTAGCTAGGGTATTTTCACGCTTCCACTAAGCAAAAACATCTCTAATGGACTGTCTTGCATAAGCATTCCCTATTGGGGAGGGGAGAGATAGGAGGGGGGGGGGGGTTATCTATAAGCATCTGGCTAAGTCCCTCTTCGAAAAGGACATAGCTTATTTTTCTTTTCTAGCTACGATAGTTCTTCCCGTCAAATTATTTTAGACTTGATGAGCTCAACCATAAGGCTGCCATCTCTCTAGACTCAATAAGAAAAAAAAGAAGAAAATGACAATAAAATATGGAGGCTCTGATACCAATGAAAGGTGTGGCTATGTGGAACTCAAGATAATAGTATAAATTTTTTTTTTTTTAACTTTTATTAGTATATACCCAAATTCCACTTATATGGGTGACAATACACTCCTGTAAATTAAAAAATAAAACCCAAAATACAACCTAGGACTTTTTCTTTTAGTACCTAAGTAAATAATCACAAACCCTAGGAGTAATATCCCGTCTTTCACTATGAATTTAAGTACAATATATATTTCTGGAAAATCACAAAAAGTATACATATATGACTGAAAATTAAATAAATACAGTCAGGAAGACTTACTTGATCATGCTTAGGGTTACCTGCACAGGACTTGATACACCCCACACTCGATTCCTTAACCGTTGACGTACTTTTGTCCCTTTTGATCTTGCTGGAATTTCAGATATGGGAAGCTTTCATAGGCAATACCTCTTAATCTAGGGTTTTATAGAGTATGAAAACCTAACTAGGATTTGTAGGAACCTTGAGGAACAAATTATGGCATTGTATCCTCTTATGGCTAGACGAACCCCTTTTTCTTCTCCAAACATAAAAACCCTAATTAAGGATTCAATATGCAACCCTTGTCTTCTTAAAATTTGGGTGGCATGACTTGTTTTGGAAGGAAGGAGAGAGAAAAACGAATTCTTGTGAGAGATTTGGTGCATGGAGGAAAGATAAATATGTATGTTGAGAGAGAGGGGCTCAATGGTGCTTAAATAGAAAGAATTCCTTCTTTGGGTATTGTCTATCCAATGACACAGCTTGACCAATAGGAAATTAGGAAATCTGTGGGGTGAGAGAACAAATATGAGCCATCCATTCAACAAATCAACCATCATGATTTTGGGAAGATTATTAGGAACGTTATCCTTTTATAATTTGACCCAAGTCCCAACTTCTAATTTAAATAGGATTATATCCAATCTAGTGCTTCTTATTATCTTTTTCAAAATTTGTAGGAAATCAAAGATAACTTTTATTTAGTGAAAAAACTCCCATGAACTTTTCTTTTAAAAGATTATTTTGACATAACTAACTTCAATTTTAAAAAGAAAGTACCATTAAAAAGTGAGTGGATCCTCAAGTGGGCCCCATAGGCCACACGTATGTAAGGGTGGCATTATGTGGGGCTGGTTCCAAGGGCCCCACATGTGCCCTTCCTTATTCTGAATATTTAGAATTAGGAAAATTTTGAAATGTACCATTTATAAAGATTTTACAGGAAAAATCAATTGGAGAATTTTTTTGTTTTAAAATTCTCATAATTATTTCTAATACCAAATATTGAATATCTAAAAGTGGATTGGTATGAATGGGTCTATGAATGGGTCAAGATAAGTGATTATAATGGCACTCCACCCTACCCAGTAACCATGATCCCTATCTGTCTTCTCAAATCAGTCCAACAAAGACCCATGACTCAGTCTTATGCAGGAACTCTTGATTATACAGTGGAACTGTCATCTCAGAATTTGGATTTTAGTTCCACCCTTTAAAAGAAAGTCTAGCACTTGCCACTACAATACAAAAGTGGTCCTGTGTATGTACGTGTACATGTCCCTCTATAGGGCTGCTTTCCGGTAATGCGGCTATCTTGTGTACATGCCGTGTGGAAGTTTGGCATTGCTCTTATAGGCTTAGAATCACATACAACAGACTAAACCGTTCTCTTGGCTAACAAGCATCATCCCTGGGCATCTCTCTGACCTCAACAAGTGATGAACCATTATGAGCTTTTCTTGGTAGTGCCACATGCCCATGGGTAAGGGTATTGGACATAACCCGGGCCATAAACCGCTCAACCCTTGGTCAGTCAACACACACTCCCCCATTGGCATGAATAATCCACTATAAATATCATTGTTTACAAGCTCTCTAGGCCCTTAAAGGCGACAAACCCCAACAAAAGTAAAATTCAATCTTTGATTAATTCGTGGTTTCTTGTATCTACAAACTGTTGTACTTGATGTTCAAGAATTTATTTTGCATTATCACAATAGAAACATAGCCAAACATACTTAAAAATATGCTATAATCACCAAAGTAGCAAGAAAATGCTTAATAAAAAAAACACTGTAAGAAGTTTCATCGTAAATGTCATGCCAAACTTCAAATATAAACACAAGAAAATTAACTAAAAAATGTAGCATAATACAATATTCATAGAAAATATGAAACCCCAAACATAAAACATTTAAATCTACTTTCCAAACTCAACCGAAGTAGGCTTCAATTGCTTACTTTTGGATGTCAAAAGCTCTCTTTTGCAACTTCTTTTGTCTCCAAAAAGACCCAAGTCGAATGCCTTTCGATTTCACAAGATATCAAAACTTTGAGTTTGAAATTGATTCTAAAAAAGGTTTCGATACAAGCAAAAAAATTGGGTTTTGGGATGGAAATCTTACTTTCTATGTTTTGGGGGTCCGGAATACCCCCCATATTACTTAGGTTAACATTATAAAAAAAAAGAGAGGAGAAAATGACTTAAATGCCCTTTTTGCAAGGGCAATTTCCACCCTCGCCAAAAGGGCCTAAGGTGGATGCCCTAGCGGTGGAATTGAGAACTAAGAAATATTAGAAATGAGGTTCTATAAGTGATGGAAACGAGATTCTGATAATTAGGAATCAGAATTGCTGACTTCATGGAAATAGATTTCATGAAGATTCCGTGTTGGAATCGCTGATCGGTATTCTGAATCGGAATAGCGACAGTGGGTGAGAGACTCCGGCAACTATGGATTGGAAAGTTATGCTCGTGAAATGTTAATTCGTTTCTAAATTATTGGTGTTGGTAAGCTATTTCTATTGTGTTGCTCAATTAGTAGGATGACAAATGCTTAAGACTCATCCCTTTTGAAACACTGCTTCATTCTTGCAGCTCTGCTGATAATTCAGTTCGTATGTTTGATCGTCGAAACCTCACATCTAATGGGATTGGATCTCCAGTGTACAAGTTTGAGGGCCACAAAGCTGCTGTTCTCTGTGTGCAGGTGGGGGTATAGTTTGTATTTTTATTAGTGTCATTCTTTAAAATAAGATGCTAACTTTCTGTAGACAGGTTTTAAGGTTTCTTATGCTGAAGATAACATTATCCTTTTTCGACTGAGTGAGTTGAATACGTCCGCAGCAACATTTTCTTTAAATATTTTCTTGGTTTCTTGGTTGCAGTGGTCTCCTGACAAGGCATCTGTATTTGGTAGTTCTGCAGAGGATGGATACTTGAATGTTTGGGATCATGAAAAGGTTGGCTAATTTCATGGTCACTTTGTCTGTTATATTCCTGTCGGTTATCATGGTCTTCTTGTTGGGCATGGGTGAGTTAAGTTGATGTCATTGTTCAAGCATATTTTGAAATGTTTATGTCACATGATGTCTCACAACCAAGAGAGGCATGTGGCCTTGTGCTCATGATTCTACTTAGCTGCACTGCTGCAATCTTCTAGATCGATACATTTTTTCATATTAAACCCAATTTTAGTAATCTTTCTCTTTGTATTAACACTTGAAGAATATTTTTTTTTTTCTTTTTCTAGTGAGAGTGAGCTTTATGAAATGAATATTCTAACTTTAAGAGGAACGTGGAGAATAATGATGTTGTACATATTGCTATTTGCCACAATTTGAAGCACTTATTGATATGAAGGCATCATTAGCTCCAATTTCACGACTTCTGGTATTTCATTGTCCTCTCATTACTTTTATATCCTTTTTGCAGGCTTGTCGCAATATAATGTACATATATGTAACCCATTCTCATGGTGTCTTAAAGTGTTGGACGTAATATGTATGCTCATAGAATCAGAGTTCTGTAGGTGGAAGATTTCATCCTGCGTATTTAATATGTATCTTTATATGCTGCATTGTAACATGAACTTCTGCAAATTATTGGATTGTAAATTGTTCTGTAGTGCTGTGTCTTTAATGAGTTTCTAGTGTTTCCAAGTGCTCTAAAAATAAGCTAATACTATGATGATTGCATACATTCTTGTCAACTCAAAAATCATCCTCTATGTATTTTTACTCATTGTGGATTCTTTAGTAATTATAGAATAGGAAAATATTGCCACAATCAAGTTTTAGACAAACAGCATAAGCATGGAGGAATGAATGCATCTTAAATCATGTGCCTGAGCCTTGTGTTGAGTCAAAAAAACATCATGTACTGTAGAAAATCCCCTGGGAATTTCTCCAATGAACTACTAACAGATGAGACACTTGGAATAAAAACATAAAATACACTGGGAGGTTAGCTTGTAGATTTGTCGAGATTGACAGGTTTTCCAATGGGGACCAATTTACATTTCCTCAATATTGACCTTCTAAGAACTTGAATGACCATTGTGCCCCATAGATATACACCCACAAAGACGGGCACCCTGAAATATTTGTTTCTGCAGATGTCATTTTTTTATATCGTTGACTAAGTGGAAAGACTGACTCTCAGTTGGTTATAACTTATATGTGTGTTCAGGTTAGTAAAAAGAAAGAAAATGTAGGAAATAAGATGCCAAATTCTCCTGCTGGTTTATTCTTTCAACATGCTGGTCACAGGTAATGCTTCATTGAGCTTGTCTGTTTTTCTCTATATTTACCTTCTTGAGATCTTTATTTCGCTTGGATTGCTAGTAAAGGTACTGTCCTGAATTAGACATGAATATCTTGTTATTGATTATAACCCACTCCTCTTCTTGTTTAGTTTTTAATAATCTTTTGAATGATATATTTCTATCGAAAAAATTGCACTTCATGGTCGCTAATTTTGTTTTTCTGCATGTGATTTTAACTAATGGAATCTAGTTGTCAAATATCTGGGGTTCTAGGAGAAAGTAGAAAAATTCATGCCTTTAGCTGATAGAGTAGAAGAGCTCACGCAGGGGGTTGCACAACTTCAGCGTGAATGTAATGTGGAGACGAGCATTGAAGATCAGGGCAATGATGGTGACGGAGGTGACTTTCATCTCGTCCCTTCGAAAACGATAGTCTTGAGATCAAGCTTCCTCTCCATGTGGATAATCATATGGAAAAGCTTCCTATCCATGTCAAAAATCATATAGAAAATCCTATCTCAGACAAGGCGTTGGATTTTGAGGAGGACAATGTCAATCCATAGTTACTGGGATCCTCTAAGGAGGGGGTCGCTTTTGCTCTAGAAGCTCGATCCCGCGCTTCTGGATACGATCTCGATTCCGTGCGATTCCTCGATATTTGGGGTCTCGATTTAAGAAATTAGGGTACACAATCTCATCTAATGGGATCCAGATCCCTATGCCAAAGATCATGGTTCCATGAGTAAGTGGAACCACGATTCCTCCAACTTGGAATCGAGTATCCTCTAATTTCGGAGCGAGTTTCACCAATACATTTTTTTGGTTCATATACAATCAAGTGTGGACCTCCAAATTTTTATGACCTACAATCTTTATGTACTCCATGATTTCTTACGTATTTTACGAGGATAAGGAGAGAAACAACAAGATGAAAGGAGATACAAAAGTTAATCATGTTATGGTCATAGATTCAAAAAGGGGACCGCCCAGTGCCTAGGCGGTCCAGAAGGCCTGAGCGATAGGCGGTCAATTTAGGCAGTCGAGCCTTGAACGGCCCCTTAGGCGGTACGGAACCAGCCTAGGCGGGCGCCCAGCCCTGAGCGACTACCTAGGGCTTGCGCCCTACCTAGGGGCAGAAAAACTATTCGGTGAGGGCATTTTTCATCCTTTTTTTTTTAATTAAGGGCAAAAAATTAGCGTTTTAGGTTCATTTGAAACCTAAACCTTGTTGGAACCAAATTTAGAGAGAGAGAGCCCCCAAAAAGCTAGATTGCAGTGGATTTTTTAGGATCGAAGGGTTACTCAAAGTTAACCAAAATTGATCAATACATCACCCATTGGTATTATATTTACTTTTTGATGAGGTGAAAGTTTGAAGATTGAGCAATCAAACTCAAAGTAAGTGATTTTTTTTTATTGCTTTAGTAATTTGCATTATTTTTGAGATGTGTTCTTTGGGATTTAATAGGAGTGGTAATCCCGATTGGAAATATGGCTATAACCCAGATCTTAATGATAAAAATTGCATAAGATGTAAGTTTTGTGAAAAGGATACAAAATGGAGCATAAACCGGTGCAAGAAACATATTACCGGTATTAGGGGGGATGTTGCCCCATGTAAAAAGATTCCTGATGCTGTTAAAGAGGAAATAGAGAATTTTTTGAATATGGTGAAGATGAAAAAAGTTGAGAGAATTGCTGGTATAGCAAGTATTAGGTCTGAGGTTCGGATCAATTTTGATGATGATTATAGTGACGAGGAAAGGATTGGGGAGCGATGTCAAGAGGTTGATCAATCCATTATTAGGGGAAAAGGGAAGGGAGTTGTAGTTGCTTCTGGTTCTGGGACTAAGAAGCCTCAGGTTAGAGGTCCTATGGATAGTTTTTTACCTCGGCCTGACCTTGAGGTTGCAAGAGAGAAACCAAAAAGGCAAACCACCATTTAAAATAGAATCAAGAAGGAAGAGAGAGATATAATTGCATATTATCTTGCTACATGGTTTTATGAGGCAGGCATTCCTTTCAATGCAGCCCGCTTAAGCAGCTTCTATGCTGCGATAGAGGCAGTTGGCCAATTTGGCCCTGGGATGAAACCCCCAACCCCATATGAGCTTTCAGAGCCTAAAAAGGCAGTGAGTGCCACGAAGGAAGCAATAGAACTTCAGAAGGATGCATGTGCTCAGTATGGGGTTTCTATTATGACTGATGCTTGGAGTGATAGGAAGAGAAGAAGTCAGATGAATTTGTTTGTGAATTGTCTTGCAGGGACTGTTTTTTTGAGGTCTATTGATGCCTCTGATCATATCCATGATGCCCATTACATATTTCAAGTGATAAAGAAGGGAATCAAGGAGGTTGGGGAGCATCTTGTTGTACAGGTTGTCATAGACAATGCTGCTCTTAATGTTGTTGCATCTAATTTGTTGCTCATAGCTTATGCTAGAATCTTTTGGACACCATGTGTAGCACATTGTATAGACCTCATGCTTGAGGCTCTTAGCTGTTTAACCGAGGTATCTAGTACAGTGAAGAAAGCCAAATTAGTTACAAATTTAACTTATAACCACCATCTCACCCTCAGCATGATGCGCACCTTTACAAAGAAGAAAGAGATTGTGAGGCCTGGGGTCACGAGATTTGCGACCTGGTACTTATGTCTAGATAACATACATTCAAGGAGAGTGCAGTTGAGGCAAATGTTTATCTCGGATGAGTGGAGAGCATGCAAATGGTCTAAGGATCAGGTTGGGAAGAAGGTGAGAGATATTATCCTTTCTAAGCCTTTTTGGCAAAGGGTGAAGGACACTCTTAAGGTATTTTTTCCTCTTGTTAAAGTCCTTCGCATGGTTGATAGTGACAAGCCTTCTATGGGCTACATATATGATGCTATGGAGAAATGCAGAAGAGAGGTCGCCCAAAATTTCAATGATGAAGAAACTCGCTACTAGCCTGTTTGGGATATTATTGATGAGAAGTGGGATAGGCAACTACATCGACCATTGCATGCAGCTGGTTATTTTTTGAACCCTGCTTTGTTTTATTTTGACAAGGATATACAAACAAATGACACAATTGTGAAAGGATTTAATGAGTGTGTAGAGGTGCTAGTCCTTGATCTTGAAATGCATGATATGATATGCGCCGATGAGCTGATAAATTACAAGTGCTCATTAAAGTCTTTTGGGACTCCAATGGCGATGAGGCAAAGGACCAAAATTAGACCATGTATTAATAATACTCTTAGGTTCATCTTTATCAAGTTCAAGTAATCATGTAATTTTATTATTTATTTATGACTTTTTTATATATCTTTGCAGCCCGTTGGTGGAGCCAACATGGGTGTAGTTCTCCAAATTTACAAAAATTGGCCATTTGGATCTTAAACCTAACCACTTCTTCATCCGGTTGTGAGCGCAATTGGAATACTTTTGAAGGGGTAAGGTTGTAAGGGTAATTTGTATAATTTTATAAATAATACATGAAGCATAGATATTAGATTTTAATTAGTTTGATTTGATTTTGTTAGATTCATACAAATAAAAGGAACATGCTTGAATCAAAGAGGCTCAATGACCTAGTCTATGTCAAGTACAATCGATTTTTAAAGGACAAGTTTGCTAAGAGATACAAGAGATAAGATAGACCCCATCAGTTCAAAAAATATGGACCATGCTATGGAGTGGTTAGTTGATGATGATGAGGTCGAGCGGTTAGTTGATGTGGTTAAGTTTTAATTGAATATGGAGTATGAACCGACTTATGGATTATGGTTATGCTTATAGAGTGTGTGCTAAATGATAAATAAGATATAGTATAATATGATGTAGTTAGTTGATGATGAAATGATAGCTGAGTTAAAGATATTTGCTTTAATTCCTCCTCCTCCATATTTTGATTCATTATTTGAGGTATTTTCACAACCATTCATACTTTAGAGTCAAACGAGAAGAAAGCAAATGAAGGATGCGGGTTTGAGGCAGATGTCATCTTAGCCCTCTTCAAAACTTGAGGACGAGTTTTTTTCAACCAGAGGAGATTAACGCACGGATGGAATGATCTGGTTTGGGTTTTTTTATGTAATTTAATTAAGGGTTATATTTTGGGGATTTTTAAGAATTATTGAAGTAGGTTATTAGGGCTTAGTAATTATTGTTCTTTTTAATTTAGTTGTTATTTTTATTTTCATTAGGGGCAACTTTAGTCATTTATTTTTAAGTTAATAATGGGTGGTTAGAATTAAATGGAATGGACGTCTAGGATTTCGTAGGAGCTTTCTAGTATAGTTTAGTTAAATTTTGCATTTAAAGTGAGGAGTTCCATCTTGGAGGCGGTGGTTATTTGTGAAGAAAGAATTTGTGTTGAGATCTTGTGAAGAGATCGTGGGGTGGATTCCCTTGCATACCTTGTGAGAGGGTATATTCTCTCACCCTCTGTTTATTTTTATTTTAATTATTATTTTTTCTCCCCTGCATTACTTCCTGAGGACAAGTTCGGTTCCCATTTCAGCAGTATGCTCCATGAGTCCTTCAACACAGTCTAGTGTTGCAGGGAGTCATCATTCTTACACATCGCATACCCTTATCTATAAAGGGCCTCTTCCCGGACAACTATCTAGTGTACATGTTGTGTGACAGTGATGATGAGGATTTAGGCCCTTGTCCTCTTAGGTCATCCATCACGCATAGGGGTCAAGTCCATGTCCCTTGGCCAACTGTTCTGGGCACAACTGCGACCTCATCAAAGGATAACCCCACATCGAAAACCCTTGTCGGCTGTGTTCACGCCTACCCAGGACTACGGGCTTTTGGAAATCACATTGAGCCATAGCCAGTCAACACTCAGGGGTATCTAGACGTTAGAAATGCCTCACAGCCTAGTGTGGAGCTAGCATTTCACTATATGTTTTTCAGTAAATGCTCTCGTAAGGCCTTTAAATGGCTATAAAACTCCAATACAGCATTATTAGAAGCCCTAAATCACTCAATTGAGCCTCATAGATCACAAAAACAGTAGGTTGCAAGGCAAAAGACAACACAAACAACCACTTACAGTAACTTATGGAGAGAATACTTACCATTCAAGCATCAATGAACAAGGATCACAAATGAACCCCCACAAGCTTCGTATAGTATCATTTTTACAAACACTTTTCAGCAACTATTCTCCTTTGTTTTCATCTCCAAGAGAGGAAACATCAGCAAAACACATTCACACCAAACACAGATCAACATATTGGTTCTGCACATAGAAAAGAAGAGGACCTAGGTTCTCCTTAGTGAGATCAGCACCAAAAAAATTAGGGTTTCCCCTCCCGCTCTCTCTGATAATTGTTTTTTTTTTATTTTAAGGAGAAGGTGAGAGGTTATATTAAGATCTAAGGATCTTGTTCTGAGAACATGTTAAAAAAGTTGCTAAAATAAGGATGGAGAAAGAGATGGAGCTCGTGAGAAGAGAAATCGAGAATAGTGCGTGTGAAGAGAATTGGGAGAGGTAGCTGATCACTTTTTCTCCACACACCTCTTATACTCAATTAGAATAATAAGAGACTTGGCAAATGACAGAAATGCCCTTATATGTAAACCTAATGTAACTGATGTCCGTAAGTTTATAAAAAGACAAGAATGCCCCAGAGCCAATACAAAGAACCTTAAAACAAAATAATCCAATCCTTAACACACATATAGTGTCGATTGGAAGTTTAATGATGATATTAGGAAATACTTTCTATAAATTTTGGCGGTAAAGTTTTGGAGAGCTCATGAGACATTCTACTGACTTCTTTTGTCATTTGTTGGATCGGCTATAGTATTATACTGGTTGAGAAGGAAATTATTCTCTTAGACATTTATGGTTCATATGGTTTATCATTGAATTGCTAATACTACTAATTTGGAAATGTTTGGCTGGTCAATTAATCGCCGACCTTTTTTGCATTGTTGTTGACTGATCCAGTTGCCACTGTCTGCAGGGATAAGGTTGTTGATTTTCACTGGAATGTTTCTGATCCATGGACAATAGTTAGTGTATCTGATGATGGAGAGAGTACTGGTGGAGGAGGAACACTACAGGTTTTCTCTTGGTTCTCATTGTGTAAATTTGCAATATAATTTCAGGAGAGTTTGGATCCCATTCTGTGCTTAGTATGTATGGGTTTAAACCGTGTATTAGATGTGGCTACCTTTTTTGCATGTATTAGACTTCAGTTTACTATCTGCTAACTTATTCAACCTGGCATTTGATTGAGTTTAATAACTCTAACTTATTCCCGTTAACTCTACCAAGTTTTATTTAGTCGATGGCAAACTTCACTAAGTACCTGCTTGGATGTGGTGCATAAGTCATTGCACCTAGCTGCCTTATTACGGATGGAGTCTAAACAGTCTTCTAAGAACATGTTGCATGCATCCCCAATTATTGGTGTTCTCCATATAAGTGGGACCAATTTAGGCATCAACTAGTAGCCCTCCTAGCTCCTGTGTCGGGGACCCCTTGGGCAGGTTGGGGGGTTTGGTTTGGGGGAGTGATTGGGGAAAGGGCTGAAAGGGTTTCCAGGGGTATTTTACCCACCTAAAGTCCCTTTTGTAAATTTTAATAGAGGTAAATGAATTGAAAAAGTCGTTTTATTGCTTCAATACTTATTAAATAAGTGCAATTAAGGAGAGTTTGTTATCCAGCCCTAGTCCTCCCCCTCTCTTCTTGGGCACCTCGAACATGAGGCCCATGCCTAAGCAGTTGAATCTGTATTCTTAAACACTGGTCTTATAGAATAAGTTGAAACTACCTAATGCTGCCAGAATTAGTTGAAATAAATTTTATTTGAAGGACGAAATTTCAAAGACCCAAAAATCTTGGGCCTTAGGACAATGGTGAAATCCCATAATAATGGTCAATTTCTCTTTTTACGATTAGATGTATAATACCTTTTTATATAAATTTTAGGAGGATATCAAAAGGGGAAAAAAGAAAAGGGCTAGGTTAGCTTGTTTGGGCTTTCCTAGACAAACTTCAAGCCCTTGACCCCCTGCACCCAAGCTGATATATCTATTGTCTTTTATATGACAGTTATCATAAAAAAAGGTTGTTTTGCTACCGATATTACTCATGTAAAATATGATAGAGTGAGTTGAATTTATGCCATTTTTTTCCACTACTTATTGTACTTGTAGGTTTCTTTCGGTTATGTCAGTGATATTTGACATAGTCCATGTAGCACATGTAAAATATGATAGTGCTTAGTTGAATTTATGCCATTTTTCCCACAACTTATTGTACTTGTAGGTTTCTTTAGGTTATGTGAGTGATATTTGACAAAGTCCATGTAGCACATCTTGATTTTATTTATATTTTTCGTAATACAAGTTAACATTCAAAGTCGATACAGTTATGAGGTGTTGACGGGTATCTCCTGGGTCTTCGATGGACTAAACATTGCAGTTGGAGTCTAATGTGCAGCCTGATTTGTGAAACTGTGATTCAAAATATCAATGCTTAACTCATAAAAAACAGAGGGAAAATTACCGAAATACCTGTGATATGAACTATTTAATATTGCACACGTATTATTTGATTTATTTTCAGAATTACTCATAAGAAAACACATGATACTGAGTTCAAATAGTTTCAAAAATGTAAAATGTTAAATAGTGCATCTCTCATAGGTATTTTAATAAATTTCCCAAAATTATATGTACATTTACTGTGTTTGGTTATTCATTTTGTTCTCTATATTCGATTAGTGCTATTATCTACTTTTTTATTACTATTATAGTCTGTTACTTCGTTTGGATCAACTATAATTTTATAATTTGCTTTATCATTATCATTATATTTGTTAATGATGATTATTTGGGTCTTATTTTGTCTTATTCTATTATGATTTCAAATTTTTCTTAGTTTTCCTATTTTTCCTATTTTTCCTATTTTTCCTATTTTTCCTTTTCTCTAAAATAGCCTTATTCTTCTGCAAGACAAATTCATACCTGTTGTCACCTTTTATGCCTTGCTTAACCTTGCCACTTCCTGATATGCGTGTATGCCCTGTCTTGATTTCTACAATCTTGTTTCTTATATATAGAAATTGCGACCCAATTTATTAACAGATATTGAGGTGCATGTCTAGTTAGTTTCAATGTTCTCGATTCTTGCTATAAATGCTTGGTAAACAAATTCATTTTATTTCATATGCAGCCACTGCTTACATTTGCTTTGTACTTCTCTGAATGCTGGGACATAAAAAGCGCATGTGCTCTTTGAATTCCTCGTATATTTCTCTATTCTAAACAAAAATAAGGGAGCTATCTCTGATGATATATGTGGAGATTTACAGATAGTGCTGAATTTAGTTAGTCATCTTGACTCTTGCAGATATGGCGCATGAGCGACTTGATTTACAGGCCAGAGGAGGAGGTTCTGGAAGAGCTTGAGAAATTCAAATCTCACATCCTTACATGCTCATCCAAGCCATAATTCAAATCGTTGTTGTATAACACTACCTGATTGCTCACTCTGCTTGATACATGTATGGGGCTGCTCTTTCTCAACGTTCATTTAGGCTTCTATTATAGTATATATATATATAGGGTATGGTAAGGACCTAGTCCACTAATTTTTATTTAAAATCCATTACCTTTTTGTGCGCAAGTGTGCTCCACAACTAGCTGATGAGCATTGATAGAGCATACACAGGCTGGGGTGATTTCTTTCTCCTTGGGAACAGATACGTGGTTGAATTGGTTTGCTCTATCCTTATGATGCATTCTCATGGGAGTGGAATTCTGACTCTTCTCGATTTCATCCTGTTTCCATGTTTGACATTGTTTCCTTTTGGGTTGGTCAGTAGTAGGAAGCAAACTGGGGACATAGTGGTGTTCCACGCTGATGTCCTTCCAAATGTTCCTCTACAATTCTAAGCAATTTCTGTATTGAATTTTATTTTCTTCCAAAGAGGATGAGAATTTTGATACCTTCGGGCATTTATAGGATTTTAAGATTGGGCTGTTTTCTTTATTGAGGATAATGCGTGCCGTAGCAGCTTTTCACCAAATTTATTCTGGAGCGTGTGTACTATTCTCCCATGGGATTGGGCTTTTATCGTTTACTCCATTGAGTGGCGGATTGACTTGGGAAAGTTATTTTAATCAGAAATTTTGGGAACCGCTTAAAAATCACTAGATGATTTTGTTCAAAAGTAAAAAGAAAAATTTGAATTTCTGAGTTATTGAACACTTAAAATCTCACTCTTTGAAAATTGGATGGCTTCTATACAATTTTGAGGTTTTATTTTTTTCAGGCTTTGGAGATTGTAGATGGGATCCTCCCCCCCTCTCCTTTTTCAACCGAGTATAATATAGGGTTGAAGAGGTTGCATTTCGGTCCTAAAATTACTTGTAGAATGGGTTTTGCCTAAAGAAATAAATGGATGGTATGCTGCCATGGGAATATGAAATCTTTGGGCTTTATTGTTTTCAGAAATTAAATAGATGCAGGTCAAGCAATAGCCTTTTAAAATTCTTCGCCTCAAGGCTTTTCATAATCTGTTTAAGTTGATTCGGTAGTCTCTGGTTTTCGTAGGGGTTTTGATCATGCTGTATGCTTGTGGTATTGGACCAAGTTTTCTATATAATATTCTGTAACAAAAGAAAGTGATGTTTTAAATTGGCGACTGTTAGAGCTCAAATTTCATTTGGAGTTTGGGCCTTATGAAAATTGGCATTGGGCTTTTATCGTTGCATTGCTTAACTTGGAAGCACTGGAGTCAGGTGGGCCAACAAACGATAACTAAACATCCATCAAATTTTGATTCCCAAACTCATTTTTTTGTTTAGGAGCAATTTGGGTCCCCATATTTCTGTTCCGGAGAAATAGATTCCAATGTACTCTTTGGGGGGGTGATACGTCGATGGATAGTTTTTTATTTGTAAGACATTGAATTAGTATTGCGTTAGCTTTGAGGTAGTGGCGTTTAAAGGTTTTTGACAATCGGGATTCGAAGTGATAGTAAGTAGGAATTGTGTCATCTTTGAGCTGGTGACTTCTTGTTGAGGTCACCCTAATGTTACTCGGGATGTAAGTGTAGTCATATTTGGTTTTAGACATTATTTTTTGGGGCCCAGTTTTCAATCGAATGAGAATTTGAATTAAGAGACAAATGAAGGTGGTGAATGTTTTGCTAGTTGAATTTCTACTTACCTTTGATTCTAAATTCTCAGGATTTACAAATTCAGGTTGATGGTTTGGGAACCTATAGGTTGTCCTCTTTAAAATGGGTTTTCTTAAGGTTTTTAGTCTATGCTTCAATACTTTCAGAGAAGGTAGAAATGTGGTAACATCATGTATGGGTTTTAGAAAACGTTTTTTAGCAATTTTGAAGGCAGAGAGAGAAGTTTTAAAAACAAAACTAGGTTTCTGGGCATACGATTTTAACAAAGAAACTAATATTTTTGAAATCTGACAAACACATAAGGGAAATTTTCAAAAGAGGGAGAATTTCAAAAAACAAGTTTGGTTAGCAATTTAGGCTCATGCTACCATAGAACTTTCTTCGTCTTCTTCTTTTATTTTTTCAATATGAGCTTTACCGAGACTCTGCTTGGGACCTTTAGGGTGATGAATCATTGGGTACTTCCTCATCTCCAAATCTTGGCCCTTTTGTCACAACTCAAGGGAGTGTTTTCTTAAGTTTCTGAGTAAGCCAGTGTTTTAAATAATATGGGTATTGTCCTTGAGTGTTCAGAATCTATTTGGACTTCCAATTTTGTTCCTCCACTACTAGTTCTTCTGAAATTTAGATAGTTAAGGCTCTTCAAATTTTACTTAAGTTGACACCTTCATATTACATTGCTTTCTAACACCATTTTGATTTAGGAAGAGAAGAATTTTTAAAGATTTTGGAGAAGAGAAAAAATAGATATTTTCTTTTTTTATGTTGTTGTTGCCCTGGGGTCCCTTTGGTGCTCAACCTGGTGGCCTTTTTCCAACGATTGGAGTTCCAATTAGATTTTCGGCACTGCGAAATTTCTCTTTCATGTTCCTTTTTCTTTTATTTTCTTATCACCCTTTTCGGGTGTTCAACTCGATGGTCCTTTTTCTCAACATTCGAGTTCCTTTCGAACTTTCAGCCTAGCAGAATTTCTCTTCTTTTCTTTTCACTTTTGAAGATGATGAAGAAAGAAGAGGAGAAGATGAAGGAGGCGGAGAATAAGAAGAGTCAGTGGTGTTTTTCCCCTTTGTCCAGATTAAAACTCAATCAACCTTCCTTTGTCCAGGTGGCTGGGAGGTTCTAGTTTTAGTTATCTTCGGATTTTCCTTACCTCTGATTGATATCAAATACTTCCTTGACAGTGGTTATTGAATTCCTATCGAGGCTTTCCTCTTTGAATTGCTTCACTCGGACTTTGATCTTTAGGCTTGGAGTCACTCTCAGCTTCCTAGTTCTTCAATCTATTGTTGGGTTGGCTAAACTCATTTTCTATTTTTTCTTTTCTGGGTTTTTTTTTGTTCTCCTTAAGCTACTAAAGCCATATAGTAGGATGCCTAAGCAGAGTGGGGATTCCCCACTTGCATATTTGAAAGAGAGGAATAAGTGATCACTCCACGCCTTTGCAGTAATCTTTTTCTTTGGAAACTTCATGTTGTTCTTAGGGAGTATATCGTCTCAAGGCATGTCGGGAGTCGCATGATAAGGCGTGGGCCTCATCAATTGCCCCTACTATATTATCATTATCAAGCGAAGGTATCCCTATCAAGTAGTTTGATGGGGCTCTATAAGCTTTCCTTCATTAGATGTGGTTGTCTCTATCGGTATGTTGGATAGGATTACCTCAATTATATTTTCATTAGTGGATGAGACCACCCCTATTGGTATATCAGATGGGACAACCTCTGCATCGTTTTGATTGGGGCGATCTCTATCAAGCTAGTAGATGTAACTGCCATTGCTAGATCTTCGTTTTCCTCTTGAATATGAGGTGCCCCAATTAGTGGATTCATGCCCCTACACTTATTTTCTTCTATGGGTTATTTATCACAAATAGATCTGTTATCCAGGAAATCTTCTCAAAGTGGCACATGTGGTCACCTAAGGAGTTCTAGGGGTTTGATTTCTCCAAACTCTCGTAGAGATCTTGAAGCTTTAGGAATAGTCAAATCTAGGTTCAGCTCTTAATCCCAAATCGGTGGATCATCGAAGAAGTCTAGTGAAAGTGGCCCAAGTGGGCCTCTTAGGATCTCCAAAGGTTCAAGTTCTTCCACAAACCTTTAAGGAGATAAATTTCTTTTTGAACTTGAATATTCTTCCCCTTGGCTTTCTCCTATCAATGTTTGCTAACTTGCTTCACATAAGACTACTTGCTCATTTACTTCTTCAAAGATTGGAGTTTCTTCTTGATTTATAGTCTCGAGTCTAAGGCATTTCTTACCTACTGCACTTATTTGAAAGATGAGATTAATTAGGTCCCTCGCTTTTGTCATGACATGTATCACATGAATGTTTTAAACTTTCTGTGAGCTCGTATCTTCAACCGGAAATGAGATTCTTCTTGAATAGCTCTCTTTTTCTTGAGTTTCAAAACCTAGGGTAAGACTATTTTCATCATTAAGAATTCGAGAATCCCCTAGCCACAAGATTTGGATTATCTGCCCCTGCCCCACTATCTAGGACATGGGTGTCTTGAGCCTCCTACAAGTTAGTTCCTTCTACCTTAATTGGAACTCTTTATAGGGCAGTTTGCTCTTTTGTCCTCTCTTGGATCATGGACCCTAGGCTAAGGCAATCTTTGGCATTTTGTTTTTTGAGATTCCCTAGCATAGGGTAGTGAGTGAGCTCATGCTCATCTGGTAATTTTCCATGGGATAGATAATTTGGTCTCTTTGTCTTCATATTCTCAACTTTTAATGGGACAACTGGAAAGGCTTCCTCCTTTGGTGACCAACATTATTCGATTTTGATCCCTTGAGGGTCTCCACACCAGTTCTTGTTATTAAGGTAGTGTGTTCCTTTTGCAGGTTGGACTCCTCTAATTCTATTGGAGCTCCCCATGGAATAGACCCAGAGCTAAAGCAATTCTCATCATTTGGTTTCTCAAATTCCCTAGCAACATAGGTCATCGTATCATTTCATTCTTCATTTTCAGATCAGTTTCTTCCTATGCCTCAAGGCCATATGAGATGATTTTTAGGCTTGGGCAGGAGTCTTAACTTGTCGATCCTTATCAGATTGATATCGACTAAGACTTTTTTATCTTCACATGTGCAGTTGTATCATTTGATATCTCTTGGCTTTGTCATCAGTGAGCTCCATCTGTATCCTTACGTGATTATGAAGATGACTCTGACTAGGGATCGGTTTCACATTCTTCAATTGTCACCTCATCAAGGTCACATTGAGATGAATCTTCAATGTTGTCAGGCTCTTGCTCCAGTATGGTTTCATTGGGCTCTTCGCCCAGTATGACTGGTGATCGAACTTGGGCCTTTCCCTTGCTCTCTCATAGGTTGGTTGGGTTGGCAGGGTTGCTAACTAAGTAAAAAGCTAAAATGAGTTAGGCTTCGATAGGTACCCACATAATGTCTGGCTACAGTTTTCTGTGGAGGCTAGTCCTTACTATAGTGGGATTGTTTCATGGTCAAAATTTCCGCAGAGGGAAGTTATACTCACTTATTGGACTGTCACACCCCAAGAATTTACAATACTGTTATTCCTGAGATGTGACAGACAAAACATATATACATCTATTGATAGGACAAATTTATAGTGGCGAGGTCTTACAAAGTAAATAAAGAAAGCTAGCGCAACAACAGTATCTTCCAAGATTGATCTTGACTAGCACTCAAAATGAATCCGCAGTTATCCTGAAAAAATGTCTACAATAGTTTGATGAGTTTGGCTACTCAGTAAGTGATTATCATAATCTTAAAAATAATCATGACTGAAAGATATCAATATTTTCCAAAATGAGATCTATTAACAGAAATGCATCAACAGTTTCACTTTCAATAAATGCATAATTAAGTATAATCCGAGTAATTGAAATGCTTACAACATTTTTAACGGCAGTGCATAATTCAAAGGATTTCACAAAATATCCTACTAGCGTCCCAAGTAGGTCACCTATATACCCCATCAGCGTCCTGATGGGTCCACTTAATCCCTATTGGTGTCCCAGATAGGTCCACTTAATCCCTGCAGGTCCACTTATACCTCACCGGCGTACCGGATGAGTCCACGTGTATACTTAAATTATTTCTAAATCTCTTTAAACATTCGAAAGCAGCAATATCATGTACTCAACATATCACTGAAATCATTAATATGAATTTCACTTAAACCATTAATAACAGTCACTCTCTATAACATTCAAAAATAACCAATCAAATATTTTGGGCTCAAATTTAGAAAGGTAGCAGTTTGTAAAGGCATTCTAGCATAATTGCCATTTTAATATGTATAGAAAAACTCTTATAGAAATTCAAGAATACGGAATTATCACAATTTATGGGATATCAATCCACAAATAAACATTTCACAACAATACTATAATCAATTGCAAAAATGTCAACAATAAGGAAGTCATTCGCACATGAATTTGACAATGTCTAAATATTCAAAACAGTAGAAAGAAATATCACAATTTTGCTAAAAGCAGAAATATCACATTTATTTCTAATAATTTGATAGTATCTAAAATTTTCTAACAATAGTCAAGAAAAATAAATAAATTTATTTTTCTAAGAATTTACAGCATTTAAAATTTCTAACATAGATAAAATATCACAATTTTTATTAAAAAGATTATTTTTCAAGATAATGAGGTCGTTTGTGCATAAAATTTATCGCACCTAAAATTCATGATAATAAGCAGAAATAATTATTTCATTTTATTTTTAAAAAGAATGGATTATTTTTCGAGACAATGAGGTCACTTACACATAAAACTGATAAAATAAAGATCCTGGACGGAAATATCACTATTTATTAAAAACAGACTATTTTTCAGGAAGACGATGTCACTTACTTATAATCACTCACCAAATTGATGCTTTTTGTGTATGTTGGTTGGGGCACTAAAAGGCCGCCCGTTTATAGTAGATCTTATGGAATCAGTATGCACAAGAGCTCAGTGATAAAAGTTTCAGTTAAAAAGACGCATCTCATGGTTATACCATAGGAAGGTGGCACATTTAATTTACTTACACGTCATAGTGGATTGTCAAGGGCCAACACGTAAGAGAAACTACAAGCCACGTTATAAGATAAGAAAAGCTTAAGTCAAAAGCTTTTGAAAATAGTGATGGTCCCTAAGGACCATCATGCTCATATGGACCATCACTTATTAAAAGTTTATTGTCCCCTTTTTTTTTTTTTGAATGTTTAGGATTGTTACATTCTTCGCTCCTTAAAGAAATTTAGTCCTCTAAATTTATGTACCTGATTATTGAAAAAGATAGGGATATTTTTCTCTGATATCGTCTTCTCGTTCCCAAGTCGACTCTTCTCTTGAATGGTACTGTCATAATACACGGACCAAAGGAATCTCCTTGTTACGCAACACTTGCACCTTTCTATCCAGTATCAAAATTGGCCGTTCAATGAAGGATAGGTCCTTCCTGATCGGTAAAGGTTCATATTTCAAGATATGGGATGGGTCGGGCTGATATTTTCGTAGTGAAGATACATGAAAGACATTATGGACGTTTGCCAATTCGGGTGGTAAGGCAAGTCTATAAGCGACACCTCCGATTCTTTCTAGGATTTCAAATGTTCCGATGTAACGTGGGCTCAACTTTCCTTTCTTGCCGAATCTCATAATGCCCTTTATTGGTGAGATTTTTAGGAAAACTCGATCACCTTCCTCAAATTCAAGATCTCTCCTTCGGTTATCGGCATAACTCTTTTGCCGATACTGAGCTGTTCTGAGCCTTTCACGAATTAATGCTATTTTATCTGTGGTTATCTGGACAATTTCTGGCCCCAAAAGCTTTCTTTCACCAACCTCGTCCCAACATATGGGTGACCTGCATTTCCTTCCATACACAGGGTTTCATATGGTGCCATCTGAATACTGGCTTGGAAGCTATTATTATGAGCAAACTCAATCTGGGGTAAATGGTCATCCCAGCTTCCTGTAAAGTCAATAACACAGGCCCTCAACATATCTTCCAAGGTTTGGATGGTCCTCTCCGATTGTCCATCAGTTTGGGGGTGAAAGGCAGTACTAAAGGCGAGTCTCGTCCCCATGGCTGACTGTAGTCTAGCCCAAAATTTAGAAGTAAACCGAGTATCCCTGTCCGATACAATACTGACAGGAACTCCATGCAACCGCACTATTTCTTTAATGTAAAACTGAGCCAGTCGATCCAAAGTGTACGTCGTGCGAATCGGTAGAAAGTGGGCAGCTTTGGTCAACCGGTCCACAATGACCCAAATGCTATCATGTCCTGAATTTGTTCTAGGCAAGCCAGAGACAAAATCCATAGAGAAGTGCTCCCACTTCCATTCTGGCACGGGTAAAGGCTGCAACAACCCAGCGGGCCTTTGATGTTCAGCTTTTACTTGCTGGCATGTTAGGCATTTAGACACAAATAGTGCTAGCTCTTTTTTCATATTATTCCACCAAAAGGTTTTCTTCAGGTCCTGATACATTTTAATACTTTCGGGATGTATCGTATAACGAGAATGATGTGCTTCTTCTAAGATAGCTTTCTTTACACTCTTATCATTCGAGACACAAACCCGACCTTTGAATCTTAGCAAATCCTCACTACATATAGAGAATTCATCTCTCTTTCCTTGCTTTACCTCTTCTATAATTGTTATAAGCTGATGGTCTTTCTTTTGTGCCAATCGAATCTGTTGGATTAATTGGGGTTCCGCCTTAATGTTGGCAGTCATACTTACCACACCATTAATGGACGGAGTTGGATGCCAATCCACTATTTCCTCTAACAATCGCATTTCTTAGATCATTAGTAAGCTAAGACTCCCGTAGATTTTTTACTTAGAGCGTCGGCCACAATGTTAGCTTTTCCTAAATGATAATGGATTGTACAATCATAATCTTTTAAGAAATCCATCCATCTTATCTGCTGCATATTTAAATCCTTCTGAGAGAAAAGGTATTTCAAACTATTATGATTCGTGTATATTACGAATTGCTCACCATATAGATAATGCCTCCATATTTTCAAAGCGAATACTATTACAGCTAGCTCCAAATCATGAATTGGATATTTTTTCTCATATTCTTTCAACTGTTTGGATGCATATGCCACTACTTTCCCATATTGCATTAATACACAGCCCAAACCTTTATGTGAAGCATCACTATAAATCACAAATCCCCCACTCCCCTCAGGAATAGTTAAAATAGGTGCTGAAGTTAATTGAACTTTTAGTTCTTGAAAACTCTCCTCACATTCACTTGTCCACTCAAATTTGACATTTTTCTGTATCAATCGAGTCAATGGGATTGCGATTCAAGAAAATCCTTCTACAAATTTTTTGCAATATCCTGCCAATCTCAAAAAGCTACGAACTTCAGTCACATTACTTAGTTGTTTCCAATTAACAACGGCTTCAACCTTTGAAGGATCAACTGATAGATTTTCCTTTGATATGACATGTCCAAGCCAAAATTCACATTTACTAAGTTTGGCATACAATTTCTTTTCTCTTAATATTTGCAATACTATTCTTACATGCTGCTCATGTTCCTTCTGATTCTTGGAATAAATTAAAATATCATCGATGAGTACCATAATAAATTTATCCAAAAAGGGCTTAAAGATCCGATTCATCAAATCCATAAATGCAGCCGGTGCATTGGTTAATCCAAAAGGCATGACTAAAAATTCATAATGGCCATACCTTGTTCTGAAAGCTGTCTTGAGTACATCTTCACTTTTAATCTTAAACTGATGGTATCCAGATCTAATATCAATTTTTGAAAACACTTGTGATCCTTGTAATTGATCAAATAAATCATCAATTCTAGGTAATGGATACTTATTTTTCACTGTCACTTGGTTCAACTGTCTATAATCAATACACAATCTCATAGTCCCATCTCTCTTTTTGACAAACAATACTGGAGCACCCCAAGGTGACACACTGGGCCTGATAAAACCTTTATCTAATAATTCTTCTAATTGTTGTTTCAGTTCCTTAAGTTCTGCAGGAGCCATTCTGTAAGGTGCCTTACAAATTGGTGCTACCCCTGGCAATAATTCAATGGAGAATTCAATTTCCCTGTCAGGAGGTAATCCTGGCAATTCTTTAGGAAAAATGTCGGGAAATTCTCGAATAACCGGAATGGTATCCAAATTTATTTCTTCCTTCTATCTTTTTTGATATAGGTAAGAAAGCCTTGACACCCTTTTTGAAAGAGACGATTAGCTCGAATACAAGAGATTAAATATGATGGGGAGTCTTCTTTGACACCATTGAAGTAAAATACTGATTGATTTGGAATACTAAAGGTAACAATTTTCTGATAACAATAAATACTTGCATGGTATGCAGAAAGCCAATCCATGCTTAAGATTACATCAAAATCTTGAATTTCCAAGAGTATTAAATCAACCAACAGTTCCTTTTCTTCTATCTTTATTACACATGATTTGTACACTATATTGGTGTTAATTGAATTTCCCATCGGTGTGGCTACCTCTAGAATGTATTCTAATTGTTCTGGTTCTACCTTTAAGTGGCATGCAAAGTGTTGTGACACAAATGAATGAGTAGATCCAGGATCAATCAAAACATGAGCTACTTTTTGGAAGATAGTAAGAATACCTTGGATCACTGATTTTGAGGCCTGAGCGTCTTACTCGGTAATCGCAAATACTCTTCCCTTCATCAGAGGCTTTGGAGCTATCTCTCCCTGCTTTGGAAGCTGTTGTGTCTGTAAGCTAGGACATTGTCTAATCTGGTGTCCCAATTTTCCACATTTAAAACAAGCTTTGGTATTCCAATAACAAGGGCTTGATCCATGATTTTTCCCACATTTTCTACATGGTTCTATTGGGTTTTGAAATGGCGAGGGCCTTGGATTCTCGTTTGGCCTTTCAAACTGTTGTCGATTAGATGATGTAGGTCTAACATGACTGTTTTGATTTTTCGTCTTTTGGTAATCTTCAAAATATTTTTCGACAATTTGGGAACGATCCACTATTTCAGCATAAGTTCTTAATTTCAAGACTGATATTCTGCTTCTAATAGCTGGCCTGAGACCCCTTTCAAATTTCTTCACCTTTCTTGCCTCATTGTTAATCATATGTGGTGCAAACCTGGCCAATTCAGTAAACTTGGCCTCGTACTGTGCTACTGTCCTATTTCCTTGGATTAATTCTAAAAATTCCATTTCTTTTTGGTCTCGAATAAAATTTGGGAAGTACTTTTCATTAAATGCCTCTAGAAATACTTCCCAAGTCAAGGTTTTATTTTCTTTGACCAATACTCCTTTTGGCATTCACCACCTGTGTTGTGCCTCACCTTCTAACATAAAAACTGCCAAGGCCACCTTCCTATCATCAAGACATTCCATAACCTCGAATATTTTTTCCAATTGCATAATCCATCCCTCGGCTTCCAGTGGGTTTACAGCACCCTTAAAAGAAGGTGGGTTTAATTTCTTAAATTGTTCAATATTACTCCTACCATTTTCTGTAACTGACTGCCTGGGTGGATTGTTGTTTTCCATCTGATGTTGCATTAGAGCAACCATATTTTTCAAGGCTTTGTGAATTCCTTCCATATTGGCTTCAGCTATTCTGGATCTTGACTTTTTCCCGATCTGTACACACAATAAATGTGATTTTAAGTACATTCTTTTTAAATTTCCTAAGAATCTTAAACCTATTGCTCTGATACCATAATTGTCACACCCCAAGAATTTACAATACTGTTATTCTTGAGATGTGACAGACAAAACATATATACATCTATTGATAGGACAAATTTACAGTGGCGAGGTCTTACAAAGTAAATAAAGAAAGCTAGCACAACAACAATATCTTCCAAGGTTGATCTTGACTAGTACTCAAAATGAATCCGCAGTTATCCTGAAAAAATGTTTACCATAGTTTGATGAGTTTGGCTACTCAGTAAGTGGTCATCATAATCCTAAAAATAATCATGATTGAAAGATATCAATATTTTTCAAAATGAGATCTATTAACAGAAATGCATCAACAGTTTCACTTTCAATAAATGCATAATTAAGTATAATCCGAGTAATTGAAATGCTTATAACACTTTTAACGGCAGTGTATAATTCAAAGGATTTCATAAAATACCCTATTGGCGTCCCAAGTAGGTCACCTATATACCCCATCAGCGTCCTGATGGGTCCACTTAATCCCTATCGGCGTCCCAGATAGGTCCACTTAATCCCTGCAGGTCCACTTATACCTCACCGGCGTACCGGATGAGTCCACTTGCATACTTAAATTATTTCTAAATCTCTTTAAACATTTGAAAGCAGCAATATCATGTACTCAACATATCACTGAAATCATTAATATGAATTTCACTTAAACCATTAATAACAGTCACTCTCTATAACATTTCAAAAATAACCAATCAAATATTTTGGGCTCAAATTTAGAAAGGTAGCGGTTTGTAAAGGCATTCTAGCATAATTGCCAATTTAATATGTATAGAAAAACTCTTATAGAAATTCAAGAATACGGAATTATCACAATTTATGGGATATCAATCCACAAATAAACATTTCACAACAATACTATAATCAATTGCAAAAATGTCAACAATAAGGAAGTCATTCGCACATGAATTTGACAATGTCTAAATATTCAAAACAGTAGAAAGAAATATCACAATTTTACTAAAAGCAGAAATATCACATTTATTTCTAATAATTTGATAGTATCTAAAATTTTCTAACAATAGCCAAGAAAAATAAATAAATTTATTTTTCTAAGAATTTACAGCATTTAAAATTTCTAACATAGATAAAATATCACAATTTTTATTAAAAAGATTATTTTTCAAGATAATGAGGTCGTGTGCGCATAAAATTTATCGAACCTAAAATTCATGATAATAAGCAGAAATAATTATTTCATTTTATTTTTAAGAATTTACAGCATTTAAAATTTCTAACATAGATAAAATATCACAATTTTTATTAAAAAGATTATTTTTCAAGATAATGAGGTCGTGTGCGCATAAAATTTATCGCACCTAAAATTCATGATAATAAGCAGAAATAATTATTTCATTTTATTTTTAAAAAGAATGGATTATTTTTCGAGACAATGAGGTCACTTACACATAAAACTGATAAAATAAAGATCCTGGACGGAAATATCACTATTTATTAAAAACAGACTATTTCTCAGGAAGACGATGTCACTTACTTATAATCACTCACGAAATTGATGTTTTTTATGTATGTTGGTTGGGGCACTAAAAGGCCACCCGTTTACAGTAGATCTTATGGAATCAGTATGCACAAGAGCTTAGTGATAAAAATTTCAGTTAAAAAGACGCATCTCATGGTTACACCATAAAAAGGTGGCACATTTAATTTACTTACACGTCATAGTGGATTGTCAAGGGCCAACACGTAAGAGAAACTACAAGCCACGTTATAAGATAAGAAAAGCTTAAGTCAAAAGCTTTTGAAAATAGTGATGGTCCCTAAGGACCATCATGCTCATATGGACCATCACTTATTAAAAGTTTATTGTCCCCTTTTTTTTTTTTTTTGAACGTTTAGGATTGTTACATGGACACATTCGCAATGATCCATGCATGAAACTGGGTTCCGGTGGGGTTCTTGAAAATTTGAAATCTTTTGTGTATGTTTGAACATATGTAGGTAAAGTGCGTCAACTTAAGTGTTATTAAAAAGCACATGCAAATAACCTAATCAACTAATGCAGGAGATAAAGATAGAAATAAAGACTTAATCTAAGGGTGCGGTTTCTATAAGGTTGCAACCTTAAATAATCCAATTCAGGCGCACTTTAAAATTTTATCATAACATGTAATTTTGTTATAAAAAATGCTTAGTATTATCTTAAAATCTATTTTCACACCTAATTAGAAAATGTTAAATTCCAAAAATGGTTAAAATCAAGTAGATCTATAAAATATATCAAAAGCTTAAAAATGGACGGTTTAGATATTGTGTTGCAAGATGCACTATTTTCGGGACTCAAAAAGTTATTTTTTTTTCTTATCCATACATCTCAATGTCGAGATGATCGATTAGAGGGTTGGTTCAATATTAAAGCAACATTTCCGATAGATTTTTGAGGTGCATATGTGATTCTGCATTTTAAGGTTGCAATCTTATATAAACTTTTCCCATAATCTAATGAGATAAGATCAAATATTTTTAGGTCAAACATATAAAGTCAAAGAGATAAGATCTAATCAAATAAGATGAAATCTAATCTAAATTGATAAGGGAAGAGAAAACCCTATACTATCTTTTCTCTATCTTAATTATTATTTTTTTTGTATTTAAAAGATAAAAATACTTTTAAAAAAAAGATAGAGTCAAGAAAATTCTAAATTATGCAGATGAAGCTTAAAAATAAGAGATAAGATCTAAGCAGCTAAGATTAAATCTAATCTAAATAAGAGAAGGGAAACTTAGATTTATCTCTTTTTTTCTCTCTTTGATTGTTTTGATTGTTTAGAGCATTGGCTCTTTATAAACCGCATCCAAAAAAAAATTTGCTCTAAAAAAAAATGTTTTTGTTAGATAAATCTTTGCTTCATGTCTCCTTTTTTTTGTGCACGTTAATTCCGTTTGCATCAGCCATGCTTCTCTCTCTCTCCAACAATCTACAATACTCGATCCAGATATAAATGGTTGGTGTACCCCTCCATATTCTTCTCTCTCTCACTCTTGTGAGAAAATTTTATTCCTTGCATGTTAATGAAGGTTTTGCAACATAAAGTTAATGATAAATGGTTTTGCAACCGAAAATTGGACTTTAAAGGACAAAGAACACAAAAAAAAAAAAGTGCTTTCATTGTCCACTTTTAACTGAAGTGAAAAATAAAAAAAGAAAGCGCTTTCACAAATAAAAAAAGAAAGCGCTTTCACGTTTTCAAGGAAAAAGAAAAAAAAAAAGTGCTTTCATTGGCCACTTTCAACTGAACTGAAAAGCCCCTAAATCACATGGCACTTTTAGGAAGCGACTTGGTAAACTAAGAGCGCAACCACCGTGTGTCACCCAAAATTCTATCTTGCTGAATTTTTTTTTTTTTAAAAAAATTCTAGCTGAACCTATCTGCTTTAGTCTTATCTACATAGCTTAATAAAAAAGATAAAAGAAAAAGAAAGATAGACCTAAGTTTTCTCTACTTTATCTGTTTTTTGTTTAAAAGTAGTTCGCATCTTTTTTTTGTCTTATATTTTGTTTTTAATCTTTATTTGCATAGCTTAGATTTTTCTTGAATTTATCTTCTTTTAAAACACATCTTTTTCTCTTTGGTAAAAGAGCCAATGCTCTAAACAATCAAAATAAATTATGCAGATGAAGCTTAAAAATAAGAGATAAGATCTAAGCAGCTAAGATTAAATCTAATCTAAATAAGAGAAGGGAAACTTAGATTTATCTCTTTTTTTCTCTCTTTTTTTTTTTACCAAAGAGAAAAAGATGTGTTTTAAAAGAAGATAAATTCAAGAAAAATCTAAGCTATGCAAATAAAGATTAAAAACAAAATATAAGACAAAAAAAAGATGCGAACTACTTTTAAACAAAAAACAGATAAAGTAGAGAAAACTTAGGTCTATCTTTCCTTTTCTTTTATCTTTTTTATTAAGCTATGTAGATAAGACTAAAGCAGATAGGTTCAGCTAGAATTTTTTTAAAAAAAAAAAAATTCAGCAAGATAGAATTTTGGGTGACACACGGTGGTTGCGCTCTTAGTTTACCAAGTCGCTTCCTAAAAGTGCCATGTGATTTAGGGGCTTTTCAGTTCAGTTGAAAGTGGCCAATGAAAGCACTTTTTTTTTTTCTTTTTCCTTGAAAACGTGAAAGCGCTTTCTTTTTTTATTTGTGAAAGCGCTTTCTTTTTTTATTTTTCACTTCAGTTAAAAGTGGACAATGAAAGCACTTTTTTTTTTTTGTGTTCTTTGTCCTTTAAAGTCCAATTTTCGGTTGCAAAACCATTTATCATTAACTTTATGTTGCAAAACCTTCATTAACATGCAAGGAATAAAATTTTCTCACAAGAGTGAGAGAGAGAAGAATATGGAGGGGTACACCAACCATTTATATCTGGATCGAGTATTGTAGATTGTTGGAGAGAGAGAGAAGCATGGCTGATGCAAACGGAATTAACGTGCACAAAAAAAAGGAGACATGAAGCAAAGATTTATCTAACAAAAACAATTTTTTTTTGAGCAAATTTTTTTTTGGATGCGGTTTATAAAGAGCCAATGCTCTAAACAATCAAAATAAAGTGCACCTTCAAATAGTGTCAAAATATGTAGTCTCAATACTGAAAATCTTTGTGAAAGCCTTAAAATATATTTTCATATTTAATTATAAAATTTAAAGCTTCAAAAATAGTGTAGATCGAGTAGATCTATCAAAACATGAAATTTTTTAAAATTGACGATCGAAAAATACATTACAAGATGCATTATTTTCAAAACTTGAAATCCATTTTTTTCTCATGTCCATTCATCTTGATTTTGATATGATCAATTTGAGGGTATTTGGGCATCAAACCACCTCTTCTAGTGAAATTTTTGAGGTGGGCTCTAATTTGATTGTTTAGGGTCTCGGCTCTACATAAATTTTCTTTTTTTTTTCTTGTTATTTCAAAGAAGCAATAGTAAATTCGTAAGATAGTTAAATACCTATTTGAAAGCACTAAAACAGAATGAAAATTTGAAAAAGTGAGAGAGAGACACCCGGCTAAGACCTAGGCTTTATGAAAACAAAATAAAGCCCAACCTCGAATTCTCATTTGAAAAGTACCTTTGATAACAGAAATCTCTATGATGGCTCTAAAATCAATTTCCAACACCAACAATAAAATTTGAAACTAAGAAAATGGTACAAATCTTGCAGATTTATGATCACTTATTTTTAGGTAATTTGTTACAATATAAACTACTTTTAGAGTTTGAAACAATTCCTGGGTTTATCAAGGCAAATAGGTTGAAAATTGTATTCCTTTTGTACTACATTTTTGACGTTAGTAAACCATTTTTGGGTTATTATTTTGTCGACCAGGTTTACAAACTTGCAATTCTGCACCTTTTCTAACATATTCATATTAGCTTTAGAGGTCTCAGATCCTTCCTTTGTTTTAGGAAGGGTATCCTCCACTTCGGGTGGTAAAGGAATATCATATTCCATTACCAGATTATCGAATTCTAAATCTATAGTTTCATCTTCAATTTCTTCTTTATGAGGTTTTTGGGTTAACTCTAGGATTTGAACCCTTGTTAAAGTTATTAACTAGTTTCTTACCTCATTTATCTCATGTTTTAATTCAGAGGTTGAGGGTTCTCTATCAACCAGGGTTTTGTTTTGCACTCTTCTAAGGATATCATGAAAATTATAACCTTCTTTTGTCGGAACAAGAGAAGATCTTGCCTTTTCAGATGGAGGTTTCGGCATATTGATATATTGAACTAAGGCTTCCCTTTTAGCCTCTTGATCCGTTATTTTGTCGATAAGATCTATAATCAGATCTTCTTTTTTTATAAGAGTGTTGATACTTAACCCATTCATATCAATGACTGCCTTGTAAAAATTACATTGACAATTTTCTTATTTTGGATTATTCTCATAATCAGAATGTGAATCAGAACTACTAATGATAATATCTTCATCATCATTGATTTCTCCAATTAACATTTCATTTTTTGAATCAGAAGAATCAGAAGTTTCTTCTCTTATTTGGAGTATATCAAATAGTTGCGTTTTAAGACTATTATCTATCTCTAGAGAGTTAATTTTCTTTTTAACTCTATATTTATTTTTGTAATGGCCTACTTTGCGACAATTATAACAAACATGAATTTTGCTTTTTCTCTTACTTTTAAGGATGGTTTGTCTTGTAAAAAATTTTTGGAAACTTTTTCTCTTTTCTTTAAAGATTGTTTAAAGTTTTCCTTTCTGAAATTTTCATGCTTTTCTTTACGAAACGGTTTTGAAGGCGGTAGGTTATTATAACCAAACTATTCACATAAGTCTCCTAACTCCTTTCTCCCCGTTATTATCTGTTTTTCCAATTGTCTTTTGAAGCTTTAGGTCTGTACATAATGTTAGACGTTCAGCACAGATTTCGGCTGATAGTTCTCCTAAGGTATATAGAGAATAAGGAAGAATTCTGCCATGTTTATTTTTAAGCCTTGTTTTTTCCTTTCTGCAAAAAGGTGTGGTAGTCCAACTTCAAACTTTCTTTCCAATGGTCTGATTTACTATCCTCTCTTGATAGTAATCTTGAGAAAAATATATCTTTATACCATTTATAATGAGAGAGTATAGGACATCTTAGATTTGATAACAAATCTTCAGATCTTGCTGCCAACAAAGCAGTGCTTCTTACGAAATGGAGGGTGATAGTATATATTAGTGTATTGACTACATCTTCTTCTTGGATTATATTGTCTTGGCCAGTTTCTTTCTTGACTAGCCATTGTTTTGAGGCATTCAATATTTGATTTTTTGATTCTTCATCCATATGAAAATCCCACCAACCTCTTAACCATATTGTAATCCATATATTATGGCCTTGGCTATCTCGTGGTCTTGATTTCCACTCGCCTTGCAGGCAATGGCATACATAGTCAAGTGTTTCATAAGATCTAAGATTTGATTTTCAGCCATACTGTCTATATTCCAATTCACTATGGATTTCCCTGAATAGGAGACTGATGTAGAAATTAGGTCTTCTTCTATTTGAAAATCTACTGGGGTTGATTTAAGATAGTACATTCTGGTTTAGGATACTGGTCTAATTTTTCTCCCATAATCAATTCTATTAACTTCTAAGCTTTCTGTTTTAAAAGTTTTTTCTATATCAGAAATTTGTTGGTCAGGTTCCTTTTGTAGGACTTGAATATCTCCTTCCTTGGTTTTAGAAAACTGGCCTTTCTCCCTTCATTGATTTTCAATTTTTCCAATCTTTTAACTAATTCATCGACTAATTCCCTATTGGCTTCTTTTTTCTTTATTCCTTGTAAGCTACACTTTCCTGTCTCAATAGTTAGACGAGGTTTAAACAGGACAACATCTTTTTGCTTACTAATTTTTTTATCTTCTACAGTTGGTTTTAAATTATTAACTACATTTTCTATTCTTGTAGCTTGCTTTCCTATTGTTTAGAGAAAAACATTTGTATAATTATTTTGTTCAATAATATGTGGTATTCGTCATATTCTAAAGGGTGAGGCTTTAACTTCAATTTTCTCCCCGAACTTTTCTCCCTTAAGTTGTAAGCTAGTCTCAGGGGGATGAATAGACTCAATTGTCTCTCCTTTCGTGGTTTGAAAAGTTTGAAAAGATTTTTCAACAGTATTTATTTCAAATTTTGGAATTTTTATTCTGTAGTCTATAGCTATGTATTTTAACCATTTAAAGAATTTGACATTTGCCTTATGTTTTATCATGAACCTATTAAGTTTTAAATGGAAGGCATCTCGAAGTTCTTTAAACTCTTTGAAGAACCATTCTCTTATTTGTCTATTTTCTTCAGAGAAGAAATCTTTTTTGATCCATTCTTTATCAATTTTAAATTCATCTTCCTTCTGTACCACACATATATCAAAATCAAGATAAGAAGGTGTCGATTCTCCTAATTCAAAAGATTCCGGAGTGTCTACTCTGTAGACTGGTTGTTGAACTTGGTTTGGAGTTCTACTGAGTTTTTCAATAATAGTTCTCCTAAGAGTGGGTATTCTTTCATACATAGAGTTTGGAAGCTTTGAAGAGCTGAGTTGTTTACTTCCGACTTGTAATATTTTTTTGTCTTTCTCTTTCCTCTCTCTCTCTTAATTGATAAATTTGGTGGTGTATCCAACCATCCAGCTTCCCTTTTTCTGAATCTGTAAGTGTGTGAAAGATTGATGAGTGCTTAAGTATATGTGTGATTCCTCTTGGAGCTCAAGCAGTTAAGATTGGCAGTCAAAGTCTTGTTGTTACATATTCTCGTCGAGCCTCTGTATCTGAGAAATGTAAGTTTTTATAGTTATTCATTGTGCTTATATTTTAAAGTTTATTCATGTTATATTTGTTCATAGTTTAGTTTATCCTCCCCTTTAGTTTACCCATAGGTTGACTACTATAGTAAACCTCCACGACCCAAATTGAATTTGGGTCAATTTGTCACGATCTCATTTCGTATTTGAATTTTTATTTTTTTTTTACAAATCCAAATCACTTGAAATTTGGGACATCTATTTTTAAAAAATAATATAATCTAAATATAAATTTACCAAAATACCCCTAAAACATTTTGGAGGTATTTTGGTCAATTTATATTTTACGGATTATTATTTTTTATATTTTTATTAAGTGTGCCTTGATGAGAAATAAAAGCTCCAAATTTCAAGTGACTTGGATTTATAGAAAAAAAATAAAATTAAAATACGAAATGCGCTCGTGACCGTCAAATCGATTCTGATTCAATCTCGACCATGGACGTTTACTGAAGCAGTTAGCCCGTGGGCGTATGGAATCCACTCCCATATATAAATGTTGAGATTAGCCCACTAGCTCATACGAACATATGAGCCCAACAGCCCAAATTGAATCTAGGTCGATCTGGCGGTCACGACCTCATTTCGTATTTTAATTTTAATTTTTTTTTTACGAATCAAAATAATCTAGATGCAATTGTTGTATCATGGTATAATACAACACTTTTAGAAAAAAATGATTTTGAGTTTGGAAAAGCTAAGATCTATATATATATATATATATATATATATATATATATATATATATATATATATATATATATATATATATATATATATATATATATATATATATATATATATATATATATGTGGAAAAAGCTAGGATTAGCCCACTAGCTCATATGAACATATGAACCCAACGGCCCAGATTGAATCTAAACCAATGTGACGATCACAGATGTCTGGTAGTGTTTGAATTTTAATTTTTTCTACAAATTCAAATCACTTGAAATTTTTGAAGTGTGTTCATAAAATATAGTTGAATATTCGAAAAATATCAAAAAAATATTTTACATGAAATAAATTGATCAAAAAACCCCGAAAAGTTTAGGGGGTATTTTCGGTATTTTTTCACAAATATATTTTTTTATATTTTTATTGAGTGCACCTTGATGAAAAAAACTTCTAAGTGATTTGGATTTGTAGAAAAAAAAATTAAAATTCAAACACAAATCGTGACCATCAAATCGGCCCAAATTCAATCTGGACCGTTGGGCTCATATGTTCATATGAGCTAGTGGGCTAATCCCAGCTTTTTTCATATATATATATATATATATATATATATATATATATATATATATATATATATAGAGAGAGAGAGAGAGAATATAATTACAGTGTATAAGCCATGCATCATTTGTATGACATTGATTAAACATCTTATTGAATGTCAAAAATACCCATTTTGATATTTAAACTTACCAAAAACGGTTATGCAATAAAACTTACCAGTTGGACCACCCTAAGACAATTATCAGACCACTTTTTACATAGTGTCGGAGCCCTGGAACCTAGTAACATCTACTACCAAACCACCCTTTGCAGCTACTGGACTGCACTTTACACAATGTTGGAGCCCTACTGTTGGACTGCACTTTACACAGTGCTTGAGCTCTACTGCCGGACCGTACTTACACCATTGCCAGAGCCCCTATTTTGGTGAGATAGAGTAGAGAGAGGCATGGGTAAGGTAAAAGTAAAGGACAATACTTAAGGCATTTGTTATTTTTTATTTAGATGGAGGGGTATTTACATAGAAAGTGCATTTTAGGAAAAAAAGTGAGAAAAAATTAGGTTGGGTTAAGTTGAATAGAAAGTGTAGAGTCTTGGTTTTTTTTTTTTTTTGTAATTTTCCCTTGAAAGTTTCATCTGCAAATCTGCAATTACATGAAAGGCATCACGATAATTCTCTATCAGGCTAAACTCTCTCTAAGTAGCGTCAAAATCCAAAGAAGGATTACAATTGAATGCCCAGAAGTGTGACAGAAAATGTGTTTAGAAGAATAGGAAGAAGGGAATAAAGCAATTGGACAACATACTTAACTAATACGGCTTGAAATAAAATCAAAGTGCTACTCCAGGCACAAGTGACTCAATCTATAAGACTATAATATGGCAGGGAAAAAATACACTTTAAATCTTAAGTATGCACCAAAACAGAAGCTAATGATGTCAACAGATTTTTAAAAGGATCATAGCATCTAAAAAACCTTTCTAAAAATGATCAAATCCAAAAATATTTACAAATGAGGGAACATGGCAAGAACTCAAACGTAGCTGAAGAGTGACATACTACTCAACAAAGACAATCAATACTCGAAAACAGTAGTATTTAGTACATTCACCATGCAATAGCTTTTCGAGTCCTGGGAGTGGCCACTTTGTGCATACAAAGACAAAGGTTAGGACTGTTTCCAGCTCACCCCTCCCAGGACCCTGCTTACACGGGACCAGCACCAGGTTATGGCCCTTACCATGCAATAGCTTGATAGAGATAGATGTCAGATATAGACTTGTAATTTCATTCTTCATGTGTCTGTTAATGAGCTAACCGCCAGACAAAAAGCAGAGCAATATGCCCCAACATGAACCACACCACTCAAAATATAAGGATCACAAACTAGGGAAGTTGGACAAGGACTAACAAACTTAATTGAGATTCAAGGAAAATGGCAAAACAAACATAATCAACAAAGTTCTCACCGTAGACTGCGAAGTGATAGCTTGGGTGGATACCAGTCATAGATTACATAGCCAAGCTGCTTAACCAGTCAACAGTGAGAATGGAAACGGCATTTGGTTGGATGGCCCTTGGTCTTCTGGAAGGTGAACACAGGTGTAGATCATTCAGACATCAGAAACATAAGTATCAATTGAAGTAGGCTCTTGAATGTGCATTAGAGAAGTTCTTGTGGCCATAGGGGGTGAAGGCTGAAAACAGATATAGCCATATAGGGTTTAATATATATTTGTGTCTTGTTTCTACAATTGAATATGATGAGAGAATTATGACCCTTGACACTCATTGACATAATCAACATCAAAAGCCTTTCTATGTTAGCATTTCCCAAGAAGACACACAAAACAAATCTAGGGCTCTGTTTGCCATGTTAAGAGACAGCACTGAGACACATGACAAACCAAAAACTTTTCAAGTAAGAGCAATCTCAAGGCTTTCAAAAAAGAGCTATTAAAAGAGAAAAATATTATCTAAGAAAATGTTGGTGGCAGTACATAACATAAAATAATGTCAATATAGCCTTTGCCAAACAAAATTTGTTGGAACATGAGATTCACCCATGGATGTGTCCCCCATCAGCAAAGTGATTATTGTTACATTAGGCAAGCAATCGCATTTTACTGCAGAGTGATCAATTGACTATGAGAGCATATAGCTGATGGGAAATTCCTTTATCACCAAAGAAAGTTGGGAATCCATGGGAAGTCAAACTTCAAAGAAAAAGTACATCTTCTTAAAATGCAAACATAAGTTGATTCTTCTACTGGAATTGAGTACCTAAGATGGTATATAAAATAAGTGTGAAAATGGATCACATTAGATGTTATGAAAACATGCTGGGTAGAATTTGTTATGGTGCCACTGCAAGTGGTGCAATCTCCTGCTATGGCAATATCAGACTAACTCATGCTAGCGAATGAAAATTCATTCAAACGTCATCTTTTTGTTAAAGTTTATTAGCAAATTTTATTTTTCTCCTATAATTGTTGTTGCTATTGTTTAGATGGTCGTTACTAGAGGATTATAACATATCGAATGAAGGATTCCCTTGAGTTTCCAATATTCCAATAACTGTGCCCACATTAGACTCTTGCTGATTGCTGAAGATCAGTAGCTCCAATAGTTCATCATCAACTCACAAGTTAGAGTGAAGCTAATTGCCTTTGATTTGCTGTAGGCCTAAAAACCCGAGCCCCGGAGGCCTTGTCCAATATTATTTAACTGCACAAACGGAAAATTGGATAGCAATCAAGACCAGCAATCGATCCAAAAAAGAATTCCTAATGGTAATGAACAGCTCACTTTTTCCAGAATAGAAGGTTTGAAATCTCAACCATTCATTCAGACAAAACCTAGTATTGTCCCTTAGATTCTTGGTCAAGGCCAGAGGTCTGGATAATTAGATTCCAAGGTTCGAAGCACAATCTACCCATCAAAATAATAGTATTACTCTAATAATAAAGTAATAATGAAACTGTGACCACTATATTCATGATAAATAAATAGGAGCAAGTGACATGAACAGATCAGAAGGCAGTCCACCAAATAATAACCAACCAATTCCAACCATAAAGAAGTCTTGTAGAAATACATGTATCAGCAAGGTGCCAACAAATAACTATGCAAATAAACAAAGTCTGAGAGGAAAGATTAACAAAGACTACCTTTAAATTACCCAACATGGTCTAAGTAATAGCAGAGTTGAGTATTGTCATGGAACTATAGTAATTCAAGAAAAATACATTATACAAGAAAGCAGCATCAAAACCTGCAAATGGAGAAATTTTTAGCACCCAAGCCAAAAAAGAAAATGGCAAAACCTTTTATTGAAAAAGGAGTGCAAGTAAAAAATATCATCTGTCATGCTGGTATGATACTCTCATATCAATGCCACATAATCACGTGTATTTACATTTTGTGTAGAGGCAATTGATGAGCCACTGGAAGCAATAACGACTCACCGATTCTTGAGGATGTCAAGAACATCTATTCAAGTGAAAGCAGGTCCAAGTTAGGGTGTTTCGAAGAGAAAATATTGAAAAGACACAACATGTTTTTCACCTGTTGAACCAGGTAATAAAACAGATATTTTCCATGACCAAAATAAATAGAACCCATAATGCACCATAGATAATTTTGTACCAATTTAGACTGTAGACCATTAACAAACCTGAACCCATCAAAGAAATAGAAAAATTCACAGAGGAGGTTGCGAACATGCCGCCTCATCAGTTACTTGGCTACACTTTGCTCCGGGGTTTCAACCTTAGGATCTGCAGTGATCTCCTGCAATAATACAACAACAATGTATTAATGAAAGATGGACCTATGTAAGAGAGTACTCGGCTTCATCAAGATGTCACTCCCCCGGATGGTGGTTCCCCCCAGCGGATTGGAACAACATCTACAGCCTATACCAACACCCCTTTCCCCCTCTGTACTCGGCTTCATCGAAACTGCACCCCTGTGGTGCACCGCCTTTAGGCGCAGCTCCCCTAGCCAGCGGGGCCTTCCACTCCAAGCTCTCGACTCCATCTAAGCCCTCCATCGCCCAGGTTCTGCGGACTCCATCGCCATCTGCTGCTGGAGGCTCTCCTCCTCCCTCCATAGACCCCACCTCTCCCCCTCCATCCTTGATTAGTTCGCCTCTCTCCTCTCTTTCCGTTTCAGTGCCCTCCGAGGTTTCAACCTGCGCTCATCTTTGGTGGGTACTTTTCGCCCCCGAAGGGACGACTTCAAGGCGATTGAAAAATGGGGCCAACGTGTTTGGAACGAGCCCAACCTTGTGTGCAAGCAATTATCTGATGGTGCTCTTCTTTTCTCTTGTCCATCCGCTCTAGGAGCTCGCTCCGCTTTGAGCTCTTCTACCCCTTTGTCTTTTAAAGGAGCGACTCTCTCCCTTAGGGAGTGGTCTCCGAGACTCGGTTCCATCCAGCCTTCAAGAGTATGGCTCACAGTCTCCAATATTCCCCTCCACACTTGGTCCCTCCTCACTTTCACGAAAATTGCTGCTTCTTGCGGTCATCTGGTTGCTATCCTCTGGAGGTCGCTCGAATTCTTACCGCATGGTTCCATTTGACACTTGCTAGACACCCTGGAACCTACCCTCATCCCCTCCTCGATTTGGATCGAGGTTGATGGTCTGTATTTATGTTCTCATACTTCTTGGACCTTGGCCTCACCCAACCTGCCCATCTCCTCTCCACCCGAAATTCTGTCAACGGACCCATCCTCGTCGGACTAGACAGTGGTGACCAGGAAACGGCACCTTCAGCAGCGGCGCAACACTCAACCTCAGCCCAAGCCCGCCGGGATCTCTTCCTGGAGACATCCAACGTCTTCCATATAGCAGTCCGTACGAAAGACGTGGAGGCCCCGCAGCCAGTTTATTGCTGAGGGCGATAGGCCGGTAGCTGTCCCATCATCAACTTCAGAGGCATACCCTAACCCTGTCCCAACCGTCTTCTTGCAACCCCCCGTCCCATCCTGTCTCGTCCCTTAGAACGTCCCTTCCCTCTTCTTATCCCCGTTCTGTCGGTGCCTCTTACTGTCGTGTCACCCCCCTCGGGCAAGTCGCTAGTAAACTATGCCCCGTCAGGCCCCTCTCCCGCTCACGCTCACCACGGGCTGCTGAGCCCGGACCTGCCCCGACCCTTTCTCTCTACCCTGCAACCGTCCCCTCATCGTCCCATCCCCCCCTTCCCCTCTTGCCACCTATCACTCATCTCTCTCCCCCTCCACCTGTGTACTCTAACTGCCCACAATCTGCCCCTATCGCGAACCCACCTAGGGAAACCCGCCCCCCTTCACCTTTCTATCCCCTTGAGATCCTCCCTGCTTCACTCCCCTTCCCCCTTTTTCCTCCTGACCCCTTCTTCACCTCCCTCCTCGCTCTTCACCGCCCCTTCTTGTCCCCCCTTATCCCCTTCCCTCCCTCCCTCTATCGCCCCTCCCCTCTCCCCTCTCCCCACCCCCTCCAATCTCCCTCTCTCCTCATCCTCAGCCCCCTCCTAGGGGGCCGCAAGAGTCTAGGGCCCTACCGCTTTCCCTTACCTCTGTCGGCCCCCCCCTCTGCCCTTTCCTCCCATACTGAGAGCCCTTGCTCCTCTTCTGTCCACCACCTCATCATGTTAGCCTTCAGGGTTGCCCCTGCCCCCCTTCTCTCCCCTCTCTCATCTCCGCTCAGCCGTCCATCCCTTCATCGTCAACGGACCCGCACGAGGCTCCCGTCGGGATCCTGATGGTTCGTTCTTATGACCTCTCCCCACCTGACCCCACCCTTCTCGCCTCCCTCCTGGTCCCCCTCTTGGACCCCCTCCTGAATTATACGCCTACCTTGGTACCCATTTGCCAGGTAAGCTCTTCCCCAAGCTCCTTGTCCTATTATGCCCAGGTTGGCCCCCTGTACCCTTTCTACCAACGGCACGGCCCTTTCTCTACCCCGATCCACGTCTTTGCTCCTTTTTTGACGGCCTTCTACCCTATCGCTCCACTTATCTTCCGCACTCTTCCCCCTCCCCCTGATTCCTCTCCGCCACCAACGGCTCCTGGCATCCCTCTTGCCCTTCTCTCGCCTCATTCTTTGCTAACTCCCTGGGAGCGCAGCCTTATCCCTCAACCTCTCCTGCCCAACCTTCCCCTCCTGCCACTGCCCCTGCCCCTGCCCCTGCTTCCTCTCTCCCGGTGTCCCCTTTGCTCTCTAACTCCCCCTTCTCCTTACCACCCGTGCCCCCCCTTCTCCGGAACCCTACCCTGATCTCCCCTCGGACCTCCATCCCTCTTACTCCCCCGATCCTCTTCTCCCCCCTTTGTCGAGGAACCTCATCGGACTCCTCCACCACTGGTGGGTCTCCTTCCCAGACCCCCCCGGCTTCCGTAGACTCCGACTTCGTCGAAGGAGTGGACCATGGCCAAGGAGACTTCATGGAGTTTCTTAGAGTGATGAGTTTTCCCCCAGAAGGCTCGGAAGACCCTTTTCACCGTTTTCTTCAAAGTTGATGCCCAAAGTAGGCTCAAGGTAAGAATTAAGGGGGGAAGGGAAGTTCGCAATCTCTTCTCCAGCATCAACTACGACCTCAAGGCTCCCTCTCGCACACCAGCCCAAGTGATAGCACCAACCCCATCCACTGGCCTCCTGCAGGAGATCTCCCAGATTGGTTGCCCAGTCCCTCATCCCCACCTTCTCATGAAGCTTATCTTGTGGAATGTTGGGTCTTGAGCCCAAACGTTCAGTAGTCAGGGACCCGTGCGCTAAATACAATCCTATTGTATTAGCGCTCATCGAAACCAAATAGTCGGTCCCCTCCCTACAACTCATACGGCAGGTCTAGGGTCGCAGGCCATGCCTGTGGCTCTCCCAGCCCGCGTTAGGCGCCTCCGGGGTCATCTGGCTAATTTGGAACCCGTAGAACATTCTCTCTTGTCCTCCCTGATCGGAGAATTCTCTGTCACAGCCATCCTTTCTAGGACCTCAGACGGCCGCCCCTGGAAGTTCACAACGGTCTACGGTTCGAACTCACCTGCCCTTAGAACCGCTTTCTGGGCAAAACTCGACTGCCCGGCCTCACTCCCACTAGCCATGGCAGAATTCTCAAATTTCATCTCAAGAAATGAACTCCTCAATATCCCCCTCCAAGGGAACCTTTTCACCCGGTCTGATCACTCTCTCAGCCCACCCTCTCTAAACTTGATAGATTCTTACTCTCTTTGCTCTGGGACGATGCCTTCCCAGGATCCCTCTCCACAGCTCTTCCAAAACCAACTTCGGACCACTGCCCTGTCTTTTTAAACACCCAACCTATCCCCAGAGGACCTAAACGCTTTAAGTTTGAACTGTCTTGGATGAAAAACTCATCCCTCTCCTCCCTCATCCCATTCTGGTGGGACTCCTTCTCTTCCTTAGTTTCTGGTAGGGCAAGCTTCATCCTACAAACCAAGATCCAACTTCTTAAGAAATCTCTCAAAGAGTGGAGCAAGAACATCCTTGGGAAGTTCTCTCTAGTGAAAACCTCTCTTCTCAACTCCATCCAAGAGCTGGACAACCTAGAGGAATTCAGACCACTCTCCACTTCTGACAGCAATCTTAGAGCCCAACAAGAGTTGGACTATCTCTCCACTCTGAAGAAAGAAGAAATTTTCTGGTACCAGAGATCCAAAGTGAAATGGCTCAGCCTAAGTGACTATAACACAGGCTTTTTCCATTGGATTGCTAACTGCCGGTGTCGGGTGAACTCCATATCACTACTTAAAGTGGGTGATACCACCCTGGACCAACCCGACCAGGTGGAAGCAGCCATCCTGGCTTTCTACAAAGCTCTCTACGTGGCTCCTATCGAGCCTAGACCGAGAATGGTAAACCTACAATTCCAGTTGCTCATTCTGGAGTGGTCAAATTGGCTGGAACATCCATTCTCAGAAGAGGAAATTGTGAAAGCAATTACGGACCTTGGAAAGGACAAAGCGCCAGGTCCGGATGGCTTTCCATTGGCTCCCTTCAAGGCCCTATGAGAGACCTTTAGATTGGACTTCCTCAATTTCTTTGAAGAATTCTACCATAGGGGCATCATTCATAAAGCAATGAACGCCACCTTCATAGCCCTTGTCCCCAAAATGGAAGGAGCAAACGAATTAAAGGCCTTTAGATTGATCAGCTTGGTCAACTTTTCCTACAAGATCCTGTCTAAACTCCTGGCGACTCGTTTGAAAGAAGTGCGACCTTTTTGCATCTGCCTCTCACAAAGCGCCCTTATAAAGGACAGACAAATCCTAGATGTGGTCCTGGTCGCTCACGAGTGCCTTCACTCTCGTCACTTACTAAAAAAACTAACACTCATCTTTAAGATCGACTGGGAGAAGGCCTACGACCATGTGGACTGGTCACTTTTAAACGAGACTATGGGTAGAATGGATTTCGAGGATAGGTGGCGGAGATGGATGAGGGGTTGTTATTCAAACCCCCATTTCTCCATCTTGGTTAACGGGACACCTAAAGGCTTCTTCCCCTCTTCAAGGGGTCACCGACAAGGAGACCCCATCTCTCCTGTTCTCTTCACAATAGTTGTCGAAGTCTTTAGCCAATCACTTTCCAGATTGTACCAGGTGGGCCTCTTGAATGGCTTCAAAAGCAATGCAAGGGGCCCTCAGTCTCCCATCTGCAATACGCCGATGACACTTTAGTGTTCATTGACGCCAATTCTAAGGAAGTTGAATGCCTCCAAATGTTCCTTAGGAGCTTTGAGTTTGCCATAGGTTTCAAGGTTAATATGTCAAAGTCAACGATGATAGGGATTGCCCTCACCCCTGACAAAACCAGAGCCTTGCTCCTAGGTTGGACGTGCAAAGTGGAAGACCTCCCAACTAACTACCTGGGGATGCCCCTGGGCATTGGGAAACAAAAAAAGACTCAGTGGTCAACTATAATTGACAGAGTCGATTGATGGCTTGCTGGTTGGAAGGGGAGACGCACCACGCTTATTAAAGCCACACTCTCCAATACCCCTATCTACCTAATGTCCCTCTTCCATATGCCTGCAGCGGTAGCTAATAGACTGGAACAACTTATGAGGAACTTCCTCTGGTCTAGAGAGCCTGGGTCAAAAAAAATTCCAGCTCATCGCTTGGGACACGGCCTGCCGACCTCAAGGATGACTTGGGATTCGTTCCCTGAGAAAGCAAAACCTGGCTCTGTTGGGCAAATGGTGGTGGCGCTTGATGAACTCCCCTAATCTGCTCTGGTCACGAGTGCTCCAACACAAGTATAGAATCCCCCCTGAAGACTGGCTACCAGAGGGAAGGTCCCACAGCAGACCCTCGAGAGCTTGGAGATCGTTCCTCTCAATCTTGTCTACTTTTAAACAATCCAATTGGTTCCACCCGAGGTCTGACAGTAGGGTTCGATTTTGGTCAAACCTCTAGTTGGGACACACCCTCTCAGGGATCTTTATCCCTCTTTGTATTCCCTCACAACAAAGCCGCTATCCTGGATCTTGGAAGAACTTCAGCTGACAGGCAACATAAGAGTTTAGAACCCCTCTTTTAGGTGAGCTCTTCCTAATGCCGAACTCCTAGAGTTCATCCCCCTCTTGGCCTTGCTCAACAATTAATTTATTCTACCTTTAGGGCCAAACAGGATCATATGGATGCCAGACGCCTTCGGCTCCTTCTCGGTGTCCTCCTTCTATAGAACCTTACTACCATCTCATCCCTCACCCCTTCCGGTAGCTTACAAGGTTTGGTCATCTATAGCGCCACCTAAAGTGCAAGCGTTCAATTGGATCGCTTGCGTGGAAAAAGCGCTAACAGTGGACCAACTCAAGCGAAGAGGTATCCCTCTGCCGAACCGTTGCGTCCTTTGTCTAAAAGAAGAAGAAAACCACCCTCACTTATTCATCCACTGCGATATTACCCATTACCAGTGGAGGAAACTCCTTAACCTTTTTGGCTTGACCTAGGCCATGCCGGCCTCTATCCCCGGACTTTTTAACCTAGCAGACTGTTTACTGTGGCCCAAAGCTGGGAGGCTCCTTTGGAAGGCAGCGACGGAGGCCACGATATGGACTCTATGGATGGAAAGGAACACAAGAATATTTCAAGGGGCCCATCGCGATAATCCCGCCTTGTTCCACAAAATCCACACCCTCGTGACCTTCTGGGCCACCAATCACAAAACCTTCAAGTACCTCCCTTCCTCCCGCATCCTTGTCAACTGGCAACAATCTCTTCTACATCAGAACACTCAACCCACTCGCCATAGGGGATGGTCCCCCCTGCTGCGGGGTGCAATTAAGTTCAACTTCGACGGCTGCTCTTGCCTTGCTTATGGGCATTAAACTCTTTGAGCCTGCGTGGGGTCAACCACTTCTTGTGGAAGGGAATCAAACGCACTGGCAGACCATCTAGCTAAGGAGGACGCCATCACTCAAGCCGTAGCCACCACCTAAGCCTGGGAGACCCAACCACTCACACTTCTTCATCTCTGTTTGTCAACACCATTTTAAGCACTGCCCAGTCTGGCACTTAGCTCCCAAAGCCTAAGTAAACAGGGCCCCTACCTTTGTACTAGCCAACTTTTCTAGAGCACAGTTTGTACAACACTTGTTTCTCAGAGGTGTTATAAGCCTCCCACTGAGAGGACCGACCCGTGGGTCCTCTCTTATCACTATATGTATTTTTCTCCTCCATAATACAATGTTAACTTTTCTTCAAAAAAAATAAAATAAATAGGGATGACAATGTAGACAGAAAAAGCCGTAAACATAATTAATTAAATTTTATCATTAGTGCTCATCACACATTAGTCCTATAATGACTATAAGCAACAATACTGTGATTGCAGGACACCAGGAAGCCCAGACAATATAAATAAGGGACATGCATTATTGTTTGTGGTTCACAACTAAAATATGTCCATATGAGTAAAATTAGCCCACATAATAATCCTGCAGGTATACATGTAACATGTACCCATTACAATGACCTCAAGTTTTAGATGTCAATGTCAAATTCATTAGCAAATAGTAGATCTCAAAATTTATCACTCAGATGATTTTCTTCGACACCTACATGTAAACCAGCTTTATCATTAGAGGGTGGTGACCTGACCCATTCTTAGGTTCCTTGGATTAGTGGAAGCCTGCAAGGATCCATTGAGTTTGGCTCGAAACCGAATCTAGGCATCTCTAGGAAAAAACACTAAATTTTCTAGTTGATCATGAACAATAATAATTTGATGCATCAGACAAAGATCCAGTTTGCAAGATGAAGCAAGCAATAAACAAGAAAATGGATAGAGGGCATTTATGACAAAAGTTCACATTGAAGAGCTAGAATTAGCTTGCAAATTTGCAATAAGCAATACAAAGTCAGATTTTGAAAAATAAAAACTATTGAACAGCTTCAAATCAGAACCATAAATAAAACTAAGAATGGCTCATTGCTCTTGTACCACTGTGTGAATCCATAAAAACTTGAGATTATGCTCTAATCATACAAAAAAGGCAACAAGAAACTCTTAACAGAAGTCATAAGATCAGAACCCAAAACGATCTTAACATAAACAAAAAAGTAATCCCACATAGAGGGCACAACAACAAATTCCTATAATACTAAATGCAATCATAGAAATCTGAGATTATCCTCCAATAAAAAGAGAAAAAATACCACTGAGAAACTCTATATAATTTAGGCATATCTAGAAATAACCTAATTACTTTCTCTAACCGATCATTCCAGATAATTGGGGTAACCATGCCTCTAAGATGCATTTCATCAGAAGTGTACAATGCATCAAACAAAGACTTGCTCTGCCAGGCCAAATAAGCAACAAACTATAAGAAAATGCATAAAGGTCATTTATTACAAACGTTCACATAGAAGAGCTAGAATGAGCTTACAAATTGCAATAAGCAATAAAATCTGATTCTGAAAATAAAAACTATGGGCGACAACTTCAAATTCACACCATAGATAAAACTAAGAACAGCTTATTGGTCCTATGCCATTGGATGAATCCATAGGAACTTGAGAATACGCCTAAATCAAAATCAATGTCAAATTACTAGGCTAGGGCTCTTGACTCAGCCTCTGCCTCAGCTATGTAACTCCAGCCAGTCTGAGGGAACATTATTTTTTTTTTAATGTGCCTGAGTGGACTCATCCAAGTCATGCATGGGCCCAAAAAGGGCTCAAAAATTGCAAAACAAACGGTAATAATTTTATTAAAAAAAGTAAAATAGCAATAGAAGTTATAAACAGTATTAATACAAAAGATGGAAAGAATATAGAAGATAGAATATGGAATATGGAAAACTTTAATTTATACCATGAAATTAATCAAAAAAATCCAAAAAAAGGGAAAAGCAGAAAAACAGAGCATAAAATAAGAAAAATGACAAATCATCACAAAAAAGTAGAAAAATTACGTAGTAACATATTTATACATAAGGAATCGCGTTTGGGTTTAAGTAGCAGTTGAAGTTAGCAATGCTACATCTCAAGTTCGACTCCAACCGCAGAACTCTACCCAAAAAATAATATTTATGCATCATGTATTAGTGAGTTAGTAACAAAATGTATAATTTTTTTTCAGTTTTTAATGCACCTGAGTTTATACTTCGAACTCGCCTCGTTAAGGTACCGAGGCCGAGTAACTCCACTGAATTGGAGTCAACTCGGCCAAGTTTTTGAACACTGATCAAAATACAAGAACAGCACTGAAAAACTCTTAAGAAAGCCATAATATCAGAACCCAAACAGATTAGAAGGAAATAAAAATCTCACCCAGAAGAGTACAACAACAAGTTCCAATCTCACTGAGTGAATCCATACAAATCTGATATTATCCTCCTATCGAAACACAAAAATGGTACCGAGCATAAGATCAGAATCCAAAACATATTCATGAGGAAATAATAAACCTAAATAGAGAAACATAACAAGAAATAATAGTCAAGCCACATAAATGTCCCATATTCAATAGAGATTTGTTTCTCCAGTGCTACAAAAGATCGACTGAGATTTTATTTGCAAGAAACCCGAATGAAATCCTCCTAGAAGAACACATATGAAGATATTTCAGGTGACCCTCATAAATCACTATCTAAAGAACGACTGAAAAACAGAGTAGTCTTTTTTCTAATAGAACACCATTAGACCAAGAGAAAAAACGGTAGCCTCAAAAAAAAAAATTTAACAGTAAAGAGGAGGTTTTGCATGCAGTTAGAGAGTGATAGTTAAAAATGACATTTGCAACAGAGAATAGGTTTGTAGAGAGAGAGAAAGTTGAAGAAAATGTACTAGAGAAAGTGAGGGAAAAATGAAATTCGCTACATATCCAAGTTTGAGATGGAGAGAGAGAGAGAGAGAGAGTAATTGCAATCATAACTCTTCAAAACAAGAACAACTACCTTGAACTTTAGAGGAAGAACTATACACCTGATGAGTTTCATGAGAAACACCAATGACTCGTAATAATCAAGTCCTAGACCATATGAAAACAATTCTCTAGTGCAAGCCAATTCTCAATGTTGCCCACCCATGAGCAATTGAATTATCTCTGCAACAAAATATTCAATCCAAAACTAATATCAGATTACTTCATTCATTTGTGAAAATCCTAAATAAAACTAAGAGAATTCATATGAACCTCAAGGGTTGTATTTTGTGAAAGCAACTAAACGTAATAAAAAAGCTAGGAAACCGGATCAATGATTATGATATTACTCTAACAACAAGACATTTCTCGAAAAATGGCAGTCATATTGCAAGGAGAAACATATGGGAATAAAACTTTGAAGACCCGAGAAAACATGGATATAACCCAGAAATGGGTTTCCAGAATTAGGCGGAGAGCACCATGAAGCCATTTTAATACATTTGTTTGAACACTTGGAGAACAGCTGAATCGAAAAGCACCTCATCTATAGGCAACATCCTGTAAACTGACAAAGCCATTCCAAGACTTTTGTTTGAACAATTGGAGAACAGCCAAATCAGAAAGCACCTCATCTATAACAAGCATCCTGCAAACCGAATTTATCCTTCCCCCCTCCCTCCCAACCAACTGAATTCTGTTTGCATACATAACTTGACAAATTCATAATTCTTTTGTAAACTGAATTCCATTTGCATACTTAAGTAGACAAATTCGCAGTACAATCAAGCGATTGTGTCTATCGATCTAGGTGCATGGATTCAAAAGCTAGTTGGTGCTAAAACACACTCCTTTGTGGGTTTCTTGGAAAACAAAGGATGGGACCATGGGAGAATGAGATTAAGAAAGGTGGAGGCGTCCAGCAAAGAGAGCAGAGAGAGGGCTGGGAGTTTGGTTTTCTGAAATTGATAGAATGGTTGACATGGAGGAGAGAGTGAAAACAGGGAGCTGCAAACTCAAGGTTTCTATTCAATTAACAGAGAAAAGGAGATGGTACTTCTGAGGATCTCTTTTGTGGGGATGATTTCAATTGCATTTGACCCATCTGTCTAATTTTTTTTTTGGTACTGACCCAATCTGTCTAATTTGATACATCTCAGTGCAAAAGTTAGTTTTTTGTATGAAATTTGGTGTTGATTCAATTCAAGCCCACATGCAAGAAGTAAATTAAATCCATATAGGATAGATAAACAATTTAAAGGAAAAAAAAAATCATGTAGGATGGATTAGATTTTATTCACAAGGATATCAAAGTCGCAGATATCAAGAAGAGTAGACTGTAGCTAACAATCAATCGAGAGAGAGAGAAAGAGAGCACAACAAACTTTAGATGCAATAAATACAATCACTGGCAGACTGGCTCTAGCTCTACAAAATCCAATCAAACAAATAAGAGAACTTTCAAACTAATCCCATAATTTCAAGTGGGCTGAGAGAGAGAGTTTTGATTATTTCAGTTCTAGAATCTTTTCCATGTAACCAATCTTGCACAGATCATAAGAGACATTTTTTGTTTCATTTGATTACATGCATCAACTGAATTCAAACTCGAGCTGGATTATGGAAAAAAATTTGCCTTCATCAAGATCTTCTTGAACCAATTTTTGAGAACATGACTTGGACTCATAACTCAGCTCGCCCTTGCCGAGTTACTCAGGCAAGTCTGAGTGGACTCAACCCAGTCCTGCCTGAGGTCAAAAATAACCTTAAAAAAAATTGAAAAAAATAACAAACCCGAAAAAAGGAAAGAGCATTTTTTTGGTGTGGGGGGCAGGGGGGAGAAGGGGGGAGATAGAATTTGGGAAGATAGACAGCAGGAGAGTTCTCGGAGGATGAGAGAGAGAGCAAGAGAGTTCTCGGAGGATGAGAGAGATGAAAAAGAGGGCTGAAATGAGAGAGAGAGAGAGAGAGAGAGAGAGAGAGAATCACCTGCCCCTGGGCTAATGCAGACTAGTTATGTGATGATCCCCTGAAAAACTCCGTTCACTGAAGACTTGCTGAAGAAAGTAACATCCAAAGACATCCCAAACAAAAAGACTGGTGGCCGCACAAATGTTAGTGTTGAGCAACTCCATTGATGACTGACCAAACTAATCCACAATAGCCCTGTTCCTGCCAGCATCAAAACCATGTTTTTTGGAGGAAACCTATCTCTCATGACCTTCAACCTTTGCCCAACCAGCCCAAATGCTCATATTGACAATCAGAAGAGAGAGAGAGATGAAAAAAGGGAAGAGGATTCCCCTCCTCCATTTTATTTTGAGTAATAGTACTCAGGACAAGTACAGGACAGAATCACCCAAATCCTGTAGAAGTAGGGGTGCCCATACCGCCAAGTATGGGTACCACTACTCCACTTGGCAGGGTGCCAAGGCCGAATAACATGGCCAAGTTTTAAAACCCTATCATGAACAGTTACGTTTCCCCCTTTTCAGAAATTTGTCAACGAAGTGCTTCCGTTTTTAGGGAGATCAACTTGGGGCCATTTCTGAGATGGGGGAGATGCAGATTATGGGTATGAAAGGTGGTTTTGAAGAGTGAGGTGAAGAGACAGAAATCAGTCTCGAATGAAATCCTAGAGATAAGATAAGACAAGGAAAACAGGTCAGACATGCCCTTCTTGCATCCACCTCTTGGAAAAGAGAGAGATAGAGAGAGATCAAGAAAAGAGAGAGATAGCACGTGTTGTCACATTATTGAATAGGAAATTTTAGTAATCTAGAAAGGAATACAACCCAAACATAATCTATTGCTGTATCACTTAGTTTGATTCTCAACTGACACGTCGTTCCAAAGGAAGCACATATTTCATATTTAATTATATATAGAGAATTGCTTCTAGAAACATTTGAGAAGATTCCTGGCACATACCTAGTAGCTTGGAGCTAGGGTTTAGCAAAGAAGAAGATAGGGACGATCCAAAATTAGAGAAAAAATAAAAAACCAGATATAAAAGAATGAGCACTAGCTGCTCTAGGGTTTATGAATAAACTCTATAACCAAATAATGCTTAAGTACATCTCTTACATAAAAAAACACTAAATAAGACTTAATCATGGCCATCCATTTAATCTAATCATGACCATTTACTATAAAATATTTTAAAAGACATAAAGATCCTAAAAATTACAGCTTATGCCCCTAAGAAATAAAATGACTCAAGAAATTAATAAATATATAGGACAGATTTAATGACCAGTTTGCCTTTCTGGGGTTCCTCGAACTTCTTTAATGAGTGTATATGTCCTCCTTTTTTCCTATTATAAACATAGAAGTTCAAGCCCCTCGTGTTGGAAGTTGGGTCCCATTCGTTTCATTACATGGAAAGATCAGCGACTATACTCACTCCACTACTCAGTTCTCTAACAGATAACTCGCACTCAAAGGATTTCTTTCTTTGTGTACTCTGATTGACGCTCAATTATTGCCCGCGACTGACAAACGCGGAACTTCCCTCAACTACTCGACTAAAAGAACTCTTAGTTCTTATTCACCTAGGTTGAATTTTTCTATTTTGAGTTCTTAGATTCTCCTGAGCTTCGATTGATTAATAAGATAGTGGATTTATAACCTACCTACATAGAATTCTTATGTGATCCAGGATGCTGATCTTGATAAACCGAAGTAACAAAGATACATTAAGGTCTCCAAGCTTAGTTCACAAGATACATGGTGGTGGCGTGGTCCGACCTAGAACTACCACAACGTTTAGGGTCAAACTCATGTGAACCAATTGAGAAGGTTCCACATCCCTCAGTTGCATATCTATTTCCATTCCTGATCCTCCCTAAGGGAGCAAGGTTTTGTAGAGGAACAGTATAATCTTGGACTGCCCCCCTTCGCATGACCTAGAAAGAGGTTTGTGCTACTATAAGTCTTCTAAACTCCTCCCTCAGGACACTCTTGCATTGCCATGGGGATGGGGTAACCTTGACTTCCATAGGTCCTTGGTTCGACCTCCTAATGAGAATTTAGGTCCATGCGGGCGCCCTGACCGGCCCCAAGTCCAAATGAGAATGGAAGAGTAAAACCTTTGGCATATCTCTATCATAAATCCAAAGAACAACACTGGCTAAGAGGGTAATTTGGTTCAAATGGAAGGCTCTAAAAGGCAAGGGGAATGCCCAAATGGACATGGATAGAAGTAGTGTGAATAGATATGGTAACTTATGGCCGCACTGAGGATATGGCTCTTAATAAAGCAGAATGGCAGAACAAGATTTTGCAATCGACCCTAAATAGTAGGGATAAGGCTCAGATGACAATGAAACTAATCCATTGAAATTCACAGTAAACATAGACGACAAAAAAACCATTGGACATGGGGGAGACACATTCTCTCGTTTGACTAGTCACGGGATTAATGTGTGACACTATATTTCAAGTTCAAATCCCATTGCTGACCAACCACAACCCAGCCCCATCCATCCCAGAGAAAAGGAGGGTTGGGAGGGGTAAGGGGGGGTGGGGGAGCTCCGGACATGTTGTGGAGAAGAAGGTTTAACTGCACTAGTACTCACAAAGTTCCATTAGCAGAAAAAAAAAATTGCAATACCTTCAAAAGGTCGAACATTGGAGAAGGAGAGCTACTAAAAACAGAGTCCGTCTAGTTGCCTGCCTATTTAATGGGAGGCCTTTCCTACATTAACCAATGGTATGCATTCCAATACATCACAAACATGGAACTTCAAGAAATCTTGAACCTTGAACCTTGAAGTCTAAAACAAGATGACATCCACTTATACCGCAATAATATCCTCTAGGAATCTTTAATATTCTGCCCAATTGCCCAATGAGGCCTCAAACATTCCATGAAAGAATGCTCAATGCAATGCAACCATACCAATCACCACAACCACATCCACCCACCCCCCCAACCGCCCCACCCCTTCCCCCCCTCGGGCCCCATTCCTCCAATCCTACCACAGTTAATCACATGCTCCACTTTTGGAGTTTCTAGAAGCCGCGGACCTTCATCTCTTCCACCTACTTATCTAAGCTAAGCCATTCATTCAGTGCCTCCATTCCCCAACGGAACCCCCCATATCATAGCATTAGCAGTAACCTGCACAATCAACCACCTTTCTTCAATACACTTCACCTCCTTCCTCATGTCCACCCCATGTCTCAACACCTCCTGCTACTTCATGACCACAAGGCCATTCAATGAACAAAAAACCCAAGAAACAGACACTTCATGACCACCACTCCCACCAACCTAGAACAGATCACAAACATATCATCCTCCCTAGCAATTCTCTAGACACTGTATACTTCCCCCTAAAGCGGCCCCACCTCACATGTAAATGCAAGCTCTACTGCTGGAGTTACAAACATGATAAAAATTTGTAAGCCTGCAGCAGACTAACTACAATAGCTAGAGAAGGAACACTGAACTCAGGTTACATGACTTTTGCGACCCAGTGAACAATAAAAAACTGACAGTTTTACTCTTAAATTTAGGACTTCTTTTCCTTTTTTTATTGATACAAAAGGAGATTGCTACATTAAATTGCCCAAGGGCAAGAAAACTGAGATGTTGATAGTTTGGGGGGGGGAATGAAACATGGTTGTTGGAAACGGGATTGGGAATGGTTCCAGGATTGGGAGCAGGATCATCATAACGAAGCTACCAAAGAGATCCCTACATTTGGGATCGTTGTGTGTTACAGCCTCAAACATAGGAAACATGGTCCATGTGTCTTGGGGATAGAGTTCCTCTACTAGATGGGATCAATTGTTATTATATTGGAGAGTAAAACCTCTGATTTGAAAATAAAGTTCTCGGGCGCAAATTTTTTAATTTCTTAACCAGGGGAGCACAATAGGAAAAATGAATCAATATGGTATGGAGCAAGGGATAAATTTTATAGGAATGAGCTCCATTTACTTGGAAAAGGAGATCTTTGTTAATTAATAATATATAACCATAAAGTTCTATTAAATAATAAGGAACTTTAAATTATTCCATAATTAATTAATATTAATACAGTAGATAAATCAATTCATTAGATAAATTATGTCCATTATAGTTTTAACTTCTAAGTACAAACGTATGTTGCACTGCTGCCATCTTTTTCTTTGAATAGCTGTGTAAGAAAAACCCAAAAGTACATATACATGAAATAATTTGCTTTGTATTATTGCTTACTAAATAAGCAAAGGAAGACGGAGCATTCGTTTTGGAGGACTGCAGGGAATCTGGATGCAATATATGGTGATCCTTGTGCTCCAATGTAATGGAATCTAGATCTTAGGATCGAGAACCACATCACTAAGGAATTAGATCCTATAGTCGCCGGGAACACAAACATTCTTAAAGAAAACTCGTTCCCTTGACAAGGGAGCAAGATTTTGAAGGCCAAAAAACCGAGATGCTTGAGAGATCCATTCCAGAAGCGACAGAATCAAGATCCTAGAAGAAATCGCCTACCAAAGTAAGCGATCCCGGTTACTAAGGAACGAAATAGAAAACATAAAAAGCATCACAAAGGATCTCAAAGGAATGGCCCTAGAGAGAGGACATGCCTTCAATTGCCCTTATGTGTTCATGTGAAATGCTGAAAGTGACTGATCTATCTCGAAAAAGATCTTGGGCTTGGGTTAAGACGGTAGCAAGTGAGTTTTCATAAAGCCACACCTCAAGATCCAGTCCTACGTAACTTTGTCGAAAAAAGAAAAAAGATCGTATATTCCATCCATGATGTTCACTGACCTCAATGCGGGTGAGGATCTGTGAAAGATCTCAAAAAAGTGTGCATTGTGAGAAGGGCCAATGCTTCATCCTTACTAGCATCTCTACTAATACTACCCATTGGACTTGTATGTGTACGGCAAATAAACTCCAAGAGGTCTGTAAGGACTTCGCCAACAGCTAATGGATAAATCTACACACTCCTAACAGAGTCTTTCTCCACGTAGGGTTTTCCAGCACCCAGATATGCAACACCACCAGCCATCTTACTAGAACCACCACTCACAAACCCCAAAACTCTTTCAAGAAAGGGATACATGATCATATTCTGTTTCCTTGTCCCCACAACTTCAGCTTTGGAATACTAACCTTCAAAGAATCACATGTTTCATTGTTATCAAATACCCCAAAGGATGGCAGGAAGGGTAAACTTCCACAAAATACTCTCCTTCCATAAGAATGAGCAGAATTTTCAGCTGAATAACACCTCTTGAATTGATTTAAATTGGATCCAAGGAAACCCGAAAGGTTTAGCATGTATGCCCAGATTATCCAAGCAAAAGGACAATGAGAGAACAAGTGTCTCAACATCTATTCTGTGCCATTAAACATAAAACAAATGCATACATCTATGTTGTAGGTGGTCAGCTATTAAAACTTTGTCCAACACCAGCAGCCACCCAAAGCATAATACCCATTGTTTTAAGTTGCGGCCACATTGCCGCATATGCAGCAGCAGCATAATGCGCTATGCACCCCAAAGCGCATCGCATAGGGATGCGCAGATGCACTTTGGTGGGATGCGCCTGCATATGCAGCCGCAGAGCATAGCCTATATGCACTGCATAGCTCAGGGGCTAAAATAGAGCCCACGAGAATGGATACTTTTGTCATTTTCCGCTCCCAAATTTTGGGGGTATTAATCATCCCCCCCCCAACGGAAACACAAAAAATAGCCACAAATGTGGCCGTTTTTGGATCAAACGGAGAGGGAAAAAAGAAAATTAGCAGACATTTAAAAAACAAATATCTGTCGATTTGCTCTGAGTGTTTGGGGGTTCTAATAATCCCAAAAACACAACAAACAGTGACAAATGTGGCTGTTTTTTTATCAAACGAAGATGGAAAAAAATTGGAAAAAATTTTCTTTCTAAAAAAATTGAGGATATGCTCTAGGTGTTGGTTGGGTTGTCAATTTGGGATTAGCTTGGGCTTTGCTTTTGAAGAAGTTCGATAATATGATGCGTTCTAAGTTCTAATGTCTTTTATAAAATTAGTTTCAAGTTTCTAGTTTCCACTTTCGATTTCCAATGTTTTCTATCAGGGGATTCAAAGTCTATGACAATTGATAACATTTGTGTCAATCAATAAATCAGATACTTCCAATCACATAAATCACCACCATATAGTTTCCATGCATTAACCTATTTTTTGTGATTTTTTAGAATTTTTATATTTATTGACCACATCGAGGTGGTGCACCCGCATCTAGACCACATCAGTCCCACGACCGCATCGGAAGCGCATCCCATATTTTAAAACAGTAATAATACCCTAGGGGGTACCTTGGTACCCCAATCCATTTGCCCCTAGAGGGCGTCCAAATTCCCAACATAGCACCTGGGTACATGCTTTCACTGAGAATTCCCCCATTTGTATCGCCACACAAGTTTGTGAGAACAGTTTTAGGGATAGAGACAGAATCCAGGCTCTACGAAAGGGAGCATAACTCTTCAATCTCTTGACCATCCACAATAATTGCATACCATACCACCCCATCCTCTGCTTTCTCATAGTACTATCCAACTTTCATATCTAGCACAAGTGCGCTTCTAAATAGTCCAGGGAATCACTCCCAAAAATGAACATCTCAATACCGTCTGTCCAAAATGCTGTTCTATGAACTTTAATCTGGATCCCTTCTCAAAATATTTGCCCATGAAAGAGACCCCAGCCAAATTACCAACTTCAAGAGTGCTAGGAAAGCAAATTTTTCATCCCTCTCTCCCACTGCCATACTTAGCAATGATAGCCCTCATCTAAACTGAATTATCCTCTATGCTGAAACGTCAATACAATAGCCTAACAAAGCTTTATTGGTTGATAAGACGAGCTTAACCTCAAGAGAGCTACCGAGTTGCTTAGGCGTGCTCGTATCCTCCCACTTCACCAAGTGGAAATTCCAAGTGTCAGTACTGCCTTGCCATAAAAATGCCTCTGGGATCACTCAAGCTTCCCCATAATGGCACGTGATGCTTGGAAAGAAAACATGGCATTGATCAGCAATTTGGTAAACCCAATCAGGTGCAAGTGCATTTTGTGAGAAAGATTAGAACAGGAAATTCCAGCTCTCATCCACTTGCAAACAATGTGTTTTGTTGGTGTGCAGGCCACCACTTGCCCAAAACTAGGGTTTACCTTTTGAGAGCAAGTAAAGCCCCAAAATAGTCGTCAACGACAATAAAAAACAAAGGTGGCACTCCAAATAGTTGAAGCAATTTATGATCATCATAATCATCATTATCCAAGCCTTATCCCAATTATTTGCGGCCCGCAGCATGAATCGTGTTCCTCCATTCTTCTCTATCAAGAGCCATACCCTTATTAAGAAAAGTCACCGTATTTTTTCTCACTACTTCTCTCCATGTCCTTTTGGGCCTTCCCCTTGCTCTTTTAGAGCCTTCCACTTGAACCAAATCACACCTCCTAATCGGTGTTTTATTACGTCTACGCCGCACATGGCCAGCTCACCTAAGTCAACTTTCCCTTATTTTATTTGTGTATTAATGCCACACCTAACTTCCCTCGTATGTAGTCATTCCGAATTCTATCTTTTCTTGTATTGGCACTCATCCATCTCAACATCCTCATCTCAGCTACGCTCATCCTGTGGATATGTTGTTTCTTGACTAACCAACTTTCCATCCCATAAAGCATAGTTGGTCTTACAGCCATCTTATAAAACTTCCCCTTCAGTCTCAAATCTCAATAGTATGTGACAAACACATAAAACTCCATATGCACATCTCCACTTCGCCTATCCAGCTCTAGTTCTATGGACAACATCTTCCTCAAACTCTCCTGGATTATCAACCCTAGATATCGGAACATTCTCTTTTAGGTATGATCAAATCAAAATGAATGACCACACTATTATATGTTGAGTCATAACTCTTTCCAAGCAACAATATAAATACAAACTGGGAAACAAAGTATCCTTGTCCTGGGGCATCCATAACAATCTTCACACTCCCTTCTAACCCATAAAAACATTCATACTCCAGCATGTATCAATCCATGACCCTCACCTTCTCATACCCAAGTTATGGCATGGACACAAGTCCTACAACATATGAATTGAATACATATGAACAGCACTTAAAATATATTGGTATGATAATGATGCACAAGCAGCACACCGTACAGATCCTACTGTTGTCGCTTTTCTTAATTTCTAGTATGCAGAGAAACAAAGAAAATCAGGACTCAAGAGATCTTGGAAGGATATAATCCTACCAAACAAATTACACATTTCAACTTGGAGGGCTTACCTGCTTAGAGAGCTAGAGGTTGCCTGCATAAATCCTGGCCCCCACCTCTAAGTATTGTAAAACTGGTCCTAATCAAACTGTTGAGAGCAATAAAAAACAAAAAAGAGTGAAAGCTTGAGTGCAGATATATAACCACAAATACATTTCTTTGAGTTACAAATATTGCTTGAATTTCAGAAATTGCTTGATTACATTTGCACCAATGCAAAATGATTGTCTTGCACGGCCCACAAGTATTTATTGTATTTCTTTTTTTATTAAGCCGCATTCAGCTTTCCTATCCTTCGTGCCTTGTTGTTCAGTCCAATAAATTTTGCCATTTAAGTGAAATTATTTATCGACAAGGATAAAGAGTTAAAGGTCAAAAATAGGGCAACTAAAAACTGGATTCGCTACATGAACTACAGAGATAACTTCCAGCCCCTTGATATGACTTACATGACCAAGTTTCTGAATGACATTATATTTCAGGACATAGGGACCTGACTGTTTTAAATGCATAGACGGGCCGAGAAGTCGAATCGAAAGAAGCTTAGCACAGTCCACTTTCTATAGAAATAAAAGTTTGTTTTATTTTGATAAGAAGCTCGTACCTTTTCCACTATAAGGATGGAGAGATAAGAAGCTCCTACCTTTCCCACTATAAGGATGGAGAGAAGAGGGAGGAGTCAAAACCCTTGGAATCATCTCAGCAGTATTTCCATCAAGGCTGGGAAAGAACACCAGTAAACCAAGCATGCACTGCAGACAAGGGGATTCCATTTTCTTTTTCTTTTTCTTTTCTTTTCTTTCTTTTTTTTTTGTTGGATAAATAAAAACACGCTTCTATTTTTCTCAATAGGGGCTTTTAATATTGACGGGCCACGCGGCTGCCCTTCTTTGACCCAAAAAAATGTTCAAAAAAGAAGGGGTTTTAATATTGATTTTCAATAACAAAATAAACAAAAGTTCAGCAGCAAAGCATATGTATGTTTTACAAAACAGAATACTTTCCCGGTTGACCTGCACCAGGCAACGACAGTGACTGGGCAGTATAGTCTTCTAGCACCCGTTTCACTTCAGCTTTCGCTTTCTTCACAGATGACTCTGTTGGGCCTTCAATGAAGAGGTAAAGCTTGCGCTCTCCAGGACCAGGGATCTTACCAGGTGGATAATACTGTCCCCTGGTTGTAATAGCTGCTCCAGTCCATTCAGAAATTGGACCCAAAGTTTCTTTGTGGGTCACCTTCCAACGAGCATTCTGTGGGAAATCATTAATCTCCAACTCGGCTTCATAGTGTTCAGGCATAGCGTCTGCTTGTATCTTTGCTAAATTGTGTTGCAGATTAAGCGCAGCAGCTAGTGCGGCAGCTCGAGCAGCTGCATCATTAGGTAGCCCACCAACAACAGGCAATGACGGTGGGGCTCCCAAAACACCCATACCAGCACCAGCAGCAGTAGTGGTCTGCAAAGGAAGGAATTGAGATGACACAGGAGGCAATGACAATGATGAGGTCATAGCGACCTTAGATGCTGCCGCAATGGCAGCAGCCTGAGCAAAAGCAGCAGCTTGTGAAATATCACCCCCTGCCTTGCGAACCCCTCCACCTTCCTCTTCAGAGTCTGAATCAGACTTATCCTCCTCAAAACCATATTCCCTTGCCTGAGCTTTCTTTGCAGCTCTCCTGGCTTCATCTTCCTCTTCATTGAACTTGAACCCACTCCCACCATAACCAGTCCCATGTGCATGCTCGGTCCCCTGGTTCACCTTGGCCATGAACCCATCCGCAACCTGCTTTAGATCATCAGGCACTGCTTGTTCTGAGAGCTCGAGAGCTTTGACAAGGTCAGGTGCATAACGTGCATCTTCCTCTGTTATGAAAGTCACAGCACAACCCTTCCTGCCAGCCCGACCAGTTCGACCCACTCTGTGAACATAGTCTTCATAGTGATTTGGGACGTCATAGTTCACCACAAGCTCAAGCTCCTTCACATCTAATCCCCTTGCAGCAATACTTGTTGCTATTAACAGGTTGCACACATTGCTCTTAAAATCTGAAATAGTGGATTCCCTATCAGTTTGGTCCTTGGCCCCATGGAGAGAGAGGCATGGGTAGCCATGCCTCAATAATTCCTTGAACAAGGAGTCACATTTCTCTTGGGAATGAACGAAAATCAGGATCTTTCCTTTCTCGTACCACTCCCCAAGAAGCTCCAACAGCCTGAGGAACCTCTCATTGTCCTGTCTAACCTCCACCAACTGCGTTATATCCTTGTTCACGACGCTCCTTCCCCCAACCTGGATTTCGACAGGCTTGTTCAAAACTTTCCTTGCCAGTATCTCCACCTGTCGAGGAAAAGTAGCAGAGAAAAGAACAGTCTGTCTATCTGGTCTTGTGTTTTGGACTATCCGAGTAATCTGTGGCTCAAAACCCATATCAAACATTCGGTCGGCTTCATCCATGACCAGGTAAGTAACCCTTCTAAGATTTGAGATCTTTCCACCACTCGTACAGAGGATGTCTATCATCCTCCCTGGTGTACATACAACAATCTCGGTACCTCTCTTTAAATCGCTGATCTGCTGAGCAACACCGGAACCACCATACACAGGAACGCAGTTAACACCCACAACCTTCGCAAACTTCTTGATATCACTGTGAATTTGCTGGACTAGTTCTCTTGTGGGTGCCATTATAAGCCCGATCGGCCCATCACCAGGAACCACAGGAGGCTGATCCTTGATGTGCCTCAACATGGGTAAAACAAAGGCAAGAGTCTTACCCGAACCAGTCTTTGCAATGCCTATGCAGTCCCGGCCACTCATAATTATGGGCAAGGCTTGAGCTTGAATAGGCATTGGCTTCTCAAAGTTCGACTTTTTTATGGTTTCGAGAATCTTGCTCGTTAACCCAGTCTGGTTCCATGTTTTTATGGGCATCGGAACATCTTTCCCATGGATCTTCAGCTCCAGCATTTTCCTATAAGCAGCAACTTCCTCTGTTGTCATTCTGGAAATCTCCTTCACCTCAATATAAAAGTTCTTTCTAAATGGTGGGTACTGGATTTTCGAATGGTCGACTATTGACAGCTTCTCTGCCTTTGTCTTTTTCACTCTTTTTATGAACTCATCATCATCTTCATCTTCCAATGGAGCTTCATCATTCTCCATATGTTCATAGTCGGAGTCAGAATCCTCACCTGGAATAATCCTCCCAGTTGCGTTCTTGGAAGCTTTCTTTGACTGATCCCCATTACCCAACACCTCTCTCGAAGCCTTCTTCTTTCCCAGCTCAGCTAGCATATTATCAGTCGAGGCAGCTGCTTCTGCATTTTTCAGTTTTTCAACCTCGGGCAGCACCATTGAGTTCATGAAGGCATCTAATGGGTCAATTTCCTCCCCCTCCTCCTCCCCATTCTCGTCCGGGAGAGGATGTCTATTACCATTACCATTGTCCTCAGAGTCTACCATCATGGGATCATCGGACTTTGCATCCCCATTAGCAACAGGAACAACAGGGCCTTTTGAAGCGGCAGCAGCAGTCTTGGTACTAGGATGCTCACTTTCTTCATCGTCAGATTCTTCTCCTTCCAAGGTCCAATTTTTACCAGATTTCGGAGGCTCTTCTTCAGTTTTCTCTTCGCCCCTCTTCTCTCTCTCCTGTTCCTCTCTTTTCCTTTTAAGCTCTTGCCACTCCTGAACTCTGCGTCTCCTTTTATCCATCTCCTCATCAAGTTTCCTGTTCTCCTCTTCCACATCCTCCTCTTTTCGGCCCTTCTTCAGCTCCTCCTCACTCTTCTTCCTCCGAACATCATCACCATTCTCTTCCTTGTACCTGCTGCTCTCTCTCTCACTTCCTTGCTCATCCTCCCTTCTCCTCTTCTTCCTCTCATGTATCTCGTCTTCCCTGTCTCTGTCCTCATCTCTCCGCTTCTCTCTCTCTCTCATCCTATCCCTCCCTCTTTCTCTCTCTTCCTTCTCCTCCCTCTCCCTCTCCCTTTCTCTCTCTTCCCTCTCCCTGTCCCTCTCCTCCCTCTCTCTAACCCTCTCCCTATCCTTTTCTCTTGCTCTCTCCCTTGTTCTGGCCCCATCATCTCTCTCTCTATCCTTGCCCTTCTCTTTCAGCCTCTCAGGGTCTTCCTCCCGATCCCGCCCCCTTTCCTTCTCTCTCTCATCCCTTCTCCTACTTCTGCTGCCATCCTTTTCAGACTCCTTATACCTTGAATCCTTATACTTGTCTCTGTGCTTTCCCTCAGAACTCCTTTCTCTCTCCACACGACGGTACTCCCTCTCTCTCTTCTCCGAATCCCGATAATCCCTAGCTCTCTCACTGCTTCGCCCTCTCTCCTTCTCCCTCTCTCTCTTCTCAGAATCCCTGTCCCTAACCTTGTCACTGTCCTTCTCCCTCTCTCTATCTCTCTCTCTCTTCTCTGAAACCTTGTCAATATCCCTCTCCCTCTCTCTCTTCTCCAAATCTCTATCCCTGACTTTATCACTCTCCCTCTCTCTCCTCTCTGAATCTCGATCCCTCGCCTTCTCTCTCTCTCTTCTCTCACCAGTCCTTTCCCTGACTTTCTCGCCTTCTCTCTGTCTCCTGTCCGCTGCCTCCAAAACCCTAATTTTCCCACTGTCCTCTCTATCACCCTTCTGCAAATCCGCATCTCCAACTCTCTCGCTCTCCTCACTCTCTCTCTTCTCCCGATCCAAATCCCTAATTTTCTCCTTCTCGCCTTCTCTCTCTCTATCGCGATCGCCTCTCTTCGAATCCTCCTTTCTCTTCTCCCACTCATCTCGCCTCGATCTCTGCTTCCCTTCATCCATCCTCAAAAATTACCAGCCAAAAGCTTCAACCAACATTAACAACACACAAACCCTAGAAATTCGCACACAATCCAATTCCAGTTTCCGCTTGCCGCTGCAACTCAACAAGCTTAAGTTTCCTGGAACACTTGTTGTTAAGCAGTATGCATCACAGGGAAGGTCCGAAGCCTGGATTAGACGGAAAGTCGAGATGGAGGGAAAGTTTGATCGCAGGAGGCCGCAAATTTACTGGTCGCGTTTAATGTTACACCCGGCAGCACGTGTGATACACGGCTAGGTAGTGTATGAGGGAAATTTAGGTTTAGTGGTTGCATTATATAGCAAATATTTTAGCGGACTTTTCTTCTTTTTTTAATATTAAAAATTTTTAGCAGACCTCTTTAGGTGCACATTAAAGGCTGGAAACCGGCTGTGTCTAGGGCGGGCCACCTTGGCTCTAGCCCTAGTTGCCAATTTCCCACACGGCCGAGGAAGCTCAAATAGAATTTAAGAAAAATAAAAGAAGAAATAAAAAAATTTAGGGGCTAGGACAAGCCAAATGGATTAGCCCTATCATGGCTTGGCCCAAGCCCAACCTAAGCCCCCCTACAAGGGGCAGTAATGACCTAACCCTCTGGCCATATTTTGTAATTCAAGCTCTAGTATTTTAGGGTTGGGCTAATCGGCCTGGGCCTGGCCATCCAACTCATTGCCACCCATACCTCCACATAATTTTTTTATTCACTATTAACACATTGGTTGTTCTTTTGCGGAGACGCTATCCATACGGAAGATATGGTGATTCGGGAAATATTTCATTATAATCAATGAAATAATAAAGCCCATGCCCTTGTCTTTATTTTTTAGGCCAATCTTGTTTTTCCAAAATATTGTCATTGTTCTAAATGTCAGACAAGCCTCATTTCCAATAATATTGTTGGTTGAAGCCGGTTTGGCACTCACAAGTGCTAGACTGATCTTATCTCTAAATTATATTGCCAAGGCCTGTTCAGCTTATTTCTCAACAATATGAAATTATATTGCCAAGGCCTATTCAGCTTTATTTCTCAACAATATGATCGACATTGGTTCAACGAGTATTGGGCCAACCTTGTTTTGAAATTCTTTTTAAAGGCCAAGAACCAATTTCAATAAAATATTTTAAAATGATTGGTCTAGCATCTCGAGTTCAAACCAAGCTATATTAAAATATTTTACATAGGTCGATCTAACATCCCAAGTGTCGAATCAGCCTCAATCAAAATATTTCATGTAGGCTGGTTTAACACTCTTTTAGTGCCAACGCAAGCATAAATTCTAAATGGACTACGGCATAGTTATTGAAACCCATGTCAAGCATCCTACCCATGTTGAAGCAACTACAAAATTTCATAGCTATTGTACGCATATTTTATTATCAAGATCGATAAAAATAAAATTATATTCAATTACCTTGTCTTTGTTGCAACCTTTCTTGCATATTTGTAGCTCTAAGCTCTTTGTTTACATCTTCTTATATTTACATCTTCTCATAACTCTCCATCACTTCAAACACCTAATTGCTCGATCAGTACACCGAATTGCAAACAATAACAATGTGCATTTGCCACCAAATTCCAAACCATGTAGTGTCCTGATTCCCTAGTCTTCTATCAATTACTATTTACTACTCACAAGTCCAATACTCCTAAGTTGTGTGTACAACTCGTGGCATTTAAAAAAATAATAAAAAGAAAACAAAATAAATTATGAAAAATCAAGATATGTTGAGCCCGTTTTTCTTACATGATTTGGATACATTTGGCAAAGATTGGTAAGTTTTAGATACATTTGACAAAGATTGGTAAGTTTTTGTCATTGTAATCACTATTTTCCATTTCTCCTTTTTTTCTGGATTCTTTAGAATGCACTAAACTCTTAATCAGGTTTTTTTAATCCATTTTTAATCTTCTTTTTAAGCTTATTTAACTCTTTCAAGTTGTTTTAGGTGAATTTACTACAAGTGTCTGCTAGCTACCAGTATATAGGGCTTTGCTATGTAGAACTCCAAGATATTTAAAGAGATAAATTAAAGCACGGTCTACTAAAGATAACTAAACACAAACCCATGATGATGAAGCCAGTGGTTTACTACTAAAATTAGGAAAATTAGGTACTCCCTTTGTGATGCTTTTCATGAGATATGGACCACTCTTCACAACAATTTTTGCTTTAGGCTAAACCAGCTAAAACTAACAAACTAAGCAGTAAGCAATAAAGTTGATTTCTTGACTCATTGTAGTAGAGTTTGCAAAAGTGATTTCTTGACTCTGTGCTTTGAATCACATGACAAGATATCCTACTACCTTTACCTCCTCCCAAGAATTGGATGGTAATTCTTGAGTTTAGGCACATTTGAGTTAGAAAGGCTTGTATGATTGACGGTTCATATTAGGGAAAGAAGAGCGAGGGTTCGAGGGGGCAGCCCTCAGCACGATCATCCAATTCACCCCAATAGACAAGCGTGGCTATGACGATATTCATGTGTGAATACCCCCATATCAAAGGAGAAAGGGCAATAAATGATAACGAGAAAGGGCACCACTGCACCTAGACGGGCGAAATGGATGAACCAAAGGTGCCATGAAATGGGAATATTGTTTCCCCAAAATGTGCACAAAAGAAAGATTTTACATGAACATGACTCCAAGAAAACAAACCAAAGCAACACAAAAAATGAAGAACAAACTCTCCCAATTTGCTGTTATTATCACGGGACTACAAGATGGGTATTTATTTTACTGATATGATGTGATCATGAGGAACTTCAGATATTTAAATCCCTATTACAATTTACCCGGAGTAAAGCACAGACTCAGGCACCTTTGATTCAGGCCTCGAACATCATAAACTCAAAGAAAAGTGAAAATATACAGAGACGAAAAGAAAAAGATAGCCGTCTGGGCATATTGTGCGTTTATACTTGTTTTACAAGGCCACCTTCCTTCACTTCTCTACTCTTTCTGAGTCCTATAGCCTTCACGTGGGTGAGGTTAAAGTGTTTCTTCTCTTTGGGTTCACATGATTTAAGATAGAGGCAGTGTTGGTGGTTCACTATCTCAATCTGCAGGTACGTGAGGGAAAAAGGTTGAGTGGAATGTCTCTCTGTCTCTCTTAAACTTAGGGTGTTAGCTTTTAATGCCATCATATCTCCCTTTATAAGTGTGTGAGAGGGTGTTTATATAGAATGTGAGATCAGTTGCAGATGGATAGACTTATTCTTCCTTTGTGCTTATCAAAAATCAACAATTTTAAGCAGCTTCTTCCAGATAAGTATGAATCCTTTAGTTTAGAAATCTCCTCGCTATTTTGGGTATGTTTTGAGTCTTTTGACTTCTTTTGAACTCCTATATTGAATTTGAATCAAAACTAACTTGTTTGAATCAGTATGGACAATGAGAAAATATAGAAGATTAATTATACTGGTCTTTCAATTGTCAAACTGTCTATCCTTCTGAACATGATTCAATCCAAGGAGTATAATTCTCTGATCAAGAGGCCTTTTTCCATGAAATTTTGCAAGAAAATAGAGGACATAGAGATGAATCAAATGGTTCAAGTTTCATCCCATTTGGATTTACATTGAAGAAAATATGCCTCCTTGAAGTTAAGGCATTTATACTGCTAGTTTGAGCAAAAATCGGTAGATAACGAGACTAATAACTTGACGCCCTTAAATGCTTTAATCATGAATTTTTAATACGTTGTGAAGCTCTTCATGGTGAACATCTCCACCAAATTTGGTAGGAAAATTCCAAATAATTTAGGAGATATGAGCATTTCATCGGTTAAAACGTGTTATAGAAATAGTGTTTGATACGACTCAGATCGCTCTAATGGAGAATTCTTAGGATCTAGCTTTCATAGAGATGACAGAGCTTTGGTTTAGGATTCCAAGGGCTTTGGTCTTATGCAAAAAGCCCTTTTAGATTGAGAGATATGACAATTTTACCAATTAGATATTGTCTTGGCTGCTGTTTGGCGCTTTAACAAACATTGTCCATCGAAGCTTACTGATGAAGAGAATGATATAGGATTAAATCTCCTTTCAATATAATAGAAACCTTTGGAAAGGGATTATAAAATCACAAATATGATTTTTGCATATATTCTGAGCCAATTACCAAGCATTGTGGATGGGTCTATCGGTTAAACTGTTTCACTGAGAGTGGATCAGAAGATCCTATCAAATGATGTCCATTTCCGATGAATCTTGAACTAAAGACATATAATGACCAATATCTGTCATTTGCAAGTTTTAATCTCGATTTAATATGATATAATGGGGTTTTCATAGGTTTGGTCATTAATTGATGAAGTCTACGAATACTTGTGAACTTTTATTCAAACTGCCCCTAAATAGTATGTGAAGGCATATAATGGCACTAAGATCACTATGTTGGATTATGTGGCCTTAAGTTCCGACATTTTGGATAGCTCTTATTTTCAATGGGAGTAATAGAGCGACATAACTCTAAGATCTTGGTGCACTAGGACCAAGAGTCATGAAACCCTGAATAAATTAAGATGAAGATTTATATGCATGGAAGGTACTGAGAGGATTGAGGGTTACTTCTTAGTCATCATCGGTTGTTATGTTTGTGCCTCATGACTATGTGATGGGCTAGTGCGATACAATTTATGTGTTTATGTGATTATGTGATATGAGCTCGATGATGAGATAATCTTGTACAGGAAGGTTAGAGTCAATAGAGGGCATTGATCTGTATCTTTGACTCTTAGAACCTTCTCGTAGCATTGACTCTTAGAACCTTCTCGTAGCATGTGCATAAATAATGACAATGCATAGGAAACCGTTCTTCCTGGAATCCACTCGTAAGAGGTATAACGTTCTTCTAAGAATCAACTTGTAAGAGGTATGCACATGTGTCAAGAGAAGAACCCACACCATGTGTGTACATATCCTCTAAGGGGTGCACCTGAAATCATACTTAGTAAGTCGGCGATTACATTGCGACTTTTTCAAAACATCGCCCTTTTTTAAAAAATCCATTGTAATCAGTGATTTTTCCAATACATCATCAATAAAACGTGATTTTTTGAAGAAGTTTGAAATGCACCTTTTTGAAACTTTGAAGTAATCGCGACTTTTTCAAAACATCCCCTTTTTAAAAAAACCGTTTTTATCTGTGATTTTTAAATACATCGGCAATAAAACGTGATTCTTGAAGAAGAAGTTTAAAACGCGTCTTTTTAAACTTTGAAAAAATTGATTCAAAAAAACTTTTCGATTGGTAACCTTTTTTTTTTTTAGCTCAATATCCTCTTCCTATTTTATATGAAATTTTCATTTTTATGCGTTCTAAAAAAAAGTATTTTTCTCCTGTTAGGGTTTATTATAAGTGCCTGCTAGGATTTATGAGAAACTGTTTCCTCAAGTTGCAGGTTAGAGGTATTTATTTATTATTTATTATTTTTTTACCCTAAATGGGTTCATTGCATATTTGACTGCAGATTTCAATGCTATTGTAGAAAATAATTGAATGAAAGTTCAGATTTTATATGCTTTGTAGTATTTCTAATTTAGATTGTGTTGAACACTTGAGCTATGATTTATTTTTTTTTTCTGAATAAATTTCATTTTGTTTATGATTATTTACTAGTTATTGAATCATTGTTTATAACTAGATGGGTTTAGAGATAGAGAAAGAAAACCTCTGTCTATGATGCTCGATGGTATAGAACTATAGATAGAGCGAGAAAGAGAGAGAAACATACAGAGAACTATCAGATAGATACTATCTTCAATAAAAAATCTCAAAATTTAACAATACATTAGGGAAAAAAGAAAGATACGAGTTTTTATGAAGCTTTGGAGCTTTTTTTTTTTCCTAGTATCATGCACATTTATAGGTACTTTAATTGGGTCTCTCATTTAGTAGAAAGGAAAATATAGAAACATATTAGAGAGAATTTTGGAGAAATCGTGGATGACATCGTATGTACATATAGATAATAGAGAGAAAAGGAAGATAATATTTACATTTAGTAACAGGCAAGCTTTCTATGCTTCTCCTATAGCATAGAAGTTCTATCCTCCCCCTTATCCACCCATCCATTCTGAATGGAGGGTTAAGATTGCCCCAATCACAATGTCACATATTTACACTATTTTATTTTTAATTTTTTTTCTATACACTATTTTGACAACAAATTTTGGATGTCCATTCCTATTAAACTCGCACTAGAGAAAAATATAAAAAAATATTTTCAATAAAATAAAATAACCAAAATACCCCTGAAAGATTCAAGGGGTATTTTGATCATTATATTTTATCGAAAAATTATTTTTAATATTTTTATAGGTGTACCCCAATGAGAAGATGGCACGTACCAAATTTCATATTCATAAAATTTGTATAAAAAAAACTAAAAATAAAATACTTTGAGACGTCGAATCTAAAATCAAACGATGAGTGACTCTCTTGATCAAAATTGGATGACTGGATGGTAGCGGGATGATAGAACTTCAATGTTGTAGGAGAAGCATAGAAACCTTTACCCTTACTAACAACTTTAATGTGGGGATATGCACACTATAAATGCCTATTATTCTATAGGTATCCTCTCTCTCTTTCCCAATTTTTGGAGCCTAGAAAAATAATGAGAATGTAACATATGTATTTTTTTTTTGTATGTACTAAGTAGGTGTGATGGTTGTTAAAGCATTTAATAAGAAAATTCATATTGTGTATTTATCATGAACTTATTATCTTTTTTTTATTTCTACTTAACTTTATTTTAATTGCGTATAATGCAAATTACACACATATTTACTTTCAATGCTTTCATTAATTAGCCTACCATGCTATTTATGTATACATTAACTAGTTAAGCTTGTAGATTGCTTTGAGGTAGTTTATATGAAGAGCATGAACCCTAATGTGTGTGTACTTATATATTTTATATTTTTATTTTATTAAAAAAAAGGAAAGAAGAAACAATCCCTAGGTCAAAAGATCCATTTTGGGATTATTGTAAAGAAACTTCCGCAACGATAACAAGATTCAAATATCACTTGTCAAAAAAACCAGAGAATGATATAAAAGCTTGCCCTCAAGTACCTGATGAGGTACAAGCTTTGGCGTATATGCGTCACACATGAGTATCTTCTAAGCCGAAAAAAGAAAAACAAAATTACATCATATGTTCAAAATATTGATTTGTTGGGTGAGTGTGGTCATTAAAGGCATTATGAGTACTTGTAATAAATATTTTGATATAATAGAACATGAACTCAATAGAAGTGTGATCCTTCGTGGACCATACTAAGCAAATAACATTTGCTAATACCAAACCGAGCTTTTATGAACTAGGACAGTTGGTTGGGAAAAACCTATATTACTTGGGCATAGAAAACTATTCGATAAGGATTTTAATAGGTCATCCCTTGATGAGATCGTAGTATGCCTAGATGAGTGAGTCGAGGGATTGTGTGGCCCTTGTGTGTGATGGTGGCCTTTAGAGATAGGAGCCAAAGCTTCATCTGTGTGCCATCACACGACATACATATATGATTGTCATTTTGGAAAAGTGAATCACCTTTCAAGGTGAAACTTATACATGTGCGAGAGATACCTCTATGCATCATATGAGCTGTGGTCGCATCATGTCTAGGTGACATTGGTACGTCTCTAAGGAGAACCTGAAATCTACAAACTGAGATTACAACCCCTTATCCATTGGCTAGACCTTGATAACCCACTAATGAGACCCTGCACGGACTGCAAGTGTGGACCGTAGTCTACAGTTGAAGGTGGAGTACCCCAATATTTATTTATTTAATTCTTAGACCATATAGATCATTTTTATATCTAATGAATTTAATTATGTTTTTTTTAATGATTTATGATTTTTAGAATTGTTATTTGAATTTTCTAGATCTCTGGATATTTTGTTTATCAATTTTGAATTTATAAAAATAGAGATATTGATTTTAGAATGATTTAATTATTTAAATTGAGTTTTATGAATTTTTAAAAATCATATAATATTTTAATTAATTTAATTATTGCATGGAGGGCTAATAAGCTATATGGGCCCACCATTGCATTGTGGGTGGGGCCCATGAGTGCCACCTAGGGTGGCACGCCCCACTCCAAGGAGCTTTTCAATTTTGTTGGATCAAGCTTTGGCTTGAAGAAAAAGGTTTGTGATGCTTTAGAAGGCCTTTGCCTTGAGGAATCTTTGAATGGATTTTTAGAAAGCATGAGAAAGCTTGTGCATATTTTATGGTCAGCACAACAATATGTTTGAATTAATTTGTTTAATTTCTATTGATTGGAAAATAGTTTAGGAAGTTGGGGATAAATGTTTTAGCACCTTCCATGTAATGTTGATGATCCATCTATGGAATGAAAGACTTAAATCTCTTACCCAACAAGTCACCCAAGATCAATGATGCATATTCAATCTCACAAGAAGATGCAAGCTATGAAAAACCCTAATCCTATTTTTGCACTATAAATAGATGACCTCATGCTCATAAATCTCTACACCAAAAATCTTTCTTCCCTCTCTGATATTTCTATCTCTCTCTAGAATGCCAAAATAGGGGGCACACCCCACTTAGGAAAAAAAGTGCTTTCTCTCATTCTCTTATGGAAAACTAAGGGGCACGTCCCACTTAGATAGAAAGGGGTTAGGTAGTAGTAAGTAGATGCTATCTCTCTTAAATTAGGTTTTATGGGTTACACCTAAGTTTGGGATTTGTGATCAAGAGGAGTTCAAAGTTACATTGGAGGGTTTGGCCTAAACTTGTTTTCCCCTAGATTGAGATTGAAGGTTGATAGTTGATCTCACGCTATCGGATTGTGGTGACTAAGTGTGAGGTGTAATAAGCCTGGTTGAAGTAATTTCGGATACTCTCTTCTTGTTTCTTATCATATTTAATTATATTATCTTTATATTCCTAAGCATAAGAGTTGTAGTTATTTTCTTTATTTAAAGAAAATTGGTTTAGTGACATCAAGGTTTTAAGATTTTAGATTTGCTAGTTTTATTTTCTTTGAAGCAAGAGTTTATTGTAATAAGACTACTTGTAAGTGATCTTTACCAAAAGAAAAAAAAAAGGGGTGAAAGGAAGAAAGATAAAAAAATATATACCCAACATTATCACATTATTCTTTCTTTCATGATTAAGATTCAATAAACTAGGTAATTACTTGGTACCTCTACAGTTAGTTATTGTTTGCAATAAAGTTCTTTACCATCATTGTTGAACAAGAAAAATAAAGATTTTGTTGACAAAGAAGTTGCTCGTGCATTTATCAAGAATATTATTATATTTAATATTATCAATGCATAATCATTTGTTAATATGATAAATGCATGTATCAAATTTGGTGTTGGTTACAGATTATCATGTATCATAGTATAATGCAACAACACTTATAGAAAACCATGTTTGTGGTATTTGTATGATTCAAAATTTTGCATACACTCCCTCTTCATCCCAATAATAATAAAAAAAAGAGTTCAATTTGAACCCTAAATATGGTCAAAATGAGTCCCCTTCAGCAACGAAACTAGACCATTCATTTGGTGAATTTCTAGACCTTAGCTTTTTCAAGCTCAAAATCATTTTTTTTATTTGAACATTGTTTATCTAATGATAATAAAGTCATCTAAAAAAATTGAAAAAGGAAAAATCGTTCTAATGCCTAGATCTAAGCATCTTTTTAAAATGAACAACCTATGTTAATTGGATTAAAAAAATACTTTTTAGGTTTTGTTTTCAAATTTTTCTTTTTTGTTATTGTTCATTAGAATAAAAAGAAAGTATATTTTAAAATTTTGATCAAACAAATGGCCCTAATATGGTTTTTGAAGATTGTTGCATTATACATGAAATCACTACTTATATATATATATATATATATATATATATATATATATATATATATATATATATATAGGAGTGGATTCTGTCAGCCCACGGGCTGATTGCTACAGTGTTAGCCAATGACCCAGATTCAATCTGGGCTGATCTGACGGTTACAATCTCATTTCGTATTTTAATTTTAATTTTTTCTATAAATCCAAATTAATTGAAATTTTAGGCTTTCATTCTTCTTATCAAGGTGCATCTAATAAAAATATAACAAAATAATTCACAAAATATAAATTGACCAAAATACTCCCATAAATTGACCAAAACACTCCCAAAATGTTTCGGGGGTATTTTGATCAATTTATATTTTACAAATTATTTTTGTTATATTTGTAATATATTATTTTATTTTTTAAGAATAGACACTGTAGCTATCAGCCCATGGGCTGATATGATCTTTTCCTTATATATATATATATATATATATATATATATATATATATATATATATATATATATATATATATATATATATATATATATATATATATATATATATATATATATATATATATATATATATATAGGGAAAAGGAGAAATTAACCTACTAGTTCATATGAACATATGAACCCAACGACCCAGATTGAATCTGGGACGATTTGAAGATCTCGGATATCCGTTAGTGCTTGAATTTTTTTGTTTTCTATAGATCCAAATCACTTGAAATTATAGATGCGCGCTCTTCTCTTCAAGGCGCACCTAATAAAAATATATAAAAAATTATGGGTGGACATGTAAAATGACCAAAATACCCCCCCAAAGCATTTTAGAGTTATTTTGGTCAATTTATTTCATGTAAAATATTTTTTTCATATTTTTCAAAGGTTCATCTGTTTTTTATGAACACACGCCTAAAATTTCAAATGATTTGGATTTGTAGAAAAAACGCTAAAATTCAAACACTACCGAACATCCATGATCGTCAAATCGGCCCAGAATCAATTTGGGTCGTTGGGCTCATATGTTCATTTATATGGAAAAAGATGAGATTAGCGCATTAGCTCATATGAACATATGAGCCCAATGTCCCAAATTGATTTTGGGCCGATTTGACAATCATGGATGTCCAGTAATGTTTGAATTTAAATTTTTTTTTCCAAATCACTTGAAATTTTAGGCGTATATTCCTTAAAAAACAGATGAATATTTGAAAAATATAAAAAAAATATTTTAAATAAAATAAATTGACCAAAATAGCCCCAAAACATTTTGGGGAGTATTTTGATCATTTTATTTTTTCGAATAATTTTCTTTATATTTTTATTAAGTGTGTCTTGATGAGAAGAACGCATACCTAAAATTTCAAGTGATTTGGACTTGTAGAAAAATAAATAAAATTCAAACACTACCAAACATATGTGATTGTTAGATCGACCTAAATTCAATCTAGGTTGTTAGGCTCATATGTTTATATGAGCTAGTGGGTTAATCTCATCTTTTTTCTATATATATATATATATATATATATATATATATATATATATATATATATATATATATATATATATATATATATGGTAAACCTTACAACAGCTGGCCAGCTACAATGAATAGTATATAGGTAGAATGGGAGTCATCAGATCTTCATTATGCGGTTCAAAATGTACATCACTATTTTAATTTTCATGTGTTTTATATAACTTTGATTAATATAAAATTTTGGGTGTATATACCTAACACTATTTTGAACCATATAAAAATATAAAAAAATTATTTTCAATAATTTAAAATGACCAAACTACCCCCGAATTTTCAGGGGCATTTCAATCATTTTATATTTTGGAAAATATTTGTTTTATATTTTTTATTTTTGCGCCCTATGTTTTTATTACCATTTATAAAATTTCATAATGATCCAATTTATAAAAAAATAATTAAAATTAAAATAATGATATACATTATGAACCGCATGATGAATATCTAACGGCTCCTATTCCACTTATATTACTATTCCTTATAGCTGGCCAGTTATTGTTAGCTTTTTCTATATATATATATATATATATATATATATATATATATATATATATATATATATATATATATATATATATATATATATATACTACGCAACGCCTATAGGCGAAATTGAACAGTGATTTCGCCTACCCCCATTATCTTCCAAAGTTCATCGCGCGGTCACGATTGTCCGGTAGTATTTTATTTTTTATTTTTTTTATAAATCAAAATAACCTAAAATTTGGAGCATATATTCATAAAAAATAGAAAAATCTCTGAAAAATATAAAAAAAATATTTTACATGAAAAAAATTGATCAAAATACCCCTAAAATATTTTAGGGGTATTTTGGTCAAATAATTTTTCACGGATAGTGTTTTTATATTTTTATTAGATGTACCTTAGTAAGATATACATATTCTCCAAATTTCAGGTCTTTCCGATTTATAAAAAAATAATAAAAAATAAAACACTACCAGACAATCGTGACCGCGAGATGAAACTTGGACGGTAATGAAGGTAGGCAAAATCACTATTTATTTTCATTTTCGCCTGTAGGCGTTAGGAAGACTTTTCCATATATATATATATATATATATATATATATATATATATATATATATATATATATATATATATATATATATATATATATATATATATATATATATATATATATATATATATATATATATATATATATATATAAATCTAAAAAAGGTTTCTGTGAGCCAATGGGTTCACAAAGAACAAATGAGTCTAATGACCCAGATTGAATCTTGGCCGATTTAACGATCACGGTTGCCCGATAGTGTTTAAATTTTAATTTTTTTTCTACAAATCTAAATCACTTGAAATTTTAGACGTGTATTGATAAAAAAAATAGGTGAATATTTTAAAAATATTAAAAAAATATTTTACATGAAAAAATAACCAAAAAGACCCTCATTAAATTTCAAGGTTATTTTGATTATTTGTAACTTTATGGATTATTTTTTTATATTTTTATTAGATGCGGCTTGATAAGAAGAATATTCACCTAAAATTTCAAGTGATTTGGATTTGTAGAAAAAAATTAAAATTCAAACTCCCGACTATCATATCGGCCCAGATTCAATCTGGGCCTTTGGACTTGTAATATTTTGTGAGCTAATGGGCTCACCCAAGCATCTTCATATATATATATATATATATATATATATATATATATATATATATATAGAAAAAGCTGGGGTTAGGACCTCTTGCTCATATGACCATATGAGCCCAACAGACAATATTGAATCTCGACCGATATGACGATCACGGATGTCTAGTAGTGCTTGAATTATTTTTTTTTCTACAACTCTAAATCACTTGAAATTTTAGTTGTATGATCTTCTCATCAAGGTGTATCTAATAAAAATATAAAAATAATTATCCGCAAAAAATAAACTGACCAAAATACCCCCCAAATATTTTTAGGGATATTTTGGTCAATTTATTTTATGCAAAATGTTTTTTTGATATTTTTCAAAGATTCATCTATTTTTGATGAACACACGCATAAAATTTCAAGTGATTTGGATTTATATACAAAAAAAAAAAAATTCAAACATTACCCAACATCCGTGATTGTCAGATCGGATGCCATCTAGGATGGCACCCCGTCACCCATTCATCCAATCGTCCGATTGGGTATTGGCTAGTTGCTGGTGTTACAGTCTAAGTTTATTAGCACCCTTCGATTGCTCACAACCAGTAAAATCTGGAGAGATAAAAAGCATCCATATGCTATATTTTCGATATATAGCTAATTGAGGTGTATGAGTCATGCATATATTTGCATGCCATTGATTATTACAACATTTTCTTATTAAGAAAAAAATGAAACGTTAAAAAAATTACCTAATTCAAGATATTAAAAAAAAATTACCATAAAAGCTTTATATTCAAAGATACAAATTAGTTTTGAAATTTTGATAATTAAACTTTACAAGCGACACCATTCACAAAGACTGGCTGCTATCCATATACAGTAACGCCATTGATCGTTTTGGAGTGAAGAACCAATGTCTATGGATAATAGTGCTTGAGGGTTATGACGCAATGGACTCTTTTTCCATAGCATTGATCTGAGTGAGGCACGTTTAATTCTAAACATCTCATAAACAAATTACAATTTAGGCTAGCATTTGATGGTCCCTGCAAAATAAACACAACAAATAAGACAAAGGACTGTGGAAAATTTATTACTGGTGATAAATTACATCCCCAAGGCATCTGATGCATTAAAGGGAGATAATTTATAACTATATTAGAGGATAGGAAATAAACAATCATGAACTCCTTACATGGATAACCAACTCTATTATATCTTCAATCAGTATGGAACTTGGGAAATTTGAAACTATTAAAGAGGTTTGGGATTTCTTAGTTTCTTGATATGTTTAAACCAACTTTACTCGAAAATATAAACATGAGATGGATATTTGATTTATGCAGCAAAGGGAAGGATGGTCAATCTTTGACTTTCATTCCCAAATGTCTTAATAGGGATTAATTATCTATAATGGAGCCCAAGTGGACAACTGATGTAGAATATTATTACAAGCATAGAGAAGATGTGTTTGGTACAATTTTATTTGTTAATGCTGCTTTTTCGGAGTTAATGGCCGAAGAGACATGGAAATGAAACAATTGATTTCAAATTCATCATCCTAGGATTGCTACATAGACCTCCTCTTTTCATTCAGTTACAGTTGGAACGAATAGCACGGACATGTCCAATGCTCAATGCAACTATTGCAAACAACTTGGACACATAAAATTTAGGGTAATTATCACAAATATACATATATTTTAGCTTAATTGGAAAAAAAATCCAAACTTTCAAAAACCTCGTATACACCATTTTTCTTCACTTTTGGGTTTTTTTTTTTTTTTTTTTACGAAAATAACCTCCACGGTAGTCATTTTACCGTAATTCATATTAAGTTTTACGGTAAATAAAATACCGTAATAACTTGAAGTAGTATTACAGTAATTAAAATACCGTAATAACTTGAAGTAGTATTACGGTACTTTAAATACCATAATAGATAACATTTTCTTTACGGCATTCTTTCTATCGTAATGTTTCCATTTTATACGGTACTTTAACTATCGTAATGTTTAACTCATTTTATATGGTACTTTAACTATCGTAATGTTTAACTCATTTTATATGGTACTTTTAATCCCAAATACCCCTCTTTCTCTCAACTTTCCCCCTCTATCTCTCTCAATCCCCCCAACAAACCATCTCTATCCCTTTCAACTCTTCCGCCAGTCCTTATCTCTATTTTATCTCTATCCACCCCTAAACTTTCTCTCTTTCCCAACACGCCACTTTTCTCTCTTCTTTCTCTCTCAAATATCTCTCTCTCATACATAAAACCCCTCTCTCTCTCTCAAGTCTCATCTCCCTCTCCTCTCCCTCATTGGTAGAGAAGGAAGCCATACATAGTGCCTAATTATGGTAGAAAGAATGCCGTAAAAAAAATGTTATCTATTACGGTACTTAAAGTACCGTAATACTATTTCAAGTTATTACGGTACTTTAATTATCATAATACTACTTCAAGTTATTACGTTATTTTAATTACAGTAAAACGACTACTGTGAAGGCTATTTTCGTCCAAAAAAACCCAAAAAATGAAGAAAAAGGGTGTAGACAAGGTTTTTGAAAGTTAGGGGGTTTTTTTTCCAATTAAGCTAAAATATAGGTATATTTGCGATAATTACCCTAAAATTTAATTGTCTTGTTAAACAAAAAAGGAAGTCTTTTGTTCAGAAACCTACTCCACCAAACCTCAACATCAACCCCATCTCATGTCCTTTCCTCTTCAAATCAACTCACTGCTAGAAACATATGGGATGTCACTAGACAAGCTCTTTCTGGTATCGGTAATACGTCTATTGCTACTTCTTCTTTATCAGGAACCATAGGTACGAATTATTGGGTTTGATTTTGGATCTTAACATTTGATTCTAATCTCTTGAGTTCTCCTATTTCTATTAATTTATACAATACATGGTTGTATTGTGTCTATAACTCATGTTGGTTCGATTGAATCATCTCTTGCTTAACTATCCCTTCCTAATTGCTTTTACTTCCCAAATGAACCTGATATACATTGGACAATTATGAAACCAAGGTTTTGATGTTGTTTTTTCCTCCTCTAGTTGTATAGTGTAGGATCACTTGACAAGGAAGCACATTAGGACATGACATAAGGTTGGAATATTGTACATCATGGAATTACATGTTTGACAACATTTTGACACTCTATTACTTGCTGGTTTGGCACATTCACTATTTTCACTTTCACTTTGGCATAGTAAATCAGGTCATGTTTCCATTTTTAGGCTTAGGTATTTGATGTCAACTAGCAAACTAGGTTATCTTGTAAGTAAAAATTCAATTGGTTATACTAACTGCAAATTAGCAAAATATATTACACTGTCAATTTCTAATAGTGAAACTATTTTTTCTTCACCTTTTGATATTACACATTTTAATTTATGGGGACTTGCTTCCATCCCTTCTATTGGTGGTGCTCAGCATTATGTGCTTTTCATTGATGATTTTTTAGTTACATATAGATGTATATATTACAATTCTAAATCTAATTTTTGTCAGGTTTATGATGAATTTTCTTCCATGGTCAAGACTCAGTTTTAATAACCATTGAAAATTTTTGTCCTGATTCTAGTGAAGAATATTTATATAAACCTTTAAAGGACTCCTTAAATCTCATGGAAGCTTGGCTCAATTGTCTTGTCCTAGCACATCGCAACAAAATCGTGCAGCAAAACGCAAACATAGTCTTAGCTTTGAAACTGCCTGTATTATCTCTCTTTAAGCGATGTTATTCATATTTTCTTGATTATTCTCAACTTCATGTCTTTGAATCGACAAATTTTGTTCTTTTATCTAAAGATGAATAAAATAAGTTGTCCAAAAATTTGCCATTTGTGTGTCATCTATTTGTTTTTTGTTATGACATTCAACCAAAAGGATTTCCATGTCACCTCTGTGGAACATGTACCTCTTTACTCTCTTTCAAAAATTTGAGATCCCTCTTATTTAGCTTCTAAGTCCCTTTAGTTTCGTGATCCTTTCACTAATCGTAATTGTAGTAAACATCATCCATCCCATGTTGGACCTGTCATGCTGATGGCCTCCTCCCTAGGATGCTCACAGAACTAACCAGTAGAGTGCCTATGACCCTATTGATTCAAAACCGAATGGGCTCTATCTTGATTTTGGGCCATTTGACAACGACCTGCAGCTAATATTTTATTAAACATTGTTATGGGTATAATATTCTTAGCATTTTTAAGATTTTCATTTCATATTGACTTTGTTCTTTCTCTTCAAGGGACAAAGTGCTATGAAGAAGCTATCATATCTATATTGGTAGCAGACTATAATAAATGAAATAAATGCCTTGCACAAAACCCATACTTGGGATCTTGTTGATTTACCCCTTGGGAAGTATGTATTAGGTTGTTAGTAGGTTTACAAAATTAAGCCCAACTCAGATAAATCAGTTGAACAGTACAAAGCCCTACTAGTTGCCAAAGGATTCACTCAAGAATATGAAATTTACCTTTACACTAGTTGCTCGTTTGACCTCAGTAAGGACCTTATTTGTTATTGCCTCTATCCGCAATTAACCCTTGTTTCAAATAGATGTGAAAAATACCTTCTTCAATTGTGATTTACATGAAGAAGCATACATAAAACCTCCTCCTAGTTTGCCCCTTCAGTCCCATTAGGTCTGTAAGCTTTGACATGCTTTATATGATCTCAAATAGGCACTTCGTGCTTAGTTTGAGAAGTTTTGATTTGTTATCCTTACCCTCAGGTTTGTTTGAAGTCGCTATGATTTTGCGCTTTTTATTCAATGACCCTCAAGTTCATTCAAAGTTGTCATGTTTACCACTTCGAGAATGGGGTTGGGGGCGTGGTGGTAGCACCACTTATGACTCAGCTAAGATCTAGGCTTCCATTCTCACCTAACGCAGTCAAAAACCACTAATGATTTCAAAAAAGGGTAGGAGCCCGTCATCCCCACTGAATTACACAAAAAATAAAAAAAGGAAGTTGCCATGGTTCTGCCCCTTTCATTCGACGATTACCTCGACAACTTATTTTATTGCTCATTTCTATTGATTTTGTAGGCATCCATGATACTTAACGTCAACTAAGCAAGTGCTTTTGAAAATGACCTTGGCCAAATTAGTTTTTTGGTATTGAAATAGATTCATTTGCTCGTGGGTATATTCTCCCCAAGTCAAGTTTGCATCAGATCTCCTGACGTGGATTGTTCAACATATAATAGGAGTGTTCATGCATGGCGAGTTGCTTTCTGATCGTACCTGGTAACAACAATTATTGTCAATCTTAAATATTTGACCATTACCTCTTCCAACCCCCCCCCCCCCCTTCCCCCTTCTCATATCAATCATGGCATTCATGTTGTAAGTCAATTTATGTCTGCATCACGTTGTGTTCACTATGATGTTGTGCTTTGAATCTTATGCTATTTTAATATATTTTGTTTCAAGGCTTGTTTATATCCTCTACATCTACTTTTGAACTTTGTGCTTATTCTTATGCAGATTGAGAAAGAGATGCTATTGATAGGTGTTTTACTAGTGATTTTTTTATTTGTTTGAGTAATTATCTCATGGAAAAGAAATAAAGAAAATGTAGTTGCTCATTTTAGTGCCGAAATTGAGTACTAGGCTCTTGCACATAATACAATAGAAATTGTTTAGTTATGATGGCTTCTTTAAGATATGGGCATTGTTAATTCTATTCCTAGTCCACTTTTTATGATAACAAGAGTGCAATTTCGATTGCTAATAATTATGTGTTCCATGATGGATGAAACATTTCGAAATAGATTGTCATGTTGTTTGCCGATATCTCCAAAACACTCTTACTCTGCTCTTTATCTCTATGAATGATTAAATATATGATCTTCTAACAAAAGCTCACTCGATTGCTTATTTTCACTACTTAATTGTCCAAATTCCAACTGCTCTTTTGAACCGCTTCTTGAGTTTGAGGGGGGGGATGTAAAAGGAAGTGTATATTGTCTACAAGGTTACTGTAGAAAAGTGTATATTATAATTAGGGTGTGGTTTGTATAAGGTTACAATCTTAAACAAGCAAAGTAAGGCGCAGCTCCAAACGTTGTCATAAGATGCAATTTTGGCATTGAAAATTCTTAGATAGCTTGAGAATATGTTTTTATCTCTAATTATAAAATTTTAAACTCCAAAAATTATTCAAATCAAATTGATCTATAAATATGTGAAAATGGACGGTTCAAATAATGTGTCGCAAAATTAATACTTTGAGATCTTTTCTTCTTTTGTTTTTGTATCCATACATCTCGACTTCGAGATGATCAAGTATACAATTTTTTAACAGTTAAACAACCTTTTTCAATGGATTTTTAAGATGTACCTTAATTTTATAATTTCAGGTATCAACCTTATATAAAACATCTTCTTCTTATAATAAATGTGTATCGGATGAGTAAGTGTAGTGTCTTGTATTTTATAGTAAGTATTAGTGCAATCTGTTCATGATTTCTTTTTGATCTTATCATTCATTGGATGTATATATATATATAGAGGTTGAATACTCCAAATTATATATTAACATTCTGAGGGTTCTGTTCATATAAACTGAGATACTATCACCAATGAAACACTCCCCTAAGTTGTGATTCTAGGAGGTATGTGTTTAAGTCCATTTGGTTATGCCGCTATTAGGTACCATTATGATTTATATCCCATCTATCACTTATGCTGGAATTTGACCACTATGATTTATATCCCATCTATCACTTATAATGGAATTTGAGGACAAGTGTAGTGCCTTCACTATTCATATTACCATTGAGCATTACAAGTACTTGGGTTATTGCATACATGAGTCACTGTTGGCTTGGTTTTATATCTTTGTGGAAATTCTTTTTTTTTTGGTTTTTTTAAAAAGAATACTACTATTTCATTAATAATAAGAAAAGTTACATACATATGATCTCCTCAAACAAATAAAGCTTCAAATATCACCATCTCATCAAACTGCACACCCCTCTTCGCCAAGCCATCTGCTATCTCATTAGCCTCTATATACCTACATTTGAATGATACTTCCAATTAGCTGCTAATGTCCATAACCTCCATCCACTTACTTCACAGACTCTAAGGTGATCTAGACTCCTTATTACACCAATTGATGATATTAAGGGAATCACCTTCAACAATACATAACTAAATCTCTGATGAATAAGGCAAATCCCTTGTAGCATAGCTTCCATCTCCGCATAATTTACAGTTGTCACCACACAGTGTCCTACATAACATAAAACTACTTCATCATTTGAGTCCCTTTTAGCCCCTCTAAAACCAACTTGACCATGATTTCCATATGAGCGTCCATCAAAATTCAATGTTTACGTTATCACCCACAGAAGTTACCCAAGTACTCCTGGGTCGAACCTTGATGAACTTTGGTTTAATCCAATTTGCAAGATTGACAGTAACATTAACTTTGGACACCCCAAAACCCTCTTTTGTGATAGAAAGCCAACTCCAAATATTGTGAAGAATCATTCTTTTACCATACTCTCTTCCACATCTTTTCCTTCAAAAACCATTAACTTTCTCTCCTTCCATTAGTCCCATACATCGGCTGTCTTAGCCATTTGCCCTATCTTTCTTCCCACTTTGTTGGACTTTCACAATCCTAGTTTTTCAAAATATCAAAATGACTTCTTGAGATAACCATCGACAATTCCAATAGCTAAAATACCCAACACGATATATTATAAGCAAATGAGCAATGAAGGAAAAGATGGTCCCCACACTCTTCATCTACCTTACAAAGAATACATGCATTGACTATGGTATTGCCTCTCTTCATCAAATTGTATCCATTGTTAAAGTTGTCTTCCCCTGAAATAAAATCCACAAGAAAACTTGAATTTTTAACGGATTCGGCCGACTCCAAATCTTGTTCAAAGATGATCAATTCCATCTCAATCTATCATAGAACAAGATATTATGGGCAGACTTGACATTGAATCCCCCATCATTCTCAACCTCCCACATCATTTCATCTTTAATCATTTGTGATATTCGACATCCTTGAAGATTGCTTAACAGATCTGAATATTGTGAAATCACAGAGTCTGACATCTTGTTATGAGAAAGCTGAATATTCCATTCCAGTTTCCCCCTTATTTTTTCAACATCCCCATTACTTTAGCCTTGAATGAGTGGGCAATGCAAAAATCTGACGAAATTGGAATTTTAGCACACTATCACCCAACCACTTTGTATGCCAAAATGATATCGAATCCCCCATGCCGAGCACCCACCTTGAACAACTTTGAACCAAAGTTCTAGTACCCACATTGCCCTTCCACATTGGAGATTGATTCCCAATCCTTCTACCCCTAGATATCCATTGGGTTGTACTGTAATTAAAAAAACATCATGGAAAGCCTTTTGCTTGTTTATACTATTTTTTTCTCTCTTCTGCAGGATATCGGGAATTATTTATATCCCATTATCTCATTACCATTATTAGTAATAGTATTTCGGAAGAAGGTGATTTGATTCAAGGTGATTTGATTCAATCAAAATACAAATTTTGTTACTATGTTGGGTCTCCTATTGCCTGCCACATTGTAAACGCTACGGAATGTATCACTACTTTCTTTCTATTCTGTTGTACCCAATAGGCGGTGAGGGGAGGAGGATACAAGGGATAAATGAAAGGAATAAGTGATTCTAATAATCATTATTCATCTCCCTAATCTTCTACAAAGTCAATCTTTCGATCCTTCATTGTGTCGAAATAATATGATTCTTAATCTCGTTCGTTAAATATTAAAGGTATGCTTCTCGAAACCCCTTTGGATTCATAAGAAAGAAGTATCGGACAGACAAAGGGGGGAGTAACCTTGTGAATTGGTCAAATAGAACCTTTTCAATGAATTTCTAAAAAGAAAAAAAGGCTCTTTCAAACAAAAGATTGATTATGAATGTTTCAGGTCAGAAAAGCGAAATCTTGGATTTCTGTGCATATCAAAATCGATTATCTCCTCACAATTTAAACTTTCTTTAAACTTTTCCCTATGGAGAGTAAAATTCTAGTATAGGAACGATTTAATGATTTCCAAGGTTATGATATAATTCGTATTGTGTCATACCTAAAATCCATTGATTATTGATGTTTTCTTGCTTTGGAAGAGTCCAAACACAAAGACTATGAATCAATCAACATATCTGATTCTTCAAAAGCATCATCAAAAGCAAAAGAATGGAGTGGTTTGCATCGGAGCAAATGATCAATTTTGTCATTTCTACGAATGTTTACTAGAGGAACTCCCAACTCTTATAGAGGGTTAAGAGTACGAAATTAATGTGTTCTTCAATTTTACCACCAATACCTCTCTTTATATTAATGGTGCTTTTTTTTGTCTTTTTAATTCTCCAAATACATTTCTCTTTGAACTCTTGGAACTCACTCTCTCTCTTTCTCTCTCTCTCTCTCTCTCTTTGTGTGTGTGTACGCACGTGTGGCAGCATGAGTGTGAGCGAGAAAAATATTATATAATTATTAACGTGTTCTTCAATTTGATTTCAGAGAAGTTTATTAAAATGCACTTAAGAGATGAATTAGTTTTACATAATACTCACTTCTATTGATTTAATTTTAGAATTTATATTCACAACTATTGATTTAATTTTAGAAGGCCTATCAAAATTTACATGATCATGAGTTGCAATAACGCAAAATAATAAAATGTACAATAGTAAAAATGTTAAGTATATTTACTAGAGGAACTCCCAACTCTTATAGAGGGTTAAGAGTAAGAAATTAATGTGTTCTTCAATTTTACCACCAATACCTCTCTCCATATTAATGGTGCTTCTCTTTGTGTTCTTTATTCTCCAAATACATTTCTCTTTGAACTCTTTGAACTCTCTCTCTCTCTCTCTCTCTCTCTCTGTGTGAATGTGCACGCACGTGTGCCAACATGAGTGTGAGCGAGAAAAGTATTATATAATTATTAACGTGTTCTTCAATTTGATTTTAGAGAAGTTTATTAAAATGCATTTAAGAGATGAATTAGTTTTACATAATACTCACTTCTATTGATTTAATTTTAGAATTTATATTCACAACTATTGATTTAATTTTAGAAGGCCTATCAAAATTTACATGATCATGAGTTGCAATAACGAAAAATAATAAAATGTGCAATAGTAAAAATGTTAAGTATATTTACTAGAGGAACTCCCAACTCTTATAGACGATTAAGAGTAAGAAATTAATGTTTTCTTCAACTTTAGCACCAATACCTCTCTCCATATTAATGGTGCTTCTCTTTGTTTGCTTTTTTGTCCAAATGCATTGCTCTTTGAACTCTTGGAATTCTCTCTCTCTCTCTCTCTCTCTCTCTCTTTGCATGTGTGCTCACACATGTGCCAGCATGAGTGTGAGCAAGAAAAATATTATGTAATTATTAACATGTTCTTCAATTTGATTTTAGAGAAGTTTATTAAAATGCACTTAAGAGATGAATTAGTTTTACATAATACTCACTTCTGTTGATTTAATTTTAGAATTTATATTCACAACTATTGGTTTAATTTTAGAAGCCTATCAAAATTTACGTGATCATGAGTTGCAATAACGAAAAATAATAAAATGTACAATAATAAAAATGTTAAGTATATTTTAATAAAAAAATTTAAAACATTCCTTCCTAGGTCCTATTTGTCGGATTTTCCTCTCTCCATGCTAAATGCGAAAACATAGCGGTACAAGGGGTTTTTTGGTCCATAATAACTTATCTTGGTCTAATTGGTAGTTAATAGGGCGTGTGAATTTTCAAACTACTGACCGCATACAGTATGGTTATATAGGGGCATGTACAACACACCAACTCCTTGGTAGAAGATAGGTTTGGAACCACCTAGGAATCGTTAGATGATTGTTATAAAAAAAAAAAAAAAATGATTCAGTCTACTAACACTTAGATCTTGACCTCCAAAAACTAAACGGTCTCTATTCAATCTTAGAACATTATTTTTGCGAGAGTGGTTTGAAAAGAAAATAGATAAATAAACTATTGAGGCTAGTCTATGGGTTGAAAAGGTCACATTCTTAAAAATTGAAGTCTTAAAATTACACTAAATTAAATTTTATCATCATCATCCAAATGTTATCCCAATTATTTGGGGATCACCACTAAATTAAATTTTATCTAAGGTGTAAATAGATAACATGCTCCTATAGCACGAAATCTTTTGTCTCTATTATATATATGTGAATCCAAATCATACATGTGGTTCATTTTACTTTTCATATCTTATTTTGAGCCCGTGGATGAAACTAATCTAAGGGTTGTGATGTCGTAGAAATTTTACTTTTTAAAGGGTTTAGATCCCTTTTCTTTAGAGTGAGAGAGTGTGATTGCAGTTTGGTTCTCTTGTGGGCTGTTGTATACTTTGTTCTAGAGAGAGAAAGTAGTAAACAACTTGAGCTCCATTGGAGGTTTATTGTGTGCCTTGCTCTAGAGACATAAAGTGTGTAGGAAGAATCTATTGCATTGTTTTTGTTGGTTGTATTGTAAAGGAGACTTTGTAGAGAGGGAAAGCCCTTGTTTGAAGGTATTTGGCCTTGGCTTCAGATTGTAATCTTCCTAAATCTGTAAGTAAAGCCTTTCAGTATTCTTCTGTAGATGTAGGTCACGATTTGTAACTGAATCACGTTAAATCCTTGTGTTAATTGATGTGTTTGCTGCTTTATATTCATTTTGTGTTGTTCCTTTGATTTCATGTTATTTCTATTGTTGGTTTAGGTGATTTTGGATGCACAATAGCTGTTAATGTGGCATAACATTGTTGTATTTTGACTATCATCAATCACAACATCTAGTATCAGAGCTTAGGGTTTGTTTTTTCAATTTGTTTGTAGAGAAAGGAATTTTGTTATTGTACTTATTTGTTGTATTTTTCTTTGTTGTATTTTTCTTAAAGAGCAATGATTTCATGCAACAGTTATGTAGTAATATGATGCAATAACTTTCAAAAACCATTTTATTTCTCTTTGTTTGATCCAAATTTTGAAATATAAACTCTTTTTATTCTAATGAACAATTACAAAAAACAAAATTTTGAAAAAACAACCTAGAAAGTATTTTTTTAGCCCAAATAACATAGGGGATTCATTTTAGTGAGATGCTTAGATCTAGTCCTTAGAAGGATTTTTTTCATTTCCAATTTTTTTAGATGGTTTTATTATCATTAGATGAACAATGTTAAAAAAGAAAAAAATGATTTGGAGTTCATAAAGGGTAAAATCTTGAAATTCACAAAATGAATTGTCTAGATTTGTTTTGGAGGGGACTCATTTTGACCACATCTCAAGTTCAAATTAAACTTTTTTTTTTGGGGGGGGGGGGGGGGGGGGGGGGGGGGGGGGAGATTGATTATTGCGATGAAGAGAGTGTGTGCAAAATTTGGGGTCATACAAATACCATAAACATGGGTTTTTAGAAGTGTCATTGCATTATACTATGATATGACCGTTGCATTAGATCATTGCTCTTTCTTAAAATAGAAAGGGCAATGGAATTTGTAAAACTAAATCAAAGTATTTAGCCAATATTGAAGATGATGATGGAAGATTATCTTGTTGGGAGAAAATTAGAACTGTCACTTCGGGGAAAAGAGGTCATGCTTGTTGGAATAGAAGAATGTGAATGAGATATTCTTGATGAAAAATGTTTGGAAGCCATTAGACCTTGTCTTTTACCCTCAATTTTATTTGTTGTTTGTCAATGTAAAACATATGTAGAGCTTTGACAATCTTTAGAGCAATCTTTTGAACAACCATTTGGTGAAAATCAAATACATGCAATGAAAAAGCTATTTTTAAAAAAATGAAAGAAGGTGGAACAATTAAAGTGCATATGAGTGAATTTAATTATATTTCTTCACAATTGATGTGTATGAAAGTCATTTTAGTTGAAGAAGTTTTGTTTGTTTTTCCTAAGTTCTTTGCCTGCTAGTTGGGATTCTTTCGTTACCACTGTGACAGATACAATTGGTAACAAGTTTAATTTGAAAGATGTTGTTGCTTCATTGTTAAATGAAGAGACTAAAAAGATATCTAACAAATGTTTGTTCAATCAAATCAAGCATTGATAGCATGAGATAGAGGAAGTACACAACATTGAGATCAACCTTTTGGATTTAATAGGGGTAAATCTCATGGTAGAGGCAGGTCTAAGTCATATGGCAAGAAGGTTACTTATTAGTATTGTAAGAAAGTTAGTCATAGAAAGAAAGATTGTTATGCCTTGAAGAATAAGCAAAAGGGCAAGAGCAGGATGGCTGTCGAAGCAGGTGTAGTATCTATTGGTGAATATGGGGTCACTCTTAGTGTTGCATGTACAACACTATTTACTGAAGATACTTGAGTCTTGGATTCTGGTGCTTCATTTCATATTTGCCCAGAAAGATCATACTTTTCATCATACACAGATGTGGATGGTAGCTTTGTTGATATTGGTGATGATCGAGCTTGCAAAATCTCGAGCATTGTAAATGTTGTTATCAAGCAATCAAATGGAAAGAAGCACACATTGAGAAATGTAAGGCATATTTCTGACTTGAAGAAGAATCTCATTTCAGCTTGACAATTAGATGACTATGGTTTTATAGTGGAAATGGGTCATGGAAGATTTTAAGAGGTTAAATGACAATATTAAAGGGGTAAAATTTTGAAGGTCTCTATATTCTTCGTAGCATGGCTCAAAAGAATGATGCTCTAGAGAAGAACTTTTCTATAGCTAGCAAGCAACAGGATATATAGATTAGGCATAGGAACATGAGTCATCTCAGTGAGCATGGTATGAAGGTATTGCAAGGCCAAAATCTTATTCTTATTTTTAAGCATTCTTTACTTTATTTTTGTGATCATTGTGCCATTCGTAAGCTGTAAAATTAACTTTAAAATAAATAAATGTCATAGAAAAAGTAAAGCATTGAAATTGATATATTATGGCATTTATGGTCCTTTTAATGTTAAATCTCTTGGTCGAGCTTCTTATTTTTCACATTTTTAGATGATTATACTAAAAAGTGTTAATTGTATCCTTTGGCATTTAGGGATCAAGTTTTTGGAATTTTTAAATCCAAGATTGAAAGAGAAACAAAGAGATTTATCAAATGCATAAAAGTTGAAAATGGTGGTGAATATTGCTCAAATGCTTTTAATGCTTTTTATAAATAGAATGACATTTGCAGGGTAAAGATTATTTCTGGAATACCACAACAAAATGGTATCATTGAAATGATGAATATGATCGTCATCAAAAGAGTAAGAAGCATGTTTTCATAATTAGGAAGCAATTTTCGTTTGAAACTACTAATATAGTTGTATATTTGATCAATAGATCTCCTAGTGCACCCTTGAATGGTAAAATGCCTTAAATTATTTGAAAAGGTAAGAGTGTGTTATATGAACACCTAAGAACAATCGAATGTGAAGCTCATATTCAAGTTCCAAGTGAAAGTAGAGCCAATCTGGATGGCAAGTCAAGAAGATGTGCTTTTTTCTTAGGTACAGTGGTGATGGTAGAGATTATATGATTTGAGATTCTATTGCTAAGAAGATCATAAGAAGTAGGGATGTTCTCTTTAACGAGAATATGATGTTTGCGGAAAAGAAGCAAGAAGAGGTAAAGAAAGAAAGACTTGTTGTGGACATTTTAAGTCTAAAATCTCATTGTTTCACCTCAGTAAGTGCAAGAGACTCAAACTCAAGCTCAAGATAGTGTTGATGGAGGGGATGTTAGTTAAGAGGAAGACACTAAATCGATTGAAGATGAATAAGACCCATCGGTTACATCTGTATTAGAATTGAAAAGATCCATATATCCTCACAAGCCCATACAAAGGTATTCTCCTTCCTTATATTATGCTTTTTATACTGATAGTGGTAAACCTAAGCTTTCTCGATAGGTTATTTATTATCCTAATAATGAAAAGTATTATATGGTAATAGAGGAGGAGTTTGATGCTTTGCATAAGAATGATACATGGGAGTTGGTGGAACTTCCACATGGAAAGAAAGCATTGAAGAATAGATGAGTATATACAATTAAGTGGGAGGTAAATAATCTTACGCGATAAGGCCAGACTTGTGATAAAAGGCTATGGGAAAAAATTAGGAGTTGATTTTAATGAATTTTTTGCTCATGTTGTTAAGCATAGCTCTACTAGGGTTGTTTTATCTTTGGTTGTTAACTTGAATTTGGAGCTAGACCAACTTGATATTAAAATTGTCTTCTTACATGGTGATCTTGAAGAAGAAATTTATATGTGTCAACCTGAAAGTTTTGTGGACAAAACCAATCCTAACTTGGTTTGCAAGTTGGAAAGGGGTTATATGGTTTGAAGCTGGCATCTGGGCAATGATATAAGAAATTTGACAGTTTATTGTTGGATGAAAGTTATTCTAGATGCAAATTTAATCATTGTGTGTTCTTTCAAGGTTCATAATATGATTTTTTTATTGTTTTGTTGTTTTATGTTGATGATAAGCTTGTTGCTAGCAATGATATGTATGAAATCAAGCATTTGAAGTTTGATATGTTCAAATATTTTGCCACAAAGGACTTTGAACCAGCCAAGAAGATATTAGGCATGCTCATCTATATATATAGAAAGTAAGTTAAGCTTTAGTTAAGTCAATCTGAATATATTTCTAAAGTTCTTGAGCATATTCAGTATAATTGACTGTAAACATGTTTCTACACCATTAGCTACACATTTTAATTTGTCTAAAAAGGAGTCTCCAATGAATGAGGTAGATAAAAGTAAGGTGAAAAAATTTCTATATACTTTTGCAGTGAGTAGTTTGATGGATGCGATGGATTGTACTAGACCTGATATTGCCCATGCAGTGGGAGTTGTCTAATCCAGGTTGAGAACATGAGCAAGCAATTAAGTGGGTCCTTTTGTATTTGAAAGGGACACGAAATATATGTTTATGTTTTGGAAACTCATCATTGGAAGTTGTTGGTTATGTAGATGAAGATTATGTAGGGTGTTGTAACACTAGAAAATCTACCACTTGGTACATTTTCAAGGTTAGTGGTAGTGCTCACTAACCTTGATATTGTCCATGCAGTGGGAGTTGTTTCCATATTTATGTCTAATCCAGGTTGGGAACATGGACAAGCAGTTAAGTAGGCCTAATGGTATTTGAAAGGGACACGAAATGTATGTTTATGTTTTGGAAACTCATCCTTGGAAGTTGTTGGTTATGTAGATGAAAATTATGTAGGATGTTGTGGCACTAGAAGATCTACCACTGGGTACATTTTGAAGGTTAGTGGTAGTGCAGTCAGCTGGATGTCAAGGTTGTAAGATATTATTGCCTTGTCATCAATTGAAGCTGAGTATGTGGCATCTATAAAGACATCAAATGAATTGATTTAGTTGAGAGGTTACTTGATCTGTTTGGGGTGAAACAAGATAAATATATATTGTGCATTATGATAACTAAGTGTTATTCATCTGGCTAAAAGTGCAGTTTATCACTCTAAGACAAAACACATAAAGGTCAGATGCCATTTCATTCGATTGGCCCTCAAGCTACAGGTGGACAAGATCCACACAGCAAAGAACCTTGCTGATATATTGACAAAAGTTGTCTCAACTGAGAAGAATAAGATGTATAGAAGACTTTCGAGGTTGGAGGTGCTGCATTGGTGGATGTTTTATCTTCAAGTGGGAGATTGTTATATATATATAAATCTAAATCACATATGTAATTCTTTTTACTTTTCATCTCTTGTTTTGAGCTCTTGTAGTAAAACTAATCTAAGAGTTCTGATGTAGGAACTTTACTAATTAAAGGAATTAAAACCCCTTTTTTTAGAGTGAGAGAGTGTAATTGTAGTTGGGTTGTCTCTTGTGAGTTGTTGTATACTCTGTTTTAGAGATAGAAAGTGAGTAAAATGCTTGAGTTCCATTGGGATTTATTGTGTGCCATGTTATAAAGAGAGAAAGTGTATAGGAAGAACTTATTGCATTGTTTTTGTTGGCTGTACTGTAAAGGGGACTTTGTAGAGTGAGAAAACCTTTTGTTTGAAGGACTTTAACCTTGATTTCAGAATGTAATCTTCCCAAATCAGTAAGTAAAACCTCGCACCATTCTCCCGTAAATGTAGATCATAACTTGTGATTGAACCACATTAAATCCTTGTGTTATGTGATATACTTGTTGTATTTTCATTATATCTTGTTCTTTTGATTTCATATTATTTCTACTATTGGTTTATGTGATTTTGAATGCACAATAACTGTTAATGTGACACCTGCTGTATTTTGACTATCATCGATCATAACAGTCTTGGCTCATGGATTTAGAGAGAGAAAGTATACTAAAATTCTATCGAGAAACTATATCAAATTTCAAAAGAGAAAGAATCTAAAAATTTTAGGGAGAGAAACTATATTAAATTTTAAAAATACTATAAGGATGCAGATGACCATGAGGAAGTTGTTCACCTCAGAGTAGACTTACCCCTCGTACTTCGAAGAAGTGTGGAACATGTTAATATGAGGGAAGCACCCTAGAGCTATGGATTGTCGTATGATGCAAGCTGACTGATATCAGGGCGGCACTCGCCACTATGGCTACCAGTCGCTATCACAAACGTGGACCAAAACACCTACATAGAGTTGTAGAAGGCGGTGTTCATGTTCTCTAGGTTCTTTATCGAATATGCTACATCTCTTGCGTAAGTTAGGAGGAGGCAAGGATCCACAAGGAAAGAGAATGCAATATGCACAAATAAACCATCACTTAAACGTAAAGAACAAAACCTTGAACACACACACTCTCTCTCTCTCACACACACACACTTAAGCTTAAGCTGATTCTTACCTGAATTCCTCTCATGTTGAAGTGACCTAGATCAACAAACATAGCCTCTGGGGGCAAAATTGAGTAAATATAATAACACTTTTCTCTTTCTTTTTTTTTTTTTTTTTGAATTCCCCCTTTTTCTAATTGTTTGGGTATTATACGCTATTCAATTAACTGTAAGACAAATGTGATGAAACCTCTTAATCCAATTTATTTTTATTTTTTCATTTGTTTATCTAGTTTTAAAGATAAAATGAGTAAAAAGTGAACATTGAAATTTTAATCAAACAAAAGATACAACAAGGGGAAAATAAACGAAAGTGCGCATAACCTAGATAAACTTTTACTTTTCTAATAAAATGCAAAACCACCTCTACCCCCAAGTCAGACACACAATCTCTCTCTCTCTCTCTCTAAAACAAGGGAAATTTCACTAACCTGTTATACACAAAACTGCTCCACGCATCTCCCATCTATGCTTATGGTTTCAAGAAAGTAATAGTAAATGTAATGTGGAGACAAGACTTTGAATACCCCAAGATAGTATGTGAAAATATTGTAAATTCTGATCGAAGCCATTGATCCAAACCAGAAAAACATAACAGGTGAGAAGGAGAAGCTAACTTTTCTTGTCCCAAATCTCTAGAGCAAAAACTATTAGTAGAAAACCTATAAATAATATCTCTTTCTCAATCCGTGTCAAAGTAAGCACAAAGTTCAAGAGCAGATATAGATGATAGAAACAAGCCTAGAAACAAAAAACATCAAATACAACATAAGATTCAAAGCACAACATAATGAACATAGCAAAATGTAGACATAACAAGAACGACATGATTGATAACCAAGGAGGGGGGACAAGTGTGTGGAGGTGGGGTGGGGGACGGGGGTGAGGGTTGTGGGGGTGGGGGTTATAGGGGAGGAGGGGTTGTAGGGGAGGGGGGTTTGGGGGTGCGCGGGGGGGTCAGGGGTGGTGGAATAATGACTAAATATTTAAGACTGCCAATAATTTGTTAGTATCGAGTAGGATTAGAAAGGAGCTCTACATATTGTAAGATGAAGCTTGGCATTCAATTCAAGAAAGGTGTGGACATTTTAATTGTATGTTGAAGGATTATTCCATCCCTTTGGATCTATAATGAAGTTTACTTCAAGATCTTTTCGCAAGATCAAACTCTTTATTTAATTACCATTCACTTTGTTTATGAAGAGACATAATTCCCTTTAAATATAATGAAATAAATAAAATAAAACACACCCACAAAACTCTCTCTCTCTCTCTCTCGTTAAATCCCATGTTCTCTCCCTATCTTCTACCTACTTTTTTTATTTTTTATAGACATAAATTGACTCACAACATGAACCACATGATTGATAACCGAGGAGGGGGGACGGTTGTGTGGGCGTGCGAGGATGGGTTAGAAAGGAGTTCTCTATAATGTAAGATGAAGCTTGACATTCAACTCAAGAAAGATATGGACATTTTTATTGTAGGTTGAAGCGATCCACGTCAGGAGATCTGATGCATACTTGCTTAGAGAGGATATAACCAAGATGAACCTACTTTAATACCGAAAAATGGGTAGTTGGTGGGGAATGGTGGGGTAAAGGCCAAATATTTAAGACTGTCAATAATTTATTGGTATTGAGTAGGATTAGAAAGTAGCTCTCCATAATGTAAGATGAAGCATGACATTCAATTCGAGAAAGGTGTGGACATTTTTATTGTATGTTGAAGCGATCCACATCAAGAGATCTAATCCATACTTGTTTGGAGAGGATATAACCACAAGTAGATGAACCTACTTTAATGCCGAAAAAAAGGATGGGGGGAGGCGGGGTGGCGAGGTAATGGCCAAATATTTAATTCTGCCAATAATTTGTTGGTATCGTCTAGGATTAGAAAGGAACTCTCCATAATTTAAGATGAAGTTTGGTATTCAATTCACGAAAGGTGTGGACATTTTTATTGTATGATGAAGCGATCCACGTCAGGAGATCAGATACATACTTGCTTGGAGATGTTATACCCACAAGTACATGAACCTACTTTAATACCGAAAAAACAAAAAATTTAGCCAAGGTCTTTCTTTCCAAAGAACTTGCTCAGGGATGAAAGGAAAATTAATAAATCAAGAAATAACATATAAAGATTTGAAAGATTGTTCTATCTCTTTGGATCTGTAATGGAGTTCACCTCAATATCTTTTCACAAGATCAAACTCTTTACTCAATTACCATTCACTTTGTTTATAAAGAGAGACATATTTTCCTTTAAATACAACGAACTAAATAAAATAAAATACACCCACAAACTCTCTCTCTCTCTCACTTTAAATCCTATGTTTGTCTTTCCCTATCTTCTACCTTCTCTTCTTATTTTTTCTAGACATATATTGACTCACAACATGAACGATGATTGATAACCGAGGAGGGGGATCGGTGTGTGGGGGTGGGGGTTGGGGCGATGGGGGTTGGGTAAGGAGGCGTGGGGGATAGGGGATGGTGGCGTAATGACCAAATATTTAAGACTGCCAATGATTTGCTGGTATCGAGTAGGATTACAAAGGAGCTCTCCATAATGTAAGATGAAGCTTGACATTCAATTCAAAAAAGGTGCAGACATTTTTATTGTATGTTGAAGCGATCCACGTTAGGAGATCTGATGCATACTTGCTTGGAGAGGATATACCCACAAGTAGATGAACTTACTTTAATATCGAAAAAGGGGCTTGGGGGTGGGGTAGTGGCGTAATGACCTAATTTTTAAGACTACTTGTTGGAATCGAGCAGGATTAGAAAGGAGCTCTCCATAACATAAGATGAAGCTTGGCATTCAATTCAAGAAAGGTATTGACATTTTTATTGTATGTTGAAGCGATCCACGTTAGGAGATCTAATGCATACTTGATTGGAGAGGATATAACCACAAGTTGATGAACCTACTTTAATACCGAAAAAGGGGTGGGGGTGGTGGGGTAATGGCCAAATATTTAAGACTGTCAATAATTTGTTGGTATCGAATATGATTAGAAAGGAGCTCTTCATAATGTAAGATAAAGTGTGCCATTCAATTCAAGAAAGATGTGGACATTTTTATAGATGTTGAAGCGATCCACGTCAGGAGATCTGATGCATACTTTCTTGGAGAGGATATACCCACAAGTAGATGAACCTACGTTAATACAGAAAAAATAAAAAATTTAGCCAAGGTCTTTCTTTTCAAAGTACTTGCTTAGTGATGGCAAGAAAAATAATAAATATAAAAATAAAAACTAAAGATTTCAAAGATTATTCCATATCTTTGGATCTATAATAGAATCCACCTAAAGATCTTTTCACAAGATCAAACTCTTTACTCAATTACCATTCACTTTGTTTATAAAGAGAGACAAATTTTTCTTTAAATACAACGAAATAAATAAAATAAAACACACCTACAAAACTCTCTCTCTCTCTTTAAATCCCATGTTTTTCTCTCTCTATCTTCTACCTACTGTTTCTATTTTTTATAGACATAAATTGAGTTACAACATGAACGACATGATTGATAGCTGAGGAGGGGGACGGGTGGGTTGGTGTGCGCGGGCAGACGGTAGGGGTGGAAGGGATGGTGGGGTAATGGCCAAATATTTAAGACTGCCAATGATTTGTTGGTATTAGAAAAGAGCTCTCTATAATGTAAGATTAAGCTTGACATTCAATTCAAGAAAGGTGCGGACTTTTTAATTGTAACGATCCACGTCACGAGATTTGATGTATACTTGCTTGGAGAGGATATAACCACAAGTAAATGAACATACTTCAATACCGAGCATACTTGCTTAGAGAGGATATAACCACAAGTAGATGAACCTACTTTAATACTATCTACTTTAATACCGAAAAAGGAGATGGGAGCGGGTGGTGGGGTGATGGCCAAATATTTAAGACTGCTAATAATTTGTTGGTATCAAATAGGATTAGAAATGAACTCTCCACAATGTAATATGAAGATTGACATTCAAATCAAGAAAGGTGTTTACATTTTTATTGTATGGTAAAGCGATCCACGTAAGGAGATTTAATGCATACTAGTTTGGAGATGATATAACCACAAGTATATGAACTACTTTAATAGATGATATAACCACAAGTATATGAACCTACTTTAATACCGAAAAAGGGGGTGGTGGGGGTAATTGCCAAATATTTAAGACTGCTAATAATTTGTTGGTATCAAATAGGATTAAAAAGGAGCTCTCCATAATGTAAGATGAAGATTGGTATTCAATCAAGAGAAATGTGGACATTTTTATTGTATGTTGAAGCGATTTGCGTTAGGAGATCTGATGCATACTTGCTTGGAGAGGATATACCCACAAGTAGATGAACCTAAGGGTCAGACTCATGGCGACTTTGAATGAACTTGAGGGTCATTGAACTAAAAAGGTAGAATTATGGATACTTCAAGTAAAATTGAGAGTAAGGACAACATATCAAATCTTCTCAACCTGTTTGAAATCATATAACGCATTGATGGGATTGGTGGGGCAGACTAGGAGGAGATTTCTTGTATATTTCTTCGTGCAAATCACCATCAAATAATGTATTTTTCACATCCATTTGAAACAAGGGTTAATTGCGGATAAAGGTAACAACAAATAAGGTCCCTACAAAGGTCAAACAAGCAACTGGTGTAAAGGTAAACTTCATATTCTTGAGTGAATCCCTTGGCAACTAGTAGGGCTTTGTACCGTTCAATTGATTCATCTAAATTGAGCTTAATTTTGTGAACCCACTAACAACCTAATACAGACTTCCAAGGAGGCAAATCAACAAGTTCTCAAATATGGGCTTTGTGTAAGGCATTTAATTCATCTATCATAACCTGCTGCCACTTTGGATCTGATAGCTTCTTTATAGCACTTTGGTTCATGAAGAGAAAGAACAATAGTCAATATGCAGTAAAAATATTGAAAATACTAAGGTGCATATTATACCCATAACGATGCTTAATAAAATATTAGTTGGAGGTCGCTGTCAGGAGGCGCAAAATCAGGATATAGCTCATTATGTTCTGAATCAGAATGGTCAAAGGCACTATACTGGTTAATACTATGAGCATCCTAGGAAGGAATCACACCAGCATGATAGGTTCAACATGGGGTGGATGAGGCTTACTACGAATAGTGTTAGTGAAATGATCAAGAAACTGAAGGCACTTAGAAGACAAATTGGAGAGATCTCAAACTTTTGGAAAAGGGTAAAATGGTACATATCCCCAAAACGTGACATGGAAATCCTCTGTATTGAATGTCATAGTAAAAAACAAACACATGATAAATTACTTGGACATAACATGGAAATCCTTTCTATTGAATGACATAATTCAAAAACACACAGACGACAAAATTTTTGGACAACTTATTTTTTTCATATTTAGATAAGAGAACAAAATTTGTTGATTCAAAGACATGAAGTTTGAATAATCAAGATAATATAAATAATATCGCTTAAAGGGAGACAATACAAGCAGTTTCAAAGCTACGACTATGTTTGCATTTTGATATACGATTTTGTTATGTGCTAGGACAAGACAAATGAGACAAGGATCCATGAGACATAAAACCTCTTTTAAAGTTTTATACAAATATTTTTCACTAGAATCAGAATAAATAATTTCAATAGTTATTAAAATTTTGAGTATTGACCATGGAAGAAAACTCATCATAAACTTTACAAAATTCTTATTTAGAATTGTACTATATACATCTAGGTGTAACTAAAAAATCACAATGAAAACACATAATGATGAACACCACCAATAGATGGGATGGAAGCAAGTCCCCATAAATCAAAATGTGTAAGATCAAAAGGTAAAGAAATAGTTTCACTATTAGAAAATGATAATACAATGCATTCTGCTAATTTGCAGTCAATATGACCAATATTTGCTAGTTGACACCAGATACCTAAACCTAAAAATGGAAACATGACATGATCTACTATGCCAAAGTGAATATGCCAAACCAGCAAGTAATGGATTGTCAAAATGTTGTAGAATATGTAATTTCATGAAGTAATATATTTCAACCTTATGCCATGTTCCAATTTGCTTCCTCGTCAAGCGATCCTACAATACACAACTTGAGAAGGAGAAAACAACATCAAAACCTTGATCTTATAATTGTCCAATAAATATCAGGTTCATTTGAGAGTTTAGGAAGTAAAAACAATTAGGAAGGGGTAATTAAGGAAAAAATGATTCAGTTGAACCAATGTGAGTTATGGACATAATAGAACGATTTATTGTATAAATTAATAGAAATAGGAGAACTCAAGATATTAGAGTCAAATATTAAGATCCAAAATCAATGACCCAACAATTCATACATGAGGTTCCTAATAAACAAGATGTATCAATATATGTAATACCGATTCTAGAAAGAGATTGTCTATTGACATCCTATACGTGTTTAGCAGTGGGTTGATTTGATGAGGAGAGAACCTAAGATAGGGCTAATGCTGAGGCTTGGTGTAGTAGGATTCTGAACAAAAGACTTCCTTTTTTGTTTAATAAGACAATTAAATTTTATGTGTCAATATTGGACATGTCTGACCTACTATTTCCAATCGCAACTGACGAGAGGATGTCTGTGTAGCGATCATAGGACGATGCATTTGAAACATAAGAACAGATCTTCCATAGAGAATGCTCAATTGTACATTTCGAGATCTCTTTGGCCATCAACTAAGAAAGAGCAGTATCAATAAATGAAAACAGGGGTGCAATAAAGAATAGATGCTCAAATTGATTTGAGATCATCTTCTAGTGCCATAAAAAATTGTACCAAACACATCTTCTCTATGCTTGTAATAAATGTCTACACCAGTTATCCACTTGGGCTCCATTAGAGATAGCTAACCCCTATTAACTAACATTTGGGAATGGAAGTCAAAGACTAACCTTCTTTTCCTTTGCCTTATAGATCAAATATTTATCTCTTTATATTTTCAAGCAAAGTTAGTTTAGACATATCAAGAGGTTAGGAAGTCCCAAACCTCTTTGATAGTTTCAAATTTACCAAGTTCCATACTGACTGAAGATATACTAGAGTAGGCATTTGATGTAAGGAGTTTATGATTGTTTATTTCTCATCCTCTAATTTAGTTATAAATTATGTCTCATCAATGTATCAGAGACTTTGGGATATAATTTATCACTAGTAATAAATTTTCCACAGTCCTTTTCTCTCGAGAAAACTTTGTATAAGGTAAGACCAATGATTGAACTAATCAGAAGAACTATTCGATTCAATTATGGCAAATGTTCTAAAATTAATGATAAAATGAATACTTGCAATGAGATCCAATCGTTAAACAGTGTTTCTCTCTATCTTTCGCGGCCTCTAACCTTGTAGATATTACATCTCTTCTAGATCTATGAAAAGCACCACTAAACTTGAGCTGAATGACCACAAATTGTTTGTTGCAACAAAATTTCACCAAAACAATTTTATCATTATCTATTCAGCCAAATGGGAAAGAAGGTTCTTATATTCAACCAAAGTGAAGGTATTTGTACTAAAATATTGAAAGTAAATTGTATAAAATGAGTATTGGGAATAAATTGGAAGGCCAGAAAAAAAAGAAAATAAACGATGAGAGATGATTTGGTAAGAAAGTTTTGTTTAGACACGTATGAGATTGAGAGATAAAGAGTTGCAACTTGAGATCTCCATTAGAGAGAGAAAAATAGTCGAGATTGATGAAAGAATATAAAGAGGCTTAAAAGAGCTGACATAGTTGGTTTTAGATGGCGTAAATTGGAGCCCAAATCAATAAAATCTAGAACTGATTCAACAACTACAAAACAGTTAATCAAAGAACAGTTCATAGACAATAACATACATGATAAAGTAACGATAGGCTCAAGTAGATAGAAAAAATACGATAATGTTCTAGGGCTATGATACCATGAGAGTATCAAGTTTCTACGAAGAAAACTCTATGCATATTGATATATAGTTTGGAATATACAACCTCTACATATGATGAATGATAAGAATGGAAAAAAGCATGAACACCTGGACAACACTAACAGTTACCAAAAAATATAAGATACTATATCTAACCTTCCCGTGCATATTAATTATATCATATACTTTTCATAGTAATATTGTAGACAAACAAGGTTGGATGTCAAGCTTGACCATCAAACCCTAAATGAATACGCACAGTGCGGAGGTAAGAGCGAGTGTGATCTTTCGTAATAGCTACTCATATCAGTTATGGAGCTCTTACCATAGTATATATGAGTGAGGGTTTTTTTAGGGAGTGAAAAAAGGCGAGTAAAGACCGTAGCCTAAAGTAGAGTCAACATTGGTAATAGAGGAAATAGAGAGCAACCAAGTCAGTAGGAAAAAGAGGGCAACTTGTTTTTGTTTTTTTTAAGGCAGTAGGCAAATCTCAATATCTTGTTCATAGGTAGTGGGCTCTTCTTCAAAGGCAATATGCTCTTCTGCTTTTAGAGGTATTAGTTATTCTTCTTCCCATTCTTTCTCTCTACAGGCGGTTGGCTCGTAAATATCTGGCTAGACAAGTCACTATTAAACTTTTCTCATTGCTTGCTTCAAACCACAACATAATCGGTCAGCAATAGAGTCAGTTAGAGAAGTGTGTATGCATTGAGCGAGCAAAAGAGCGTCTAGGAATTCTATTATAACTTAAAACCGATAAGAAAGTACGAAGAAAAAAGAAGAAAAAAGTGAGTGAAGGTTACATTTTCCTTAACATGAGGTGGTCTACACATGATCTATTTAAGGACTGACCTCCCTTAAAGCATGGCATGAGCAAATAGAAATGTATAATTCTATAGTTAAACATTAGATTTAATAAACCTAAAAATGATCTAAACAATGAACTTTGGGTGGTCTCATCATCGTTATAGTGACTAAAGGGATAGACGTCAACATTTACGAGATGATGAACAAGGAAAACCATGTAGACACCTGCCTAAAAGTTTGGTTGAGGGAATTCCTAGAATCCTGTAGTTCCGAATCCTAAGGACCACACTAGCTTTGTAGACCATAGTACCCCATAGTCTAGTAGTCCATAGTTCCTAGGAATCCCTATAGAATATTTATAAATGACCAAATCTATGTGAACCTTGCAAAACCTAATTATATTTCCCAAAATTTGGAAAACCAACCCAAATATGTCTAAAGATATTATGATTGATCCAAACTTCTCCAAAGCAACATGCAGAGTCCTGAATAATTCCACTTAATAGAGAGAGAGAGAGAGAGAGAGAGAGAGAGAGAGAGAGAGAGAGAGAGAGAATTTTAGTAAATTTTTTAATGAAACAAATTTTGTAGAGAGAAGTTGTTAGTTAAGAGTGATGGATTGTTAGTAAAGAAGAGAGAGGTTGTTAGGGGGGAGAGAGAGAGAGAGAAAGAGAACTATTGGAGCAACTTAGGCATAAAAGGAGAAAGGGCTTGTGGTGAGAAAAATTTATCCCACATCAAAGACATAAGGAGGGAAAGCTTGAATAAAACCCTCAAGCTTTGTCACTTAATGTGTACTTTAATGGGTACAAAGTTGTGATTCATGGCAGTATATGCTTAAGTCCATTTGGTTATACTCCTATTAGGAACCATTATGATATACATCCCGTCTATCACTTATGTTGGAATTGGAGGACAAGTGTAGTGTTTTTACCATCCATATTACCATTGAGCATTACAAGTGCTTGGATTATTGCATACACGAGCTACTATTGGTTGCATATCTTATGCAAGAAGAAATAGTAACAAACCAAAAAATAAAAATAAAATAAAAGGTTGAGAAAAAGTACCCCCTCTCAAGGTCAACAAGGAAATCCACCCCCCAAATATATTTTCAGAATATCAAATTTACTCAATTCTCTCTCCCCTTTAAGTTAAACACAAAATAAGATAAATAAATGACATAAAAGAACCCATAAAAAAAGAAATTATCTCTCTACAAAGTTATATACTTCCCTCTCTCCCTATCTTCTTTTTTCATTTCCTTATTCTCTCTCTTTCTCTCTCTCTCTCTTTCTCTCTCTCTCTCCCTCACGTCTCTTTAAGCTTATAACAACTTTTTAACTCTCCCTTATTCGTCTCTTATCTTTTCCAATATCTAGATCTCTTTAAAGCTCTCTTTCTCCCCCTATGACTTTCTATAGTTTAAAGAAAAGGCTTTTCAAGACAACTTACGCATCAAATCTTCCCTCTCATATCCTAGCGAACTTCCTATTCCTAAAAAAAATAAAAAATAATAATACCACTAAAAAACTAAAAAATAATAACACTATAATTTTTATCTGCATCATTCTCTTCGGGTTTGAAGAAGCTTGACCTCGATTTTATAGAACTCAAATCTTTTAGAGGTCTTTTCAAAAGCTGGTGATGCAGTCCCACCATGTGCCTTGATACTTTTTTTTTAATAAATAAATAATACATCTGTCACGATTTGTAGTAGAAGCTTGAGACACCCACCTCCGGAATATTTAAATGCATGTTGATTTCTTCATAATTGATTTTTGAAATTCTTTCTACGTTTGGGCTATCAACATCGTCTTTTGCATTGAGATCTACCGCTTAATATTCTTCTTCCTCCGATTGTAATTTATGAAATAGATTTCATAGGTGCTCTATAGGATGTGTATTTTGTTTACAACTTTTTTCGTTACGATTCAGATCAGCACCTTGAGTTTGTTGTGGGACTATTAATACAAGATCTATGTGGTTGCTAGCACCATCTTCGTGATAAAGATTGTTATCCAACCGTTGTAATCATTGATTCATCTATTGCATTGAGATCTACCTCTTCATATTCTTCTTCATCTGATTGTAATTTATGAAATAGATCTCGTAGACGCTTTATAGGATGTTGATATTGTTTACACTTTTTTTTCGTTGCGATTCGGATCAGCACCCTGAGTTTGTTGTGGGATTATTAATGCAAGATCGATGTGGTTACGAGCACCATCTTCGTGATGAAGATTGCTCTCCAACCATTTTAATCATTGATTCATCTGTTGCATCCCGCGATAGGTTTCACTTATGTCGTGTTAGACACCCTCCAATGTTATGTTCAATCTCTCCTGAATTTGATGACCCACATAATCCATGAATTGTGGCAATATATCCTCAATCATAAGATTAATTTTCGGCGGCATTGTAATTGATGGATCTTACTTGCTGTGATACCAATTGATGCAAGGAGAAATAGCAACAAACAAATAAATAAAAATAAAATAAAAGTTTGAGATAATATACTATATCTCAAAGTCTGCAAGAGAATCCACCCCAAAAAAAATCTTTTCAGAATATCAAATTCACTCAATTCTTATTATCTAATCTCTTTACAATAAGGGATCTTTCCCTTTAAATGTAACTCAAAAGAAGATAAATAAATAACTTAAAAGAACCCATAAAAAAAAAGAAACTATCTCTCTCTCTAAAAAGTTTTGTACTTCCCTCCCTCCCTATCTTCTTTCTTCATCTCCCTATTTTATTTCTCTCGTCACATCTCTCGCTAGTCTTGTAACAACTTTTCATGTCCCCTTTATTTATCTTTTATCTTTTATTATCTAGATCTTTTTAAATCTCTCTTTCTTCCCTCTTGATTTTCTATAGTTTAAAGATAAAGCTACTCAAAATACGCGGGCACCAAATATTTCCTCCCATATCTCAATGCACTTCCTATCCCTAAAAAAAACTAAACATGTAATAACACTAAAAAAACTAAAAAGTTATAACTCTAATTTTTATATGCATAAATATCGTTGTGAAAATACATGTCTTGATATATTAATGGTGTTTCTCTTTCTCTTCTTTAGTTTCTGAATGCATTTCCTTTTTAATGCTTGGAAGTCTCTCTTTCTCTTTGCACGCACATGAGTGTGAATGGGAAAAGTATTATACAATTATTAATGTGCTCTTCAATTTAATTTTAGAAAATTTTATCAAAATGCACCTAAGAGAAATTATTTTTACATCATACACACTTTTGTTGATTTAATTTTATAATTTACATTGACTACTATTGATTTAATTTTAGAAGGCCTGTAAAAATATATGTAATCATGAGTTGTAATAATGAATAATAGTAATGTAAAATAGTGGGAAAGTTGAGTATATTTTGATAAAAACAATAAAACATTCCTTCTTAAGTTGTTGGCTTTTTCTCTCCCCACCGAATGCGGAACATAGATATACAAGGGTTTTTTTTTTTTTGTCCATAATAACTTATTTTGTTCTTAGAGCCCATTAATAAGCCATGTAGGGATTTTTTAAGTCATAAGTTATTTTATTGACAGCATACAATACGGTTATGTAGGGGCATATACTATATACTAACTTCAAGGTAAAAGATGGTTTTGGTGTGAGTCACAAAGTTGGTGAAGTGGTTTTTAACTTTGAATCTAGTCAATAACTATTCATAACCATACGATTTGAAATCTAGGGGACAAAAATAATTATGACCTTATATATTAAGAATAAATAGTCTCTTTGTATACTTTTTGATAATTCACTTGTCCCATTTGGGAGAATACAGACCTAGCTTTGTCAAATCTGCTTTGCTTCGACCAAAGAGGCCGAAGCTTTTGGATTTTAGACATAGACCAAAACGAAGTGAAACAAAGCTTGGTGTTGCCGCTTCAATCAATTTCGAGCCGTTTTGGTCGAAGCTTCACCCTATTCAGTCGAAATAAAAAAATATCCATATTAAAGGTTTTTTTTTTTTTTTTTTTTGTACTTTTCATTATTTTTATATAAAAATATCTAATTTATTTATATTAAATTAAAAAAATCTAAAGCTTTCCTCGAGAGCCGAAGCACCGAATTACTTCGTCTTTTTCACCAAACCAAAAAATACTCCAAAACGAATTTCGGACAACATTGAGAAAGACCAATGTCATACACAAGGGTCTATCGTACAAAAGTGCACCACAATCCAATTAACACAAGGGCCAAGTAGCATTTTGCCATTTCTTCAAAAGACAAGGGTTCTTGCAGTCGCTTGGTTTAAAAACCCATGACAAAGTCACAAAACAGTCAACCAAGACAAAAAGAAAGAAGAAAAAAGGAAAAGACAAAAAGAGGACAGAAATAAAAATGCGGAGCAGACAGAGCATGAACAGCAGTTGCAGGCGTATAACGGTTCATTTCTGTGTAAACTTTTTACAATGAAGAAGCTCCTCTTCCCAAGCTCCAATCCCCCAAAAAACTACAAGTATCAAAAAACTGTGAAAAACAGGTAATGAAAGGACAATGGCCTTAGAAAAGGAAAAGGAAAAGAAAAAGAGAGGCAGAAAGGAAGTTGCTGATTTCTCTTTTTGAGGTAAATCAGTCATCACCAAACACAAATTCCCAGAGCTCTTCATCCCCAACCATCATCATCTCCACCCACCAGGATGAATCATCTGCGTCTTCACCCTCTTCAATTGAGAAGGGCTCGGAGGCTGTGGGTATCGGGACACCGAAGTCCTCAGTTTTGCTAGAACTCGGCATCTGAAAAACAAGTCCGGCCATGTCTATGCTGGCCATGACTGTGGATTTTGAGTCGGAAAAGGATGCGCCGCAGGTCTCCTGATTTCCAAAGGTGTGAGTGTCACCTGAAGAAGACGAGCCACTTCTGGTTATCTCGGCCTCGAGCCGCTTCATGACCTCCATCACAGCGTCCTCTCCAAAACCCCCCTCCTCCCCACCTAGGACCTCCTCCTCCTCATCTCCTTGCAGTAGCCATTCTTCAGCCATTTTATCACAGAAGAACAAAAACCTAAAACCAAAGCTCTGCTCTGCTCTCTCTTTCTCTTTCTAACAAACAGCTCTTTCTCTCTCTGCTCTCTCTTTCTCTCTCTAAAGAACGTATGCTCCCATCTCTCTCTCTAAGCTTCTTTTCTTTTTTACGTGTTTTTTGGGATATGGGGCATGGTATTTAAAGGCGAAGGAAGAGTGGCGGGAGAATGTGGTGCCACGTAGGATAGAGGGATACGCTGAGCTGGCAAAATTTGGCGTGTTGTGTATGCTGAATTGGCGGCTAATTTTCCGGCGGTGATGAGGTGGCTTGCGGCACGCTGAGTAAAAGGGTGAGGTGGCTTGCGGCACGCTGAGTGAAAGGGTGAGGTGACTTACCATTTTGCGGTCGATGACATTTATTTAGGGACTCTATGCGCCCAAGTCCACGTCTGTAGAAATATGGATCTCTTAATAAATCTATTTTTGAGATGGGTTCTAATATTTAAGTTTTAAGGACATATAATCTAGATCATGATTATGAATAAATAAATAAATTTTACACTCTAAAATAATAATTCTAAAAAGAAAAAATTTAGACGGTTAGTTTCCATTCTTGTTGAACACCTACTTGCATCCATCTTTAAGATGGATGCTTTACACTTTCTGGACCTCATATGTAGAAATGCGGTCCAGCCCGCATAAAACTATTTTCCTTTATTTAGAGGACATGGTTTTTATGAGTCCTAAGACTCATGTAGATATAAGTCCCCTCTTTATGATCTCTTTTTTAGATAGATTTTGGACCTAATCTTTTAGGTGTATCTAATCTCTTGATTTTTTGAGAATGGGGTTGGGTTCACGGTGGTTGTACCACTTGTGCCCCCGGCTAAAGTTTTGGTTTCTATTTTTACTTAACGCATTAAAAAACACTAACAATTTTAAAAAACGGGTAGGGGCTAGTCATCCCCACTCAATTACCCAAACAAAAAAAAACTCTAATGTAGAGATCATTAATATGTAAAAAAATAAATTTTAAAAACTAAAAATGATAATTATGAAAAACATTTAGAGACCATTGATTTTTATCTTTTTTAGAAGGATCACAGCTATGATGCCTCGGGGGAGACTGATGTAGTCATGTGTTCCACGTGACACATAAAACACTTTTCTTTTTTTAAAATTGAAGTTATTGGCCTCTTAAACCTCCTCTTCACTGCGTCGCATTTTAGGTCAGTGCAAAAGCCAAAAGATATTGGGTGTAGTTTCCATAAGGTTGCAACTTTAAACAATCCAATTAAGGCGCACCTTCAAATTTGATCATAACATATAATTTTGATGTAAATTATTCTTAGGATTATCTCAAAATCTATCTTCATATCTAATTATAGAATTTTTAAACTTCAAAAATAGTTAAAATCAAGTAGATCTATAAACATATGTAAATTTTGAAAATGGACAGTCTAGGTAATATGTTGTAAGATGTACTATTTTTTGGACTCAAAATCCTTTTTTCTTTCATTGTCATACATCTCGATGTTGAGATGCTCAACATTAAAACAAACTTTTCCGGTGGATTTTTTATGTGCATCCGTAGTTCTACATTTTAAGGTTGCAACCTTATATAAACTTTTTCTAAAGATATTACTCTCATAGGATTAATTTTAGGACTCCAATTATAGAAACTTAACCTCTTCAACTAATAAATTAACTTAAATTAAAAAAAAAAAAATCCTATTTGTACTCTTTATGCGCTTGAAAACAATATATCTATAGGATGAGTGTAGCATAAATGATGATGTAGAGATGGATGAGTGGCAATACAAGAAGGGATAGAACTCGAAATGAATATATTTGAGAGAATTTAGGTGAGGCACCAATAAGCAATAAGACTAGAGAGAGTAAATTTAGATGGGCTGCCTATGTGTGGCGCAAAACCTAATACAACACCTTCTTGGAGGTGTGATTTAGTTCAAATAAAAGACTAAAAAATGGCAAGAGGTAAGGCCAAAAGTAGATGGTTAGAAGCAGTGAGAAAAGATATACAGAATGACGATCAAGAATCATATAGCTGACCCCAGATAATGATGACTCTCTATGCACTTAAAAATAATAATATATCAAGATTGAATAGAGGGTATTTAATTTATAGAGGGCGAGATCTAAGTATTAGAAAACTCAAAACTCAATTTCGTTTTGCTTGAAATAATTATATAAGATTCTTAGGTGATTCTTGAAATGTTGGATTGAATAAATCCTCTTAGATAGGTCTTCTAGTTGAGGCAGTAAATATATACTAATGCTTGAGTCGGAGCATAACATACGCACTCGGTCCCAAATAAAATACAATTAAATATTAATATTGATTTTCTCATATTTTATCTAAAAAAACAAACTAATTTTAAAGTAAAAAAAAATTGTTGAATCCACAACAAAACGCCACAATCACATAGAAGATTTATATAGTTAACTTTGTTGGGCTATGTCTCTCGATAAAAAAAAATCTATTATCTTAAAGAAGATTATAATTTTAGGTTACAAAAAATATACTTCTCTCTGAATTTCAATAAAAACCTCAAATATCTTCTATTCTAAACCTGATCTTTGGATCGAGCAATCCCAAAGTAGAAATTATTGATACAAACCTCTACGAAAAACATCTTCTCTTTAGGAGGTGATGTCTTTTTCTTAGAGACTTGTCTCTCTCTTGGAGATCATTTCTCATGATTTGATACCTTGGAGTCACTTATTTTATTTATTTGTATCCCATTTTAGAATAAAGACAATCACTCAATTCTCCATTTTTCAATGTTTCAAACCAATTTTTCAAAATCTAATAATCCAAATTTGGAATCGTTGATTCCAATCGAGAATCGATCAGTTTTGAACCGGTTCTAGAAAAGCATCAATCTTAGCCCGATGCTCCCTTAAAACTCCTATTTTAATTTCTTTTTAAAATTTATCTAATAATTTTTTAATTTTATAGATCTAACAAATTCACGGGGTGAACCGTCGCCCCTGGATTTATAAAGAGGTGGAAGAGAGAGGAGTTTCTTCAAAAAGAAAAGGCGGAGGAGAGAGGGTGCATTGAATGTTGGCAGAATGGCCTACATAGAAAATAGTTGGTAATAATGAAAACACGGAAGTCCTTTTCTTTGCTTTTCTTTTGGTAAAAAATTAAAGTTGGTGATAAAGAGGAGTTGGGTTTTCTTTGGTTTCTTTCGCTTTGAAAAGACCCCAATTTTTGCATTAAAAAAGCTCTTTGTTATTAGCTAAAATAGCTTTTCCGTGTAATCGTTGTTTGTTACTATAAATAGAGTATAAATGGGGGTCTTATTGCGTAATCAAATAATTAACGCAAGCAAGAATGCCACGTAGGATTTGGATACCAAAAATGCCCTTGGGGGATTTGGAGTCAATTTCCACCCATATTTTTAAGGGTGTGATTTGTATAGGGCTGAGGTTCCAAACAATCGAAGTAAGGCGAATCTTTAAATAGTGTCGGAATATATTTTTCGATGCTAGAAATCTTTGTGATGGATTAAAACTTTATTTTTATATCTAATTATAAAATTTAAAGCTTCAAAAATATTGTTGATCGAGAAGATCTATGAACAATTAAAAAATCTTGAAAAATTGACGGTCAACAAATACATTACAAGATGGACTATTTTTAATACTTGAAATCTATTTTTTCTCATCTTCATACATCTTGTGGTCGAGATGATTGATTTGGAAATTTTTGGACTTCGAAATAACTTTTTCTTGTGGATTTTTAAGGTGCATCTTAATTTAATTGTTTAGAGCCTCGCTCTTATATAAACTTTTTTTTTTTTTAAAAAAAAAAAAAAGTCACAATCATTGTTGAACTTTCATTATGAAATCGAGTGATCCAGGGATGTGTCATTTATTGGGCACATAATCCAAAATAAAATAATTAGGATGTGACACATTTCAATCAATTACATTTTATATCCAATGGTTAAAAATAATATTGACCTTCTTATAGGAAAAGTAAATTGTCTTATAATATACAATTTAATATTTTTAAGAATTTTATATTGAAAAAGTATATAAAGGACGATCTACTTTTAAAAGAAGGATGCCTAATCATTCTTATCCACGAGATATCAAATCAAGTGATTGTAAAGGTATTATTGAATGGGCTCAAATTTTTATTTTTTCGAACTTTATGACATATTTTGAGTTATCAAAACATCTAATGACTAATATAGCATTTGTCACTTTTTTATTAAAAAATAGATGGCCTTATAATATACAATCCCTTTTAAACTAGGTTCTAATATTTAAGTTATCCATATTTATTATCTAATTTCAAAATAGTATCTTTCGTTATTTTGATCATGGTACAAATAGCCCACTAGATCATGCATCAACATGAATTTTGCAATTTTCATAAACTATTCCAAGGGAAAAATGTTAAATAGTTCATAAGATCTATCTTCTCCTAATTGCTAAATTGCTAAATTGGAAGTATGTGGAAAAATGCACATAAGATGTTGATTATTTAATAAGTTACCCATGTGATTTGGTATAATTTCAAAATTCCAATCAAAATGTTGCTTATTTGAATGGGAATTGGATCTGATTTAGAAATTGGTGAGGCTATTCCGATTCCTGAATATATCACTAACCACGAAATTTGCCCTTGGAACAAGCCGATCCGGCCCTGATTTTTATTTTAGCATTTATTAATTTTTTATTTTTTATTTTGTATTCGCTCATTCTATGGGCCAGATCTTCAATCCAGATTGATGATTTGTTGACCTCCATCGGTTTATGGGAGGGCCGATCACCCAGCCTATTGAGGATTTTAAACATGGGAAATGTTATATAGAGCCGAGGCTCTAAAAAATCAAATTTGAGCCTACTTAAAAAATTTCGAGGTTATTTTGATGTCTAAATATCTTCAAATTGACCATCTCGACATCAAGATACATGGACATAAGAAAAAAATAGATTACAAGTTTTGGAAATAGTTTATGTCGTTACACATTTTTGGATCGTCAATTTTCAAGATTTTTAAGTTTTCATAGATATGTCGATTTTCACTAATTTTGAAGCTTTAAACTTTATAATTAAATATAAAAATATATTTTAAGACTATCACAAATATTTTCGATATTAAAGTCACATTTTTTCGATATTATTTGAAGATAGGCTCTAATTGGATTGTTTAGACTTTAGAGCGGAGGCCCTATCCAAACCGCATCCTTTAAACAATGGGCGAGAATATCATAGATTTGGTAGAGGCAGAATAGGAACCTATAGGGGCGCGATTGTCCTTTACACAAAGTGGGGCAGGACCGAAATTTGGTTACTGGAGGCGCCTCCATGCCCTTGGGAGAGTTGGGTGCTACGTGTACGTTCCAGATGAACCAAATGTCTGATCGTACGGGTTCGGCGATTTGAGACAGGCAGGTGTATTAAATAAGAATGGGAGGGGCAGTTGGGCCTCGCACATGCGAAAAGTGGGAGATCCGCACGTGTCTAGGATTATATTCGCACTCGTGAGATTGAGGCCGCAGTACGAGTCAGTTGCACGTCTACATCGTGAAATGTAACGAGTCAGATGTATTAATTAGTGGTACTACATTTGGTCCGCCCCCTTACCATTTTAGGGGAATTTGTACTTTTGCCAATAGATATCCTACTCCCTCGGGAGTGTACTGTCCATTTACTCCTTGTGTAAAATCTTATCTAGGATTAGTTTTAGCACCCCAAGTTATGGGACATATTAACCTTTATAAAAAAAGTACCTATTTGTACACCCTCTAAGCACTTGAAAAAAATAATGTCTCAAGATTTAATAGAAACCATTAAGTTTTTATACGGTGAGATTCAAGTGTTAAAAGACTCAATTTCTTTTTTTAAGAATGACCTAGTGATTCTAAGGTGAAAAAATCCTCCCACTCTTCTAACCGTGGAGTAGAAGTAAACTATGCTTTCAAGGGAGCATAGTATGCGTACTCCATACAAATAGGGAAGGGTAGTGACAATGCACCTTTGGTACAATGTGTTATATTGGAAGGGTAGTGATCATTTACTTTTGGTACAACGTGGTCTAGAATATAGAGTATTTAGGCGTGCATCTTGTTGTTGATACGATCAATTTGAAGATATTTGAACATCAAAACATCTTCTAGTGAAATGTTTTTATGTAGGCTCAATTTTGATTGTTTAGAGCCTCGGCACTATATAAAATTTTCCCATTATTCAATGGGTTGTAAAGAGTACATCCCCAAAAATTCGAGGTCCAAAAAGCATCCATAGCATGTGTTTTGCCCAGCGTTTTAAAAAACGCCGAGTCGAACCGGACCGGTTCGACTCGAAATTCGCGAAAAGGGACTGGATCGATTGAAAAATCGGAAATCGTCCGGTTCTAGAGAGAACCGGACGATTCCGCATAGTGATTCGCCGATTCACTGTGCGGAATTGGCGAGTCCGTACGGATTTTTTTTTTTTTTTTTTTTTTTTTTTTTGTAATCCATGATAGATTTTTTTGTAATACTTGATCGATTTTTTTGTAATCCATGATCGAATTGTTTTTGTTTTTTTGTAATCCATGATCGAATTTTTTGGTTTTTTGTAACCCATAATAGAATTTTTTGTAATCCATGATCGAAATGTTTGTTTTCTTTTCTTGTAATCCATGATCGCTTTTTTTGTTTTTTGTTTTTTTTTTGTAACCCATGATAGAATTTTTTGTAATCCATGATCGAATGTTTTGTAATACATGATCGAAATGTTAGTTTTTTTTTTGTAATCCATGATCGAAATGTTTGTTTTTTTTTTTGTAATCCATGATTGAATTTTTTGTAATCCATGATCGAACTATTTTTTTCTTTTTTTGTAATCCACGATTGAATTTTTTGTTTTTTTTGTTTGTTTTTTTTTGTAATCCATGATCGAATTTTATGTAATCCATGATCGAATTTTATGTAATCCATGATCGAATTTTATGTAATCCATGATTTAATTTTTTGAAAATTTGTGAATTTTTTTTTTTAATCCATGATCGAATTTTTTTTTGTAATCCATGATAGAATTTTTTGAAAATTTGTGATTTTGTTTTTAATCCATGATCGATTTTTTTGAAAAATTGTTATTTTTTTTTTAATCCATATTATTCAAAGAGAAAATGAGAGAGATGATGATTCTGAGGCACCCTATCCCAGCCATATTATTCACATATCGAGTCCCAACAGCAACAGTGTAGGGATGAGCACGAAATACTGTAAATTAAATGCTGAATGGCGGTTCACGCAGGGAAAGAACATATCAATATTCGCATATTCATTCAAAAACATAAAAATTCTTAATGGAGTATCCTCATTTTTTATTGAATTCCTAAAAAACAATATTTATAATGAATTTTAATAATTTTTTCGAATTTTTTTTAAGCTTTATTATGACCGATTCACCCGATTCCCGATCCTGATCGCCGATTCGCCGATCCGGATCGGTTTTTTGGAAGCCCGATCCGGGTCACCGATCCGTTTTTTAAACCATTGGTTTTGCCCAAGGGAGGAAACGGATACCGTCTCGGTGGGGAAGTAATCTATAAGCAAAAGATTTTGGAAAAAAGAGTTTTGAGGACAAGTAAAAGTCGGTGAGCACCAAGCGGGAAAAAAATGAGAAAAAAAAAGAAAAAAAAAAAACAAAAAGAGGCTAGGAATGAGGCATTAAGGGTTGGATTTTGTTGCCAATGAAATAGGTGACCTATGTTTGATGAGCAGAAGAAAATAAATTTCCAGCTTTTTTTTCTTTCATGGGCCTCCTCATCAGGGACAAAGGACTTGTGTGCCTAGTTTGGAATGAAATAATGATTTTAAGTCCGTAAACAGACGAAATGTTTTCTTATGGTTAATTGGGATGAATTGCGGTGGTGAGAGGTGGTACATGTACGCGCATACAAGCAAGCATTGAGTGTTTTACCGGCTAGTGTTGTTTGTAAGCTGACTTGTCGAACTCTTGACCGGTCTTTTTTTGTTTTTAAATAAAAGTATACTAGGTTTGACAAGGGGATTGAACATATTTTGATTGGATAGCCTGGTCAAACAATATTGGATGACTTTTTAATATGAGTGTGGTTTGTATGGAGGTGAGGCTCTAAACAATCAAAGTAAAGCCTACTTTCAAATAGTATTTAGAAATGTGGTTTCAATATGGAAAATATATGTAATAGCTTTAAAATATATTTTCATCTTTAATTGTAAAATTTAAAAACTTAAAAAATAGTATAGACTGGGGAGATCTATAAAACCTTGACAATCTTGAAAATTGATGGTAAAAAAATGTGTTACAAGATGCATTATTTTCAAAATTTGAATCTATTTTTTTTTCATGTCCATGCATTTGATATTGAGATGATCAATTTGAACAAACAACTTCTTCCAATGAAATTTTCTAGGTAGGCTCTAATTTGATTGTTTAGAGCCTCGGTTTTATATAAATTTGTTCTTTTTAATATATTTTATATTTTTAAGTTATTTATCATATTTGACCAACATTCAACAAGACTTTTTCTTTTTAATACAAGAAGGTCACAATTACCTATGTCCGTCAGATTGCAAATTAGGTGGTTGTTAGACTTTTGCCATCCAATTTGATATCTAATGAATAGCAGTATTTGTGACCTTCTTGTAATAAAGATAAATAGTTGCATAATATACAATCCTACAAGATTGAGCACTTTTCTTGATGTATTTTATATTTTCAAATTATTTTTCTTGTCACTTTAATAAATCTATTTTAGCAACGGGGTTGATTTTCACTAGACCAAAAAAAAAAAACGGAAAAAGAAAAAGAAAAAGAGAAGAAGCCTAATGGAGTTACTACCCCTATAGTGATGTTAGTATTTTCAAATACATCATATTATATGCTCCCCATTTACAAGGTTGAAAAACTAGTACTTTGTTTTCCTATATTGGTCAAGTACTTTCCTAGCCGTCCAATGCCAGTATGGACAGCTGGGGAGTGCGCAGTTTGAGAAGAGGAATGACTCCCTGATGTTCATTGTTGACGACCGGTAATTATTAATATTATTATTATTTTTTGGTAGTTAAGTGGTAGGAATGAAACTTGGAATATGATGTTGCTAACCACTCAAGCCCAAGCTCTATTCATAACGTAGTTGCAACTGTTAACCACTCAAGCTCAAGCTCTATTCATAATGTAGTTGTCAGTACGAAACTCAAATTGCCACATAAGAGGGAATTAGTGTTTAAAAAATTTAGATTGGTGGGCGTAATTGGTCACCCACGGGTTTTGAGTATAAATGCCGAACCGGCTGAGTCAAATGAAAACAAGTTGAAAATAGAGAAAAAATTTAAAATAAAAATACAAAAGAAATGATAAAATCAAAATAAAAAATTTCATATCGTCTAATACGAGCTATAAACAAAGATCAAAATAAAAAAGAAATCCCAAATACATTTTAGAAAACAAAATGTGGATAAAAAAGTTGAAAAAAAAAAAAACTAAGAAAATGATAAGGCTTTCGTAGATCATATAAAAGGAGCATTTTGGGAAGAATGATGCACAAAAATGACAATAAAAAAGAAAAAGAAAAAGAAAAAGAAAAAGAAAAAGAAAAGACTAGAACGATCTTAGAGTTTTGTGGTTTTGATTAAAATATTGTCTGGATTCAAAAAATGTTGTTTCAAATGTTGGGACAAATTTGAGTATGATTTCAAGTTAAAAAACTCCTGAAATATCAAATCCAGATCTCTTTGAACAAGAGCTTCTATCCTATAAATTATGTTATAGCAAGAGATTCTATCCCATAAATTATGTTATAGATTTGTTAGATCCAAAAGGTTCATCTTGAAACAAATTTAAAAAGCTTTGGTGGATAACTGAAGGAGAAATCAGTAGAAAGGTGGATTGAACATTTGAGCTGCAAAGTGGCAACTGTCAACTTTGATTTCAAAAAATGTCGCCCTAAAATGGTTCCCAAACTTTTGTTGGTGCACATGAAACTGGGTTCGGAAAAGATCTGTGGGTGAAAAATTGAATAAAAAGGGTTAAAAACACCTTTTTTAATTAGAAACATAATAAAAAAAAGGGAAAAGATATACCCAATTCCGATTTCAAAAGAAAATCAGACCAGCCTATGACTCGGCAATCTCTGAGTAGGTCGGACGATTTTTAAAACCCTGGATGAAACACTCACTGTTTACAAATGCTATTATGATGAAAATGTTCATTGATTTGCTAGTTTCCAATGGTCGGCAGCAGCCTACACCTGAAGGTCCACGTCTTCGCCTTTTTCACAAATATGGAAATTTGTATTTATAAGAGTGGTGAAACCATTTCTTTATAAAGGTAAATTTTGAGGAAACTTTGGCAGTTAGCCTGGTTTCGAGGCAACCAATTCTCAAAAGGGCACAAACAAATAGTAGGTATCGGTAACTGAAAACATAACTACTACCCATCCTTTCAATGTGTACAGTAATACACAGTATAGTCACAACTGTCGATGATGGAAAGTTATGCTGCCATTCACCATCTTTAAGCTCGCATTGTGTAATATGAACTACGAGGAAAGCGGTAGGGTTTTGGTTAAGTCAAAACATATTTAGATCGTACTAGTCTTGGTATATTGGATCTCTTAAAAAGTAAAAAAATATAGGAATAAGAGTTTAAAATTCTAAAGTATATAAAAAAAGTAGTTGACTAACTTTGTTTAACTTGGGGTGACAATAGGCTGGCTGTCCCAGCCCGGCCCTAAAAAATTAGGGATCCGGCCACGAAATGTGGCCCGAGGGTAGACCAGACCGAGCTAGGGTCCAGGGCAGCGCGGCCTGTCCCTCTTTTTATCTATTTTTTCTTTCGATTTTAATAGGCTCGGGTCTAGCCCAACTTGTCCCTTATAGGGCTAGGGTCGGGCTTAGGCCAGGGCCTTTTTGGCCTTGTTAGGGTTGGGTTGGGTTGGGCGTATTGAGTTGGGCTAGGGCCAACTGTGGCCCGGCCAAGCCCGACACCCCTATGTTTAACAAGTTCAACCATTTTAAAAAATATCCAATTCAACTAGCTAAAATTGGTGAAATATTTTGATTTTCAACCAAATCCGATTTCTACTTTGGATCTCATTGCTTTATGTTTGATGTTGGTATATCTACTCTAATGAATTAACTAGGCACCTACAGGATGAGGTACTGTAAGACATGTTATTCACAGATGACATAGTTTTGATTGCTGAGACCCAAAATGACGTCAACACAAAGTTAGAACTTTGCAGATATGCTCTAGAATCCAAAGGTTCTAAAATTAGTCGGACTAAGGTAGAGTATTTAGAGTGTAAGTTTAGTAATAATAGGAGTACGGGTGAGGAAGTAGTTAAGTTGATGGATAGGAAGTACAAAAAAGACCCCATTTTTCAATATCTTGGGTCGATAATCTAGAAAAATGAAGAGATCAAAGAAAATGTTGCACACAGAATTAGAGTTGGGTGGACAAAGTGAAAATGTGCAACTGGAATTTTATGTGGTCACCGTGTACCAATAAGGCTAAAGGGCAAGTTTTATATGACAATGGTGAGAGTAGCTTTGCTCTATGGGGCAGAATGTTGGGCAGACAAAAAACAATATACCCATAAAATGAGTGTAACGGAGATGAGGATGTTGCAATAGATGACTGGCAAGACATGAAAGGATAGAATTCGAAATGAATCTATTCATGAGAAATTAGGCGTGGTACCAATAGGCGATAAAATGAGAAAGAGTAGACTTAGGTGGGTGGCTATGTGTGGCGCCGACCAAGTACAACTAATGTTAAGAGGTACGAGTTAATTCAAGTGGAAGGACAAAAACGAGCAAATGGTAGGTCCAAAAGAATGTGGTTGGAAGTAGTTCAAAAAAATATGAGGACTTGTGACCTCACTGAAGATAAAACATTTAATGAAGCAGAATGGATAATCATGATTCATGTAACCAACTTCAATTAATTGAAAAAAAACTAAAATGGAATAAATGCAGGTCTAGCAACACAGTAGCAGCTCGAATTGTGACTCGATTGCTTCACGGACGGAATAAAGATCCACTAAATTACAAGTTCCCATTGCTAAATTACCGGTCCCCATTTTAGTATATCTATTTCTCTATCCACTAAATTACCTATCCCCATTTCAGATAGAGAGCGGGTTTCAAACAAGGAGATTTCAAATCTGAAGAAGAATGAAGTAGCGACTAAGGTGATCTCAAATCAGGCAGATTTGGGTTTCTCAATTTTATTTTATTATTATTATTATTTATTTATTTATATATTTTTTAGTTTTTTTGTGTTTTCTATCCAATTTCAAAAGGGATTTTTCAGATCGGGTAGGCGGTTTTTTGAGTTTCTGGGCGTGATGTACTTTATCGGTCAAGAAGTAGAAACTGATTGAATTTCCGGTCATCTTAAGATTTATCCGATCAAAACTCTCTTTGTAGAACAAGTTCTTTATAGTCGATTGCTCGCTCTCCAGTCCAGAACAAGAGAAAGACTGAGATTCTTGATAGGTGATAGTCCTCTCTCTCTCTAGAGGGAACATGAAACAGAGATACGTGATTGTCTCTCTCAATAAAAGGGAAAACTGGGATGTTTGATACTTAATGATTTCTCTCTCAAGTGGTTTTCTAAAGGGGTTGTTTTTTCCATAAGCCATGAGGAAGAAGCTCTCTAATACCGATAAGTTGAGGAGAGAGAGAAAAACACACATATGAGAGACGAATTTTTAAGAGGGAATTTATCAGATTGGATACGAGAGGGTCAATTTCAAAGGCAGCAGAAGATCCCGAGGCACAAATATATATATATATATATATTATTTTTCAAATGGATTAAATTAAGACAGAATGGAATAATAACAGATAGACAAACTCGATCATAGGAATGGACAATACAAAGATTAATGTGACTATGAAATCATCTGAAGAGTCTCTGGTTCCTTTGAAGAGACTCAATGTCCATTAAGTATATGAATATACAGACTTGTCTTTTATAGAAAAATTACACATGAGGAAAAATTACACATGAGAAAATATAGAAATAAATCACAGTTTCGTATATTATACCCAAACTTACTATAAATACAAGATATTGTATCTACACTTTCTAAATATACAGATTGCAATATATATCTTCCATATTAACGAGATACACAATATATGCTTTCCTTTCACAATATACAAGGATCCATAATTGATCAAACAAATTCCAACTAACTAGGGTTCTAGTGAAATAGCTATAGACCTTATGTTTCGTCCCACTAAATGACCTCATGCTCCTATCTCATAGTGCTTATTCTCTACAATTATAAGTCCAACTAACTAGGGTTGCATCACAATGCTTTAGGGTATAAGTCCAACTAACTAGGGTCCTTGTGAAATAGATATAGACCTTATGTTTCTTCCCACCCTATGACCTCATGCTCCTCTCTCATAGTGCTTATTCTTATAGAGAAACTGGGTGATTATTCTTATAGAGAAACTGGGTGAAGATGTATGCTCTTTGCAATTGTACTAATAACTACATGAATAGGGAATTGTCCAAAATGACACTGCTATTTTCATGAAAGATACTGATTGCATGTTGTGGTTCAATGAAATGTAGTGATCCATACGTAACCGGTATAATAGTTACATCCTTTTTTTTTCTCTTTTTCTTTTTTTTTGTACTAATGATGAGTTAAGGCCATTTGAGAAGAATAACATGAGTTTGTTTTTTGGGTGCTTGTTTTTTGTCTAGATGTGTGTTTTAGACAAGTATTTTTTAGTGTTTGTGAAGTTTCAATAAACCATTCCTATAATTGTGTGTCGCAATTAATTTATCCACTAAAAATAGTGTAAGTATTTAATTCTTTGTAAGTTTATTTATAGATAATTTGATTCTTGTAAATTACAATGGTTTTATTAATAATGTATTATATTTATAATTTTTGTATATAAGTTTGCATATAAGAGGAGGGTACCTTCTTCCCTTAACTTTGAGGCATGCTCATTTTTCTTTCAATTCATAACCCTAAAATTAGTTTAGTATGTTCCCTTTGATGTGTCATGTGTCCCTGCTAAAAATTTATTGTGTACTTTTTCCATGTACCCCTTCTATCCTAAAAGAAGGGAAAAAAGGGAATTTCTGAAAAGTAACGTTGTTTTACTACTTTTATGTTTGTATTAAGGAAAATTGTTTCATGCGGGCTGGACCACTATTTATGCGGTCCAAAAAATGTAAAGCATCCATCTTAAAGATGGATGCAAATAGGTATTCAATCTAAAAACAACAGAAACTAATGCTCCAAATGTTCTATTACTAGAATTATTATTTCTAGTTTTTAAAATTTACTTATTTTTTCATTTTCATGATCTCTGTATCTTTAAAAATTAAATCCAAAAATCTATCTAAAAAATAGATTTATTAATAGGCCCACATTTCTAAATAGGCTTGGCCGCATAGAAACTGGGTCCTTGTATTAAAAAAGGTTAGAATCAATAAGGAGTCGTATTCGTTAAGTTTTTAGTATTGTGATGAGTAATGCCCTGTGGTAAAAATTGATGTGTTCTTGGAATTGTAATGTGTATGTTGGCTGGGCAATTTTGCTTTTATGTAGAATTATGACTATTCATAACTTCTCTTAGTAGAACATCTCCATAATTATCGTGTATCCTAATTAATATTTACAGTTAGTCAAAATATTAAAATTATTCCATTATTTTGTAATCATCAATTATTAATATTTGTATTCTTACTAGAATTCATAATTATCAAATTTAATTTTATTACAATATTTTATTATTAATATATTACATTTAGATTATTCATATTGTTATTGTTGTGCATCATAATGAATTTATTCATTAAAAAAGTAATGTAATTATTTAATTCTTTTACAAAAGAAGATGAATTAAACAATTAAAGAAAATAATGAAGTAAAGCAAATAATAAATACAATAAAGTAGTAAGGAAATAACGAACCTGGAAGCTAGGCCTGATACCTAGAGTTAGGCCTGACAACGATGAGAAGTCTTTACTCTTAGATCTTTGAGACTGCAGATCTGATTGAATTAAAGACACCTGGGGAAAGACATAGATGCCTAGGAGTTCTACATCTAGGGATTTTGATATTGGAAAATGATTGGAGTAAGGTCTCTAGAACTAGGATTTGAAGGCCAACGTTTAGGATTTGAGGGCTCTAATGTTTATGTGATTGAGGATTAGGACTAGGGTGTTTGTTTGGGTCTTTCACTCCTGAAATAGCTGGAAAATGTCATTATATAGGCAAAATACACCCTAAAAAAGGAAAGCAATGTTCGGACCTATATGGAGGTGCCACATGTCTTGCACAACAATTTTCCACACCACATATTGCATGCTGATCCATCTCTTCCTTGTTTCTTAATTTTTATTAATTAGAATGTCGAGTTCAGTCCAATGGTGGTGGTTTGATTGAATTTGAATGCCTCTAGAGATTCGCAAGGTGCAGTTACTCCCTTTCAAGTTACAGAAACTGCCTAATATGGAAATTTGGTTTCCATACTCGGAGATTGACTTGCTTGTTTGAGTGTTTGGGAATGTTTCGGCTTCCAAAATGAGATATTCAGGATTTCTAGAGGATATTAGGAATATCTTGGAAATATTTGGGAAATATCGAATTCCCCAAGTTCGAATATTTGGGATATCTAAGAATATTTGGTTTCCTAAAATGGGATATTTGGAAATATGGAATATTCTAGGGATATTCTAGGTTGGACTATGGTTTGAGCATGACTATAATTAAGTGTGTCCTTTGGTATATTAAGTTAGAGCATGGTTTTAAAATTCATAAATAAAGTTGAATTCGAGGAGAGTGTCTACAATTACCCCTCTTTGACACTTCTTATCCTTCAAGGGACAAGAGAGTGACAAAAACGTAGACAGCCAAGACAAATGAATGAACGAAAACCTGAAAGTCTTAGAACCAATCCTCAAAGGATGGTCGTCTCATGAGGTCTATTGACCCAATCTTAGTTGTCTGCCTAGAAATTTTTGTATTTAAGGCTTTGTTGGGTGTATTTTTAGTATAATACAAGACTAAGTACACCTAGAGAAATTCACATACAAACCCAAGCATGCAATGCATGAAATAAGCATTGAACGGACTCCAGGTCTATATATTTTGGCTGATGGTGGATCATTATACAAACCCTATAGATATGATTCTTGAAAAAATATTTGTGAGGCATGCTCCTACTATGATAGTAGAGTGTGATACACGTAGAACTTGTTATGTGAGGGCCTCTATATGCCGTAAGAGTCATGAACGTCGATCAACTCATATACCTTGGCTAACATCTAATGATAGCAAGGGGTATCAAGCCATCTCAATTCAAGACAAGCTCTGGAACATATATTACTGAGGTCACTATATTCATTTCCACACAATATTGGTAGAGTATGGATATAGTACGATATACCATCAAACCCGTCATCGATCAAATATGTGGAGGATAATAGAGGCATGGCAACATGGAAAAAATATTTGTTTAAAAAGTTAGAATCAAACTTTGATTTGTGTCTAACTAAGGTGAGTCTCGAGTATTATTAAGAAATTTCTAACAATAAAACTTAAAAAATAAATATCAATTGAATGGTCAAATCAATTTACAAAATCATTAAGACGGCCAAACCTTCTCATTCAACAATAGAATGATTCCTTTTTAAGTTTCATTTCACTTGGGAAATTCATCAGAAAATATTTTTGAAAATAACCAAATTGCTTTGAATGATTCCTTTTTAAGTTTCATTTCACTTGGAAAATTCATCAGAAAATATTTTTGAAAATAACCAAATTGCTCTTGTCTAGGATTGGGAACCTTAGCAAGTAGATGTATTTTAGTAATTTGGCTCACTTTAGTGGCCTAAGCTCAATGATTATAATACCCTTTGTTGATTGAAATCAGCGACAAAAAATGCCAAATTATGGTAATACTCCTATTTGTTTGGGGTTAGCAATTCATAGCTCACTTGTTTTCACTATGAGAACTTGTTTTATCTATCCCTAAATATCTAGGTGTTTATCATAATTTGGCTCATACCATTTAAATTTGTTGAGTTACCAGATTGCTCTTACTTTATCAGCTTCCCAATCTTGAACAGGGACAAGTTGGCGATTATTCACTTTTTTGTCAAAGAAATTCCAAAGTAAAATGATACAAAAATTGATTTGGAAAATAAGACTCAGCATGAGTGTTCAAGAAGTCGTTTACACTTGCCTAATATCAGTATTAGTGATATGTCCAATATACCCAGAACAAGTTATGATTATCAAGGTAAAGTTGAAGATATTTCTGAAACCCACCAAGCTAATTTAGAAGAAGAAGACTTTGCCGTGGCCTCACTTGATTCCCCCTTACACAGGTATTCTCGTATCTCAACCTTCCTCTAGACTTCAAAATTTTTATACTTATCATGCAAGTTCTTATCTTATTCAAAATCATATTTCCTATGAAAATATTTCTCCTAACTACTTTGCTTTTTTTAGTTCTATTTCTAATAATGATGACTTAACCAATTTTCCAAATGCTATTTCTTTAATGTGTATAGAGGAAGGCCACAAAAGAAGAACTTTGGGCACTTGACAAGAACCATACTTGGGTCATTATCAAGTTACCTAAAGGGAGGAAAGTAGTTGGTGGCTAAAGGATTTACTCAAGCTTATGGAAGAGACTATAAAAATATTGTTGCACCAGTTGCCAAGATGAATATTGTTTGAGTTCTTTTGTCTATCACAATTAATGTAGATGGTCTCCTAATCAGAAGGATCTTAAAAATGCCTTATTACATATTGATATTGAAAAAGAAGTCTATATGAGTCGTCGTCCAGGTCATCTCAAAGAAAAGGAGAAAGGCATTGTGTGAAAATTAAAGAAGGCATTATATGGACTTAAACAATTACCCTGCGCATGGTATGCCAAACTCACGCAGCCTTGATGAGTGTTGGGTTTCTTAGAAGTTTGGCTGATCCTTTGATATCAGTAAAAATGTGAACTTCAGGTACAACAGTTGTACACATTTATGTTGATGATATTACTATTATAGGTGATGATAAAGAAATAATCATGAAGCTTAAGAATTATCTTCATAAGAAATTTGACATCAAGGATTAAGGTCAACTAAAATATTTTCTTTGCATGGAAGTAACACATTCAAGAAAGGGACTCTTCATTTTTCAAACGAAATATGTCTTAGATTTGTTGAAAGAAACTGGGAAAATGGGAGTCAAACCGTTGACATCCCTGTTGATTTTAATTGCAAGCTTAATTTAACGGATGGAAAACCAATTGAAGATGAGGGTCACTTTTAAAGATTTGTGGGCAAATCAGTTTATCAGATTGTAACACGACCAGATATAATGCATGCAGTTAGTCTTGTAAGCCAATTTATGCATGCTATTAAATCATGTCATATGGAAACTGTCAATAGGATTTTCAAGTAGCAGAGGTATTTGGATGAAACAAAATGATCACACTAATATTATTGGTTATTTTGATGCTGACTGGGGAGGTAGCCCAATTGACAGGAGGTCCATCATTGGCTATTGTATATTAGTTGGAGAGAACCTAGTCACTTGGAAAAATTAAAAACAAAATGTAGTTGCCTGATTCAGTGCAGAGGCCAAATGTAGAGCTATGATTGCAACTACAAGTGAATTAATATGGCTGAAATCACTACTTTGAGATATGGGGTTCCAAACGGTCAATCCAATTGAGATGTTCTATGATAATCAAACTGCTAAGCATATAGCATCCAATCCAGTCCTTCATAAAAGAACCAAGTATATAGAAGTTGATTGTCACTTTGTGAGAGAAAAGACTCAATAAAAAATTATTATTACTTAAGTTTGAAATGACAGCCAACTTACAAACATGTTTACCAAAGCTATTGCAAAGACAAAGTTCCATAAGATACTATCCAAGTTGGGTTCTATGGAAATCTATACACCAACTCGAAGGGGAGTGTTTGTTAGTATTTTTTGTTTGAAAAATGCTTAAGGGTATTTCAAAACAGCACTTTAATTTTATTGTACTTTCCTAAAATGTCTTTGTAGAGATAGGAAGATGTGATTTTGAGTCCCACTTTGAAGAGGAGAGAGTTTCTTGAGCTGTATTTAAGAGCACACATTCCTATGCAATATACTCTAAATACAAAAGAGAGAGAAATCACATGTGAGGAGCACATGAAGAGTTAGACGTGCACGTGCTCGTGCGTCCACGTGCGAGGGAGTGGACACAAGGGCGTTTGATGGCTCACTTTGCACTTCGCATTGGTGCATGAGGCGCCCCTCACCCGAGCACGTGTGCAGGTGGGGCTCGTTATCTTTTTGTTAGCATGGCTCATAAGGAGATCCAACCGTCATCTAGCTGTTGATACGTATGGAACATCCAACAGTCATCTTGCTGTTGATGAGATGGAGGCTTGTAGCAACCATCAAGTGCATATAACTCTTCAAGTGCATGTAACTTGTAGCATTTGGGGGGCATGTAACTTGTAGCAGTTGGGTGGTGCATATAACTACCTCAACACTAAATGGGTAGCCTCTTGGTGCTCTATAACAAGGGCCCTCCTACCCATGTGAGTTACATACTTAGATCAATTTTCTTTCTTTCTCTCTCTTATACATCAAGGCTCTAGTATCTATTGTGTAGGATCCAAGCTCGGGTGCATAGAGCTTAAGAACATTGTAAAGGACCTCTTTGTTTTCCTGTATCCCGAGGACGAGTTGCCCTTCTTATGCACATCAAATACTCTATCGATGGGGGGCAAATAACGTCATGAAATAGTGCATGTACGTGCCCGAAAACAAGAAGAGTTTGAGCTTTCATTTTTACAAATCGTACTATTTTTTGCTTCCATTTCACCCACCAAATTCCAATAATTCAAGACGATATCTCGAGGGTGAAAGAAGAGAGATTGACATGACTTCTTTGAAGGTTATGAATCACGATTTACTTTACTCGAACGCTTCAACGGGCTGAATTTCAAGATATGACAGCAAAATGTTCTCTTTTTACTTACCACTCTCAAACTAGCTTACATAGTCACCGAGTCAACGCCTGCACTGTCGCTACCATCGGATGACTCCATCGACGAGCAAACTCAATCATAAAAGAGATGGATGGAGGATGACTATATATGTAAGGGCCATATCCTAAATGCCTTGGTAGACTCGATCTATGATATGTATGCCTCCATTGGCATGGCGAGAGAGCTTTGGAAACTACTTGAAACTAAGTACCTCATGGAAGAGTCCGGTAACAAAATATTTCTGATATCTAACTTTTTAGATTGTAAATTCATTGAAAGCAAACATATTCTCTCTTAAGTATATGAATTGCAATTTGTATTTAATGAACTTAAAGATTGTGGTATTTTTTTGGATGAATATTTCCTAGTGAGCTCAATAATTCATAAGTTACCCCCATCTTGGAGAGAGTATCAAAAGAAGATGAAATACAATAAAGTTGACCTTGATTTGGTTCAACTTCAAAGATCTCTTCATATATTAGAAGATAATAGACTTAGGGAAAAGAAAGATGAATCAATTAATTTTCACTCTAAGGTAAACTTTGTTGAGCAAAAATCAAATGCTTCTTGTAATAAGAAACATTTCTTTTCTAAGGTCCATAATGAAAATTATAAGGACCAAAAGTCTATTAGATACAAAAATAAAAAGAAAGCCACTTGTTATGTATGTGAAAAATCGGGACATTATTCAAGAGAGTGCCGACACTGGAAAGGGCTTAAAATGCCTAGAGACTAAGTGAACCTAACATAGCAATGGTCACTGAAGTAAACATGATCGATAAAGACAATGGATGATCGGTTGATACCGGCACTACCATTCATATATCTAATAATGAAGACATGTTTGAGACTTTTAAACCAGTGGGTGACAGTATTTAGTTCAACTTGGAACCCAAGCTATGACATATATGCATGGAAAGGGGATGGTGGAACTAAACGAGGTACTTTCCTTAGAAAATGTGTACTACGTACCAGACATGAGAAAAAATCTTGTTTCAGATGGTATCTTGAACAAAAATGGCTTTAAAATGGTCATTGGGTATTACAAATTCATCTTGACAAAAAATGGTGTATTTGTTGGCAAAGTGTACTCATGTGATGTGATGTTCAAATTTGATCTTGTTAATAAAATGGATAAGTCTTCTGCGTATATTGTTACTTCTTGTAATGTATGACATGTTAATTATACTTCTATTAAATCTTTGGTTAAATTAGGATTGATTTTTAATTGTAATTAATTGACTAAGAAAAATGTGTACAAGTTAAAATTACTAAAAAATCATTTCCTTCAATTGAAAGAAATGGTAAATTGCTAGGACTAATACATAGTGATGTATGTAATTTAAATAATATTATTACTAGAGGTGGTAAAAGATATTTAATTACCTTCATTGATGCTTTTTCTAGATTTTCTTATGTTTATTTTCTTAGACATAAAGATGAGGCTTTTGAAAAATTTAAAGTTTCAAAGCGGAAGTTGAAAATCAACTTAATAAGAAAATCAAAATTATTAGAAGTGATAGAGGAGAAGAATATTTATCAAATGACTTTAATTAATTTTGTGAAAATAATGACATTATTCATCAAGTAACTGCTCCTTATACCGTTCAACAAAATAGACTAGTAGAAAGTAAAAATAGAACTTTAGTTGAAATGGTAAATGCAATGCTTATTTCTTCTTCTTTGCCATTGAATTTGTGGGGTGAAGCTTTATTATCTGCATGCTTTATTTTGAGTAGAATTCCATATAAAAAGAATGATAAGACCCTTTATGAGCTTTAGTTTGATAAAAAACCTTCTTTAATTTTTTTCAAAGTATGGGATTGTCTTGCACATGTTAGACTTCTAGATCCTAAAAGAAATAAATTGGGTCCTAGAACATTTAAATGTGTATTTGTAGGATATTCTCATAATAATAAAGCTTATAGATTTTTGGATCTAAATTCTAACACAATTTTGGAATCTAGAGATGCTGAATGTTGTGAAAATCTCACTTGTAAAAGTGAATTGAATGAATCAATCAGCATGCAAAGGGAAAATAATCAAGAAAATGATCATAATCTTGAGGAAGAACATAATGATGTCGAAAGAATAGAACCAAGAAGAAGTATGAGAATTAGAGGTGACCCACCTTACAACTTTGGACCTGATTTTTATAATTATCTTGTTGAGGCTAATCAAAATAAAATTTTGAACTCTTTACTTATATTCTCAAATATGGAGGAAGAACCTACATCTCTAAAAGAAGTTTTGGCATCTCAAGATGCAATTTTTTGGAGAGAAGCTATTAATAAAAAAATGGATTCCATAATAGCTAATAAAACTTGGAAATTCATAAATCTTCCACCAAGTTCTAAACCTATTGGTTGTAAATGGATTTTGAAAGAAAAATAAATTTTGGGGTTCTATTAATAAATATAAAGCAAGAATAGTTGCTAAAGGTTTTAAACAAAAAGAAGATATTGGTTATTTTGACACATATGCACCTATGGCAAGAATTGCTACTACTAGATTGCTCTTAACAAAAGCCTCCATCAATCATCGTGTCATACATCAAATGGATGTAAAAACTGTCTTTTTAAGTGGTGACTTAGATGAAGAAATATATATGGAACAACCCAAAGGGTTTGTAATGCCAGGTCATGAGAAAAAAGTTTGTGAATTGGTTAAATCTCTTTATGGACTAAAACAAGTATCTAAACGATGACATAAAAATTTGACAACGTGTTGATGTCAAATGGTTTTAAGAGAAATGAGGCTGATAAACGTGTGTATAGTAAGAAAATAAATTCTTTATATGTGGATGACATGCTTATCTTTGGCTCTAATCCAGAAATTGTGGCGAAAACCTAAAAGTTCATCGCATCTAACTTTGATATGAAGGACTTATGGGAAGCTGATGTGATACTTAGTATCAAAATAGTGAGAAAAGAAAAAATATTAATCTTGACTAAATCTCACTACATTAAGAAAATGCTTAATAAATTTGCGCATACTAATAGTAAACCAATATCTACCCTTATAGATTCTCATATTAAACTAAAGAAAAATAATGAGAGATGTATATTTCAACTTGAATATGCTAGGGTAATTGGAAATTTGATGTATGCAATGACTAGTATGAGGCCTGACATTGCATATGCGATTGGCAAACTTAGTAGATATACAATTTGCCCAAGTAAATAGCATTAGGATGTTATATCTCGAGTATTAAGATACTTGAAATGAACTATCAATTATGACATAATATATGCAGGTTATCCTAGAGTGTTGGAAGGGTATAGTGATGCTAATTGGAATAATGAAATCCAAGTTTCACTATCAACATCCGGATATATATTTACATTAGTAGGTGGTAAACAAACGTGTATTTAACGCTCTACTATGGAGTCTGAAATTATTGCTTTAGACTCCCCCGACAAAGAGGCTGAATGACTAAAGAATTTGTTATATGACATTCCCATATGGCCAAAACAACCGACAATAACAATATATTGTGATATTCAAGTTACTATTGTGAGAGCTTGTAATGATGTATATAATAAAAAATCTACACATATTGTGAGAAGGCATAACTCCATTAAAATGTTAATTAGGGATGAAGTGATTAGTATGGAATATGTAAGATTAAAAGAAAATTTGACTGATCATTTGACTAAAGACCTTGTAAGGGATAACATGAGTAAGATGTTAAAACGAATAGGGCTAGAGTCCATTGAGTAAACATCTACAATGAGAACCCAACTTAATCTTTTGTAACCTCAAAACTCTAAGCTCAATGTGGTAAAAACAAACTGTACGTATGGTTAGTTGATGATTAGACGACAAAATATAATAAGCACCAATTCTAAAAAAATCCATAAGGTGGATAAGTCTAGTAATGACTTGTATATTAGTAGGATGAGCTATGCTCTTAATGTTGTTGATATACTATTATAAGTCAGAGTGTTTTATATATAGGGGCACTATTGATAGACACACCTATTAAAGTGTGTAAGTGAGGTCGCTTCCTACGAGATGGACTCGTCTCTAGAGTACTTATGAAATTAGGATAAACGTGCTGGCAGCTAAAAATACACTAGAGTTGAATATTGTTTGTGAGTTATAATACCAGTCTGTTAAGTAAGCAACTTGATTCAAAGCTATATGCTACTACGGTACTTGATGGACTTTGTAGTGTACACTCTAAGTGAAAGTTCAAATCGAAAGATATTTTGATGGTATGTAAATAATATGTTTTTTATGTTTTGTTCTGTTATTTTGAAATAGTGGAGGAAATTGCTAGTATTTTTTGTTTGAAAAATGCTTAAGTATATTTCAAATCATGACTGTGGTTTTATTGTACTTTCCTAAAATGCCTTTGTAGAGAGAAGAAGATGTGGGTTTGAGTCCCACATTAAAGAAGAGAGAGTTTGTTTGTATTTAAGAACACGTATTCCCATACAATATACTCTAAGTACAAAGGAGAGAAAAAATGTATGTGCAGAGCACGCGAAGTGTGTGTGGATCCAAGGGCAAGCGCGTGGGCGTAAGGGCGCTTGATGGCGTATTGCACTTCTCATTGGCGCATGAGGCGTCCCCTTGCTTGAGCATGTGTAAGGTTCGGGCCCGTGGCTCGTTATCTTTTTCTGAGCTTGACTCGTAGAGAGATCCAAAGGTCATCTAGCCGTTGATGTGTGTGGGACATCCAATGGTCATCTAGCCATTAATGAGATGGAGGCTTGTAACAGCAGCCATCATGTACAAATAACCCTTCAAGTGCATGTCACTTGTAGCTGTTGGGGTGCATGTAACTTGTGGTTGTTGGGTAGTACATGTAACCACTACAATACTAAATGGGTAGCCTCTTGGTGCTCTATAGCAAGGGCTCTCCTACCCATACGAGTAACATACTTCGAACAATTTTTTAGCCTCTCTTAATAGATCATTCTCTGCAATTCCAGCAAGCAAATCAGTGAGCTAAACTCTCTCTCCACTCGATTTCCTTTCTTTCTCTCTCTTATACATCAAGAATCTAGTAAGTGTGTGGGTTCCAAGCTTAGGTGCATTAAACTTAGGAAAATTGTAAAAGACTTATCTGTTTTCCTGTATCACGAGGATGAATTGCCCTTCTTATGCACATCAAATATTATATCGAAAATGGGCAAATATCGTCTTGAGATAGCGTACTAACATACCCGAAAACAAGAAGAGTTCGAGCTTTTATTTTTACAAATCGTACTATATTTGCCCCTATTTCACCCATCAAATTCCAACAGTGTTGACAATTATAACAACAAGATATTGACTTTCCTATCTTGTGAGATTACAAGATATTAAGTTCCTTACTTTATGAGATTACACTTGTAATGAGACATGTTTCTAAAAAACAAAATTGTATCTCTCTAAATCTCGGGTAAATTAGAGTAATTCTTATGAATAAAATATTGGTTTAATCCCTATGAATAAAATATTGGTTTACCCTCCATGAATGTAGGCAATTACGTATATATTGTGTTGATATATTTATCTTTCTCTTCTCTATTTCGTTTATTGCAATCTCTATAATAATGTTCAGTTAATCAAATTACCCTTTATGAACAATTTAATATTTTAGACATATTTTTTAATTTAATTTCAAAGTACTTGTAAATAAACATATGGTCTAATCGGTTGAATAGTTCATCTCTTATCCATTTTTTTTGGTAATTTCTTAAGTTATATTTACCAAAATAACTTTATTTTTTTAGTATTTAAAAAACTGTAGTAGTCCAACCCAAAACCGAACTGAATTGGTGAACCTATTTGTCGATTCCAATTCACCAAGGAAAAGTTGCATGACAATTAAAAAACATAAAATAATGAAAACAATGAGGATCAAAAGAGTAAGAGTTTGTTTCCTTGTTACTACCCACCAGTTCCGGCTTGAACGTAACAAACCAGGGATGCAAGCAGCTTTTGCTTGTCAAAACACTACTACTTTTACTATTTACTATTATTGCCTAACAGTTTCATGCTCCAGTAGGAGTACATTGTGTATTTGCTACCTCATGCAAAACTCGATTTAGGAATAATTAAAGGATCCAAAATTTTGGGAATGTAACATTTTTAGCTTGTAAACTTATTATCATCATCATCCGAGCCTTATCTCAACTATTTAGGGTTGGCTACATGAATCATGTTCTACTATTTTGCTCTATCGATGGTCATAGCCTGAGTCAGATTATAAATAACCACATCTCTTCTCATTACTTCCATCCATGTACTTTTAGTCATTTTCCTTGCCCTTTCAAAGCCTTCTACTTGAACTAGATTGCCTCTTCTAACTAGTGTTGTATTAGGTCTATGCTGCATATAGATAGCCCACCTAAGTTTACTTTCTCTCATTTTATCGCTTATTGGAGCCGCCCCTAAATTCATTAGATATATTTATTCTGAATCTATCTTTTTTTATCTTGCCACTCATCCGTATTAACATCTTCATCTCAGCTATACTCATCATATGGATATGTTTTTTGACTAACCAACATTCCATCCTATAGAAACATGATTGCTCTTATAGTTGTCCTATCAACTTGACATTCAATTTCATTATATGCGACGATCATATAAAACTCCAAATGCATATTTCTTTTTCGCCCACCCAACTCTAATTTTATGAGTGTTATCTTCCTAAATTTCTCCATGCTCCTAGATTATCGGCTTAAGACTTACCTTAACAAATTTTTTTTTTTTAAATGGCACTCTCTATGCACTTAAAAGAAAAAGTCTCAAAATCGAACAAAGATCATGCCATGTACTAAAAGAAGAAGAAGAACAAAGACCATGCAATTTGTTGAGGATGAGATCTAAATGTAATAACAATTTATATTCAAAGTTTATCTTTCGAAAATAATCATTTGAGGATTTTTTGCGGTTTCCAGAATTTTAGATTAAAACAAGATCTTTACATGCAAGTCATCTACCCTAGGGAGTAGGTGCATAGTATGCTTCCGTGAGAGCATAGTGTACACGCTCTTTACTATTTCTAGTTTACTTTTTAATATAGAAATTCATACAAAGTCATTCGGGTGGCATTCGACCCAACTTGGGATTGGGTCCAAATCTTGGACTCGAACACTATTCTGATCCGGGTTTGGGTTTATGTGGACCCAATTTGAATGCTACTCGAATAGTGTTAATATTTAAATAATATTTAATATATAATATTTAAATAAATATAACTATATTTTTAGTTGTAATATTTAAATAACACACACACACACACACACACACAGATATATATATATCCAATGCATATCCAAAACAGATAGCATTGGCTCTGATATCTGTTTGTCTGTCTATTTATTGTTTTAGTGTTCTTGTGCGCTTTATGGTATCAGAGGCAAGTTACTTTTACAGTGGTATAACTGTAGTACCAGTAGAAAACTGGACTATTATATAGGATTATGAAAACAGTTTGCAGTAGTAACTTCAAAGTCGTCGTGACCCAAATATCAAGCCAGAAAAGTGTAGGGATTGTTTCTGATTGACTGGAATTATGATGGTAAACTTTATCAGAACTCTATCTAATAGATTGGCTACTACTAGTAATACATTACGTGTTAATAATCGTGAAGAAATAATAATAGATAATATAGAAAAACATATTCAAAACTGGAACATACTTAAGGTACCGGTTTTCGATATCTATAGTAAAGGAACGTTTGAATTTAAAACTAGTTTTTCTATCAAAACTATAGAACAAAGTATTTCTGTCATGGAAACCCAAGATAAATTCCAACTACTTTCCCCAAGAATGATTGAAGACCATAAAAAGAAAGAATATAATTATTTACACATTGGTCTTGTTCAAATAACTGTCAAGCCCTTAACCAGACCATGATTAAAGAATTTTGTTCTACTTTGTTTAAGAGACAGCAGACATAAGCAATTTACTGATTCCTTGCTAGGAATAGTAGAATCCAGTCTCTGTAATAGGCCTATCTACTTCAACTATTTTCCAAACTTTTCAGTGGCCCTAACAGATCCAAATCTCTTAAAGATCTTAACGTTAAACCTTAAAACTCAAGGTTTCGACATGGACCCTGTCTCACAACACTTAGCTTTTGTCTACCGAATATGTTATAAGGTAATGAACTCCTTATGTCCAAATGCTACGCAAATGGATTCAAAGGGTCAAACAATATTTTTCCAAACAACATGGAAAAATCAAACCTTGTCATACCAAAGTCTATAGCATGGTCCCAGGTAAAATTACCTGAAATATGGTCCTTGCAAACAGAATCCCAAATCAAGATTCCGGATAGCAAAGACCTTGATCAAATAATAGAATATTCAGGTGGAGAGATAGAAATCAGTTTTTCATCCTCAAGAAGGACCACACTAAGAATAGCTGAACCTAGTATCCGGGATCCTCCTAGAAGTTCTACGTCTTCAATTCCACAATCAGAACATGAACGACTATCTTCCCATAAAAGGTCTATCATTGAAAGACTAAATAAAACTTCAAATCAGGTTCAACAACCAGTCTATAGAGTTGAAACCCCAGCTTCTTCTGAACTAGAAGAACAAGAACCAACTCTTTCAGATCTAGACTTTGATATTAATGTTATACAGAAGAAAGAATTTGTAATTGACAAAGAATGGATTAGAAAGGACTTTTACTCTAAAGAAAACAAATTCATAAGAGAATGGTTTTTTAAAGAATATAAAGAACCTTTGAGAGATGCCTTTCATTATAAATTTAATAGATTTATGATAAAATACAAGGCGACGGTCAAGTTTTTCAAATGCTTAAACTATATAGCAAAAGATTTTAACATCAAAATTCCAACGATTGAAATAAATATGGTAGAAAAATCCTTTTAGACATTTCAGACCTCCAAGGGAGAAATAATTGAGTCCATTCATCCTCCTGAGACTAGTCTAATACTTACAGGAGAAAAATTAGGGGAAAAAATTGAAATGAGAGCCTCACCCCTAAAATTAAGACCCAAAGAAGGTGATCAAAGTATGAACAATCTTGATAAAATACCCCATATTATCGATCACAATAATTATACGAACATTTTCCTCCAAACAAATAAGAAAACAAACCACCCGAATAAAGAATGCCATAAATAAATTAAAACCAACTCTTGAACCCTGAAGTTTGGATAAGAAGAAGGAAGCTGTCCTATTTAAACCTCCTCCAAGTATTGAAACAGGAAAATTCAGCCTTCAAGGGATAAAGGAAAAAGAAGAGAATAGTAAACTAATAGATGAACTGGTCAAAAGATTGAAGAAATTGAATATTAATGATAAGGCTCAATCCTCTAAAACCCAAAAGGGAGATGTTCCGGTCCTAGAAAAGGCACCTGATGAAGAGATTGAACAAATGGAAAAAGCTTTTAAAACTGAAAGCTTGGAAATAAATAGGATTGATTATGGCAAAAAGGTGAGACCAGTATCCCAAACTCGAATGTACTATCCCAAACCTACCCCTGTAGATCTGCAGATAGAAGAAGATTTGATATCAACGTCAGTTTCTTACTCTGGAAAATCTATAGTAAATTGGAATATTGTTGGTATGGCAAAAAACCAAATCCTGGATCTCATGAAACACGTGACTATATATGCCACCGCTTGCAAGGCAAGTGGAAATCAGGACCAAGAGATAGCCAAAGCAATAATTTGTGGATTCACTGGTTGGCTAAGAGGTTGGTGGGACTTTCATATGGATGAAGACTCCAAAAATCAGATATTAAATGCTACAAAACAATGGATAGTAAAAAAAGAAGATGACCAAGACAATATAGTACAAGAGGGTGATGCAGTAAATGCATTAATCTATACTATAACCCTCCATTTTGTAAGAAGTACTACTCTGTTGGCAGCAAGATCTGAGGATTTATTATCTAACCTTAGGTGTCCAACCCTCTCTCATTATAAATGGTACAAAGATGTATTCTTCTCCCTGCTACTGTCAAGGGAAGATAGCAAATCAGATCATTGGAAATAGAAATTCATAGCTGGTTTACCACATCTCTTGGCAGAAAAAGTAAAAACCAGACTAAAAAACAAACATGGGGGACTTATTCCTTATTCTTTATATACCTTAGGTGAGTTATCAATAGAAATTTGTGCTGAGGGTCTGGCTCAATGCATAGACTTAAAACGTAGGTTGAAAAAACAAAGAATAACGGGGAGGAAAGAGCTAGGAGATTTTTGTGAACAATTTGGATTAAATACTTTAACTCATTCCAAGCTTTTTCCCAAAAGAAAACATGAGACAATCAAAAGAAGGAAGTTCAGACATTACCAAAAAACAAAAGATAAATTCTCCAAAAAATTTCTAAAAGACAAACCATCTTTCAAATACAAGGGAAAAAGAAAAATCCCTGTTTGTTATAACTGTGGCAAGATTGGCCATTATAAAAACAAATGTAGGGTCCAAAAGAAGATTAATTCTTTAGAATTAGATGACCATATCAAAAAACAATTATTTGAGATACTCCAAATTGAAAATGAAAGCTCAGACTCTTCTGAGTCAGGAGAAGAAATGCTAATTAGAGAGATCAATGATGTGGATATCATTTTTAGTAGCTCCGATTCAGATTCTGACTGTGAGAATGACCTAGAAAAAGAAAAGGAGAATTGCCAATGTAACTATTATAAAGCAATAATAGCATGAATGGATTGAATATCAGTACCCTTACAAAAGAAGAAGATTTAATTATAGACCTTATTGACAAAATAATAGACCCTGAGGCTAAGAAAGAAGCCTTAGTAAAATATATCAATATGTCAAAAACCCCATCAAGAAAACCCAACTCTTCTCTTGTCCCTACAAAAGAAGACTATAGCTTCCATGATATTCTGAAAAGAGTACAAAATAAAACCCATAAAGAAAAAGAACTTTCAATTTTTGAACTGAAATATGAAATTAATGAAGTCATAAATGAACTGATAGCTTTAAAATCAAGGGTTCAAACATTAGAGCTAGCTCGGGATTCAATCCGAGAAGCAATTGAAGAAGAAAATGTAGAAGAAGAATTTGATCAATTAATCACTGAGCATAATATCGACTGTCGAAGATACCCTTCCAAAACCTGAAACTTCTAAAACTGGTATGAATATAATAAAAAAGGTTCAAACTTGCAAATATGTAAACTTAGTAGATATAATTATAACTAAAAAATGGTTTACCAATATTAAAATCGTGGTACAAAAAGAATACAGCTTCCAAACCACTGCTCTAATAGACTTAGGTGCAGATCTAAACTGTATCAATGAAGGATTAGTCTAACAAAATATTTTAGCAAAACTACTCAAATCCTTAATATGGCAGACGGGTAGTAAAATGCTTAAAAAGTACAAATTAACAGATACTGCAGTTTGTAATAATGGTACTTGTTTCAACTTTCCATTCATAATGGTGAAAAGTTTAAGCAGCTTGTTATCTTAGGACTCCATTTTTTTACTATGCTTTACCTTATAAAAATAGATGATACAGGGATAGAAGCTAGCATAGAAGGGCATAAGGTAAAGTTTACCTTTATTGAAAAGCCCAGAGTCCATGAGATTAACAAAATTAGAGACACGATTTCTTCCAAGAAATTTTTTTTGTACCATCTAAAAGAAGAAATAAAATATAAAAATATAGAAGAAAAATTGTCTCCTCCAGAAACACAAAATAAAATCAAATCCTTAAAAACAAATATGGAAAAAGATATCTGTGGGGAAATCCCTAATGCCTTTTGAGATAGAAAACAACACATAGTAAAATTACCTTATGAAGCAGACTTCAGGGAAAGCAAAATTCCTACTAAAGCAAGACCTATTCAAATGAATAATAGGTTACTTGAAATTTGTAAAAAAAGAAATAAAAGAATTATTAGAAAAAAGGCTTATCAGGAAAAGCTCGTCACTATGGAGCTGTTTAGCCTTTTATGTGGAAAATGCCTCAGAAATTGAAAGAGGAACTCTAAGACTAGTTATGAATTACAAACCACTCAACAAAGTCTTGAGATGGATTAGATATCCAATCCCAAACAAAAGGGATCTTTTGGATAGGCTAGTTAATGCTTGTATATTTTCAAAATTTGATTTCAAATCAGTTTATTGGCAGATCCAAATTTCCAAAGAAGACAATATAAAACTGCTTTTAATGTCCCGTTTGGACAATTTGAATGGAATATTATGTCATTTGGATTAAAAAATGCACCCTCTGAGTTCCAAAATGTTATGAATGAAATCTTTAATCCCTATACTAAATTTATGATTGTTTATATTGATGATGTACTTGTTTTCTCAGAATCAATTGAGCAGCATTGGAAACATTTAAGTACATTTATCAAAGCAATAAAAATACTGGCCTAGTAGTCTCTGCAAGAAAAATAAATCTTTGCCAAACAAAATATAGATTTCTAGGACATAATAGTGTCCAAGGAAGAATTGTCCCTATTGATAGGGCAATTGAATTTGCATCTAAATTCCCAGATATAATTTTAGGCAAAACTGAATTACAAAGATTTCTTGGTTGCCTAAATTATATTTCAGATTTTTATAAAGATTTAGCACTCGATGCAAAACCCCTATTTCAAAGATTAAGAAGAATCCTCCAGCATGGACGGATGAACATACCAAAGCTGTAAAAAAGATCAAAATGAAAGTTAAAGAATTACCATGCCTGGCCCTATCTTGTCCTATAGCATTCAAAATAGTTGAAACAAATGCTTCAGAACAAGGGTTTGGTCTTATACTAAAACAAAAGGTAAATAATCAAGAACATTTGGTCCAGTGTACTTCTAAAATCTGGAATCCTGCTCAACAAAATTACTTAACTGTAAAAAAGGAGATACTTGCAATAGTCCACGCCATTATTAAATTCCAAAGTGATCTACTCAATCAATCATTCCTTCTAAGGACGGATTGTAAAGCAGCTAAAGACATCCTCTAAAAAGACATGAAAAATCTCGTTTCCAAACAAATCTTTGCACGATGGCAAGGTATCCTTTCTGCTTTTGAATTTACTATTGAACATATTAATGGCCAAAATAATTATTTGCCTGACTTCTTGACTTGAAAATTTATGCAGGGAGGACAAAAGAGGCAAGCAACACCAAAGACAAACAATGGAGATAGTTCCTAGTCCAGGCTCATCCCTGGCATCCCCATCAACACCAAAATCCTTAATAAGAAAACAAATACAGGATAGTGACATATCCCCCTCTCAAAATCCAGTATACACTCAAACTCTGAGTGCAAAATCAATATACTTAGAAACAACATATATTCCATTGCTGGTCATTGAAGACGAGCATCAGTCCAAACATCCGACTAAAATAGCCACCTTATATCTCAAGCAACATATGCATCCAAATAATGGGGATAGATGCACGAAATGGTACAAATGTATCTTAATAGAAACAGAATGAATTTTTGTAGTGCATCATTCCAGAAACAATGATAGTGAAATAGCCTACTCCAAATTTCAAATCAAAAGGGGTTATCACCTATAAAGAATGGGGACTCGATCCCTTAAAACCAAGGGTTATCAAAGAAAAAGGATTTAAAATCAAATCCTACCATTATTATAAATATATGAAGGCTTGGGATGAAGTCTTCGCGTACCAAAATACAAAAAATTCTCACAGTTGGTACATTCAGTTTAAAATAACTGACCCAAATGATTTCCCAAACTGGTTTAAAAACTGGTTCTCTATATGGGGATCCACAGACCAGATACTTCCAACGGAACTCCAAATTTCTCAGGGAAAATTCTTTGATTTCAATAAGAAAAGTTTAAAAAGAAACTTTCACATATATTTTATGGTCCTATATCAAATCCCTTGGATTTTAAAATGGGAGTACCAAATCTCTATTAAATGGTGAGATAGCTACAAAAACGACTCCTTAAATCCCAACAAAATCAAAATGAGATTTATATCCTCTCCATCACCTCCAAAATGGACATTTCAGAATATGTGGCCCTTTTGCAACAACAAAACCCAAACATGACTAAAGAAGAGCTTAAACTAAAACTCTGCCAATCGCTTGAAGTTAATGTGTACTAAAAATACGGCGCACAATTAAAAAATATATAAAAAATGTTTCCTAAAATATAAAATGATCGAAATACCCCTAAAAAATGACTGGGGTAATTTAATCATTTTAAATTATTGAAAATGATTGTTTTATATTTTTATATGGTGTGAAATAGTGTTACGTACATACATTCAAAATTTCATCTTAATCAGACTTATAGAAAAAACATTAAAATTAAAATAGTAATATGTATGTTGAACTATTTGATGAAGAATTGACGGTTGAGATTCCACCTATATTACTATTCATTATAGCTGCTCAGCTATTGTAAGGTTTACTATATATATATATATATATATATAGGAAGACACTACGCAATGCCTATGGGAAAAAATGAACAATGTTTTCGCCCATAGGCTCGGTGCCGTCTGATTTTTTCGGATGGCATGAATTAAAAGACCACCACAAACCTAGCATGTCCATGGTAGTACCGTCATCGATATAGCATATTCGTAGTGGTAAAAAGAACAGGTGAAATCGCCACGGACATGGTGCCGTCTGTTGCTGTTTCGTTTGAAAAACTATCACCTATATATATATATATATATATATATATATATATATATATATAAGGAGAGAGAGAGATGATCCTATAGGACCATCCTCCACCCATGTGTGTAGGACCTCAAATGATCACCGTTAAATTTGGTACGGATCTTTAAAAAAGTCAAGTTCTATACCCACATGATAACTTTTTTAGAGATCTGTACCAAATTTAACGGTGATTCTTTGGGGTCCTACACACATGGGTGGGGGAGGGTCCTATAGGATCATTACTCATATATATAACATTTAAATATATATATATATATATTTTATTTTTTGGTTGCATCCAATCTGGTCTGAGTCTAGGTCCCATTAATGTTTTTCGAGATTGGACCTGAACCCGATCCGACCTGTTGCCACCCCTACAAAGAGACCACTTTACTTTTGAAACAAAGAAGTTACAATCACTCTTACCCATCAGATTTCAATTTAGATGGCAGTAAGAGTGTTATTGATTAGACTCAAAAATAAAAATAAAAATAAAAATAAAAAATTTCGAATTTGGTCTCCTCAAACGATTCAATTTGATGTTTATTGAATGCAACCTGATAAATAGAATCATACTATGAAATTCTTTTGATATTGTTTCGTATTCAATTTGATGTTTATTGACTAGGAGTAAATGCAACCTGATAAATAGAATCATAGTATGAAATTCTTTTGATATTGTTTCGTAGGAAGGGAAAAAAGTACGCCTAGGCTAAAAGACAAGAACATTTTCGTCAATTACTTTTGTTTTCGACAAATCATGTGTCATGCAAATGGCACATTCGTCCTTACAAGGTGAGGGAAAATGGATTAACACTTCTAAAACAATTGAGTTATCTAAATTCCATTCCAAATTGGAAGACCAGGTTCCTAGTTAGAAACTAAAATTAGTTTGATTTAGATTGCCGGAGCTGAAATTGTCAAGAATTGGATAAGTTCATCAAGAAATAGGCTATTCAATTAGGATGAATCTCCTAATTCCCAACAATTATACTCTTTATTTTTATACTTTTTAAATTTTTATAGACTTACTCTTAAGTTTGAGAATTATTGTGATTCGCTGATCTAGATTGGTGAACCAAATTAACACAATGCCATTTTATCAAATATAATTTTTTATTTGTTCTTAACCTCCTTATCACAACATAATAAAATACAGTAGAATGGGTAGTGGAATCCTATAAAAAGACTGGTCTATCTTAGCTAAAAGATAATGTCCATTGGTGCGTTGGTAATTGTCAGACGATGGATTTTTTGATAAACCCTTGGCTATCAGTGCAGTCAATCAGGTATTTTTAACATGCAAATGGGCAGATGGATTTAGGGGAACTTGGAGGGAGAAATGTTTCAGAGTTTATTGATGGTAACCCCCCATCATGGACTTTGCCTTCACATACTTCAATTTTATTGAATACAATATGGGGAGATGAGGAGCGATATACTCTTCCCTTTCATCTTAAAGATGATTTATTGGTATGGATTCATTCTGCCAATGGAACTTTCTCAATCAAATCAGCATGGAATTTCATTCGATATAAAAGGTCACCCCATCCTTTTAATTCGTGCTCTTTGGTATTCAAAATGTCACCCAAGAGCTAAGTAGTTTTCATAGCTAGCTATGCATAATCGGTTACCGAATTCAACCATATTTCAGCAGCGAGGTATACATATGGCTACTATATTCCCATTTTGTAGAAACAACGAGGACAATATATGCCACCTCTTGTTTCATTATTCTTTTTCACGGATTGTTTGACAATCTTTAGCTTGACGGTGTTGCAAACGATTTGTGCCTGGTACTACGACCCTGGATATTCTTTGTAGGTGGGTAGCCTTCAAATTCAAATCACAGGGTTTACTCGACATCTGGACGGCTATCTTTCTCACAACAATCTGACATCTATGGGAGAAGCGGAACAAACGAATCTTTAGATCTAACACTTTAAGGAGGGAGCATGTTGTAATTCGTATTACTTCACAAGTTAAGGCTCTAGCAAAAGTTAAAAAATGGACGTTCCATTGTCAAAGAAGGCAGTTAATGGCAATTTACAGATTAACTGGCTCCAACAGAAGCCAAAATCCTTGATCCCAGTTGTATGGTCATTTCTTGAAGCTCAATTATAAGTTGAATATTGATGGTACGTCCTTGCATAATCCTGGTTTGACAGGAGAGGGTGGAATCATAAAAAGCAACAATGGTGAATTTGTGGAAACGTTTGCTAAACACTTTAGAGTTGCATCTAATAATTATACAGAATTCCAGGCTTTTAAAAAAAGTATTATCTTAATTATTCAGATAGGCTGCTTTTCGATATAAATAGAAAGTGCTTCATCTTGAAGAATGTATTATCTTAATTATTCAAATAGGCTGCTTTTCGATATAAATAGAAAGTGATTATTTACTAGCAGATGATATTCAAAATCGTTCTAGTGCCCCATAGAAATTACAAATATTACTTGAGAATTGCTGTTCAAGGATATCGTCCCACATGTTGTTTATTGTTCATATCTTTTGGGAGGCGAACATGGTAGCTGATGCTTATGTAGGTGCAACAATTTGACGTTGTTGACCGCCAAATTTTCTCTTATTATTGCATGACTTGACACAACTATCCTATTATAATGTGGTAAGTTAATATGTTTTTCATTATTTTATTAATAAAAATTTGGGTAGGGGTCCTTCTCCCCCACTTACCCAAAAAAATTCCTATAAAAATACCTTGCCATGTCCCCTTATATGTACACCTTGAGACAAGGGGAAGGAGTCAAGAGTTAGATGTGGAGAATGTTTTGATGGGGTCTTCTCTCAAGAGTTCAATTTGAAAAAGCAAAGGTTTACATAGGGTTGCAACTTTAAATATGCACCTCAAAAATCTATCATAGAAGGTTGTTTGGAGGTCGTAAAACTCTCTAGTTGATCATCTCGGCAATATGAAAAGATAAAAAGATTTCTAGTGTGAATAATGTATCTAACAATATATTATCTAGATCATAAATTTTCAAAATTTATCTAGACCATTAATTTTCAAAATTTTTATTTGTTTATAGATCTAAAACCATTTTTAAAATTTAAAATTTTATAATTAAAAATGAAAGTATTTTATAATTAAAAATGAAAGTAAATTCTCAAGCCATCCTAAAAATTTTAATTTTTGATAACAAAATTACATTTAAGATAAATTCTAAAGGTGCGCCTTAATTGGATTGTTCAAGGCTGCAACCTTATGCGAAGCACACCCCTTGAAAAATGATGGTCGCCTGGTCTAGATCGCATATAAATGGAAATCTTAAAATCATAAAGCATATTAATTTGTACAACTCGATTGAGACATCTTAGTTAAAATTAGAACTATAAAATGCCAAAATGACATTGCAGAGCCACTTCTTTATTTATTTGGTTGTAAATTTGATACGATATCATTTAACAGCCACTAACACCTCATCAAGCCACGAAGCAATTCAAAATATATTAGTTAACAATTACAATTAGTTTTAAATTTCCACTTCCTAACTCTCATTTAACCAATTTAACCAGAGGATTATACTTTTTAATTTTCACTTATATTTTCTAATTTTCACTTTCAATTCTCAATTAACCACTCCTCGAGCCAGATGATGACTAGCCTTTTCCCAACTTTCGCCATAATTCCAGGCCATATACTCCTTGCTCACAGGGGCCCAATTGCCTCCTTTGAGTCACCACCAATTAACAAGAGCAAATTGGGCAACTTCAAAAATATTTCTTAAAGAGAAGCTGAATGAAAATCACAACGTAAATTGTGCTCCTTTATGTAGAAAAATCAAATCCTCTTATGCTTCTTGACCCCCTTAATAATTTTGTAAAAGAAAGCTACACAACAATACTTTTGATTAAATTTTAACTCTGTAAATTTTTCTTTGGGTACTCCAAAATCCACACAAGGGGTCAATTGATGGGCAACAATAATCTTTGCATATAAGCAACTCCTGATTTTTCCTTTGTTTTGAACAAAATATTTACAAGCTCCATTAGTTTCTCGCATAAACAACCTAGCAAAAGACTTCTGCTCCTTAATTACAGTAATAAAACACTGCAATAAAAAAAAAACACACTTCAAAGCTATTCATAAACAAAACCCCACACTCAAAACCACTTCTAAAACCCATAACTACATAATATATACACAGAGATTACCACTACAACGCCTCCATAGATGATAACTTTCTATTCATCATTGACTATTATTCCTGCTTCCATTATTTTCAAGCATTTTTCTCAGCTCTTAATTGATTTTAATGGCCTTCACATCGCTTTTAGGAGTGGCCTCCCCTTTGGGCACTACCACAGTGAGCACCCCAGTCTCCATGGTGGCCTTCACTGCATCAACCTTGGCGTTCTCAGGCAGCCTGAACCTCCTCAGGAACCTCCCCTGGCTTCTCTCGATTCGGTGCCATGTGTCGCCCTTCTCCTCGACTTCCTTCCTCCGCTCGCCGCTTATCTTCAACACCCTCCCATCCTCCAACTCCACCTTCACCTCGTCCTTCCTCACGCCAGGGAGGTCAGCCTTGAACATGTGGGCGTCGTCGGTCTCCTTCCAGTCGAACCTCGCGTTCACAAAGGGGGCGACATCGTCGGTGGTGCCCCTCGGAAAGGCCACAGCTGAGCCCGTGAAGGCCTCGAAGGGGTCCCATATATCGAGGGCGAAGGGATCGTAGATGCTGCTCCTCTGCGGCCCCCAGAAGCTCGGAACAAGCGCCATTTTTGTGGTGGTTTATGGCCTGGTTCGGATCACAGAAGAAATGAGGGATGATTTGGAACCTAGCTTCAAAATTCAAACAGAGACAGTAGGCTCGCTGGTGTTTTACAAGAGCTTTGGATGGAACTCTTATGAAAGGAACAGAGCGGCGTAATGGGTATTTATGGGAGAAGATTGTTTTTTTTCTCTACAATTTTCTGGTTTGTTGTGGAAGTCTCTGGAGAATTATCTTACTTTTACTACTCTCTCTCTTCTTTTCACTATTTTCTCCCTCCCTCTTATTTTCAGTATTCCCTCTCTTCTGTAGCGTGTACAGGTGTGCCCGGGGATGAATCGGTGTCGTAGTTTCCAGAAGGGAGAGGAAATGGATGTGTTCTACTTTCCACGAGGGGATAGATTCTGTAACTAGAATTTCACATTTTTGCCCTCATGTAACACGTAACGGCAAATGTGGATTATGCGTAAAAAATATCTTTTTAGATTAGATACAATGATATCTTTTATTTTTTATACAAGGTGATCATAATTTTTTACAATTATTGAATGTGAAATTTGATAGCCAAGATGTGTTACAAAGTTTGAGAAATTCTTTTTTAAAATTGAGCTCGATCAATAGAATAATTGCATCAACTTAATTTCACATCTAATGGTCAAGATTAATGTGACCACCTAGTATCAAAGGTAAATGATCTCATTCTATACTTTCTGATATCTTTTTAAGATTTTTCCGCTCGAGATCGAAAAATCAAATATTCAAAATTAGGGGCTGGATTATCTACAAAGAGATCATTCATCTTTTGTGCATGAAGGTCACAATCATTCCCACTGATTAGATTTAAATATAATAGCTTTGGGTGAATCTTCAAATCTAAGAATTTTTTTTTTAACTTTATGTCTATTCAATGACACTTTTACAACCACTCAAATTGATATTTAAAAGACGTGAATGATTATGATTTCCATATACAAAAGATAAATAGTTTTTTTGTAGATAATCCCATAAAAAAAAATGGGATTGTAAGTAAAGAGACTATTTATCTGTTTACATGAAGATCAAAATTATTTTTGTCCCTTAAGTTTCAAAATGTGTGGTTCCAAAAATGCTATAAAGGACCAATTTGCAACCGAAGTTTGGTTTACTTTATTATCATGCAACGTTATAAAACCTTGCTATTTTCAATCTGTATCATTGAGTCGAGCCGAATGAGAATCGGTTGGAAACAAACTGGCTCTATGATGGTATGGGTTGCGGTCTAGATCTCTACTAAAACCTTTTTTATATATTTTTACTATTTTTAAATTTACTTAATATTTTTTGAACCCCACTAGACCTCACCACATAAATGTCTACCTTAATTTTTATTTTATTTAATATATATGTTGATGTTCTTTTAGGTTACCAAATCATACTAGATCCGGATCATTGATTCAATAATCTGACACCGATTTATGGATGAGCCATCCCCCCTAGATCCAAAATTTTAAACACGCTCGCGAGTAAAGATGGCTTACAAAAGTTCAGATGTATACTGTGTGCATCATGTTGTTAAGAGGGGGAACCAACCATGGGTGTACATTTCCTTTTAAAAATATGCGAACTTGGTCTTTACCTTTTGAGCATTTTTGGAGTGCTCATGCTAATTCTTTTGAGTTGATCAATTTCTGTGCATCATTTGTTAAGAGGGGGAACCAACAATGGGTGTACATTTCCTTTTAAAAAGATGCGAACTTGGTCTTTACCTTTTGAGCATTTTTGGAGTGCTCATGCTAATTCTTTTGAGTTGATCAATTTTTAATGTTCAAAGCAGGGTTTGAAAAGTCGTTCGACTTGGGAATCGGCTGCCCGTTTCGGTTCTAGCATGATAGACGAAACTGCCTGGCGAACCGCCCGATGACATACATCCACGTACATCACACGCGCACGTGTAACATGTGCGACAAAATCACAAGGCACATATCACATGTAGGGTTGCCTCTGTGTTTCCACACGCATGCTTCATTTCATATTACATAGTTATTTATATAGCAAAGTTGAATATCCATGTGGGATAATTTCCAAACATCATTAAATGAAGATGGAATGTAAATATATTCTATTAATAAATAATATACTATCACATATAGTGAGGAGGGGCGATGGTTATGACTTTTGCTCTTTTCTTTGACATCCCAAGGTTGAATCTCCTTGGGTATATGTTATATTAATTTTTGTTGTATAGCAGTTAATTTTTGTTGTATATAGTAGTATAATTATTTTTGTTGTAAATAATATAAAAGGTATAAAAAATAAAAAATAAAAAATTTATTCTATTTAAAATCTCTCTCTTTCGAATAACAATCTCTTTCACTAAATTTATTATAGAAACCTAAAAATTAAATTTTTGAAAAATTAAAGTGTTATTTCTAAAATCTATAAGCATTTTATTAATTTTTACATTGATAACCAAATCTTTTATTTTATTTATTAATTTTTATATTATAAATCATGTAATGTACTATTTTTCTTACAGTTGTCAATGATAAATTTTAAATTAGATAATATCATAAAATATTTTGAATTTGTTATTATTTGTATAATAAAATAATTATAAAATGTAAACTAATAATTATAATTTCAGTATATAATATTATAATTAGTTAGGTTATAATAATTTTGGATTATAGTTAGTTAGGTTGTAATAATTTGGGTTTTTTTAGCGGATTAGGTTTTTTCTCCAAAACGAGATTTTAGTGGCCATTGTTTCATTGATTTAGTCTACTCTTTATTATAGCCTATGTATAAATATATATTTTATCCATGATAATTCTATGATTTTTGTTTTATGTGATGTAAATTTAATGGTTAACATAAGTTTATATAGGGAAAGAGCATTTCAATATTCACAAATTGATAAAAAAATGAAAGTTAATAATATAGTACACTCATTTCTTATTGGATTCCTAAAAGAGAACATTTATAATGAATTTTGATAATTTATTTGAAATTTTTTTAAGGCTTAATCGGACCGATTCCCGATCCGTATCACCGATTCATAGATCCGGATGGGTTTTTGGAGTGCTCGATCAGGGGCATCGATCCTTTTTTTAAACCACTGGTTCAAAGTCTATTACTTCTTATCATATTCATGATCATTGAGCTTGAGATTATGTCGTGTTTAATGTTGAGATTGATTTGAAAAGAGGCCGCACTTGAATAAGTAAGCACCAATGTTTTTCTTTTGGACCTGGTTTCAATGCGGCCAAGCCCGCATACGTAGAAATGCAGGCCTCTTAATAAATCTATTTTTGAGATAGATTTTAATTCAAGGGAAAATTTTCATTTTGTTTAGACGGAAATGCTCTTCCCGTACACAAAATTCAATTTGGCCAGATTTGACGTGACTTTTGGACCCCAGTAGCACAATGTTGGACCGCACCATCGTATTGTCGGACCACACTTATACATTACCTGAGCCCTGTGACTCCAGAGTGTTACACTGTTGGACGCCAGTGTCGGACCCTTGTTATTCCAGAGTGTTCTACTGCCGGATTGTACTTACATAGTGCTAGAGCGCTGTGATTTCAGAGTGTTCTACTGTCGGACCGCACTTACACAGTGCCGGAGCACAGTGACTCCTGAGTGTCCCACTGTCGGACCGCACTTACATAGTGCCTGAGTTCTTGATCCACTGTCGGACCGCACTTACATCGTGCCAGAGCCTTGTGGCTCCAGAGTGTTCAACTGCCAGAGCGCTGTGACTCCAGAGTGTTCCACTGCAGGAGTGCTGTGATTTCAGAAACTCTTTCTTCTAAACTGCCGTCATAGATTGCCGAACCCTTTTCTCTCTCTTGTCCCTCAACTTTTTTTCTTTTGGGTGGTGTTACATGTTAGCTAATAATAAGGAGAATTGGAGTTACGTGTTGCTTTTAGGTGGTGGTGACACTGTTTTTAAGTGGCAAATTGATTTGGTGTCTAAATCTATTTCACATAGGGCCTATTTGATAGCTGGAAGCAAGTTTAGGAACTGTAAATTGGAAGTTCTTAAGTTCTGTGAACTTAAGAAGTTCATGGTTTCTGTGTTTGATAACCTCCCTGAGAAGTTAAGAAGTTCTTGGTTTCTGTGTTTGATAATCTCCTAGGAAGTTAAGAAGTTCCTGGTTTCTGTGTTTGATAGCCCCTTGAGAAGTTAAAGAATAACTGAGTATCTGTATTGGATTAGAGAAAAGACTGGCTTTCATCCCATTAGCAAGTGTTACATTTTTTATATGTCCACCACTGACACCACATGATAAAATTGCATTTTGGTTTCCAAACCGGCCTATAGTCCTTACCAAAAGAATTATCATGGGGTAGATATCATCTTGAAGTTTTCCAAAATCAGTGGCAGTCATGTAATTTTTATAAAGCCCATATCATTTTGAACTTTTCTAAAGCAGTGGCAGTTATGTAACTTATTTTCTGTTTCTTTTTCTTGCAAAGAATAGGTGCACATTGTTTCTTTTTTTGCAAAGAAGTATGGACATGCGTGAAGACCAAGCAAAATCCATAGAGAAGTATAGTCTACCTTTGTGAGATTTGTGGTCTCTATCTTATTCTTGTAACGATTTTTTGTTTGCATGATTTTGTGTTTCCACGATTTAGTTTTTGTGCATTCACTTTTTTAATATATATTTTTTTGACAACTTTTCTCAAAATATATAGTACTTATAAACAATGAAAAGAAAAATACAAAATGTTTCATATCATGGTATTGGAACCAAAAGATCTTTTAAAAAAAAAAGAAAATGCAAAATGCAGAATAGAATAAATTCACTAATCAATGAACATTTCAAGATTTGCATGCTATGTGGCCCAATGGATAAACTACGAGTGAAGTTTGAGAGTCAGAAGTGCACAAAAATATGCAAGACACTTGGGGTCAAAATATTGAAACTCTATGGAGGCATTAGATGTTCTAGAAAAGGGATGTATAATATCCAATGCGCTACATAAAACTATGCTCCATCGGGGTAATCCACATTTGATGAAATTATGAGTGGTGATGAAGATGTAGGACCCACCATTGTGATCATATCCTGTTCTAGGGGGTTCCAGTCCCTCTTTATACCATTTATCATTTCATTGGACGAGGACCACCCCATGGAATCTGCAACTGAGTAGCCATTGGATATATTATACACTGCCATTCTAGAGATGTAATAACAATAACATGTAATAACTTCAGCACTGATACATTTGTATCAAGCAATATTCACAATTGATGCGTCCATAAAAAGAAAACTATCTACAAAACCAGCCCATTCAACAATTAACCTGTAATAGTTTAAACATACATAATTCAAAATACAAGAACTAAGAAATCAACCCATTCAAATACACATGCACAATACAAGCAGTACGAAATCAGCCCATTCAACAATAACCTGCAATAACTTGAGCGCTACATATATTCAGCACTGATGCATTTGTATCAAGCAACATTCAAAATTCATGCACCCATAAACAATAACCTGTAAGAAATCAACCCATTCAAATACACATGCACAATGCAAGCAGTAAGAAATCAGCTCATTCAATAATATCCTGCAATCACTTGACCACTTCTTATATTCAGCACTGATGCATCTGTATCAAGCAACATTTACAATTCATGCACCCATAAAGAAAACCACATACAAAACCCCATTCAACAATAACCTGTAATAGTTTAAACATACATAATTTAGAATGCAATACAATGAACACAACATAAAAATTTCATATGAAATGTAGAACAATGTTTAATTACAAGTGCTAGCGACTTAGGTAGGCCTCCCACAACTACGTCGCTATGGCATCTCGCAGATTGATGCCAACGTCATGATCAACATGCCCTTGAGTCAATTGCGAAAAACCATCATCTCCGTCAATTACGAGTTGACTCTCAACCCTCCTTCGAAAATGCAGTTCCCTTTTGCTATCGGCTCCCCAGGTCATCATGATGTAGTTGTGTAATATTGCACATGCAATAACTACATCAACTTGTGTTCGTAAAGAATACTGCATTTCATTCATGAGTATAGGAAATCTAGCATTCCAAAGTCCAAATGTCCTCTCCACCACATTTCTAAGCTTGGAATGCTACTTGTTGAATAACTCTTTGTGATTCTGGGGAGCTTGTGGGCCTGAAGTAAATTCGTTTAGATGGTAACAGACTCTTTGATATGGTCCTATGAAACCACGAATAGTAGGATACTCACCATCTACAAAGTAATATTTTTCTATACCATGTTTGTGCAATGAGTAAATTGTAAGGCCAAATATTATACTAGAAATATTGTACAAATCGAAGCAACAAAACATAGGAAGGAACGAAGTTACCCTCAGGCACTGCAAGCCTACTGCCTTCATTTGCGTCATATAGGACTTTAGAATCTGATGCGGATCCTTCCCAACTTGCAATTACATAATAGAAGCGCATATCAGAACCAACCACAACCATAACATTCTGGCTTAAAAGTCTTTTTTGTTTCGGAAACGATTACGCAATCGACTATGAACTCGAACAGGGACGTGAGTCTCATCAATAGCTCCAACACAATCTTATTAAGAGAAAAAAATCAACATATTATATATTAATTCTCAATGGATATGAGAACAACAATGTGAATTACTTGACACTCACATACCTTGAAATATAGGTAAAATCGTAGTGTATCACTAGCAATGTGGGCCGGTGTTTCATTGCTTGCTGGTTGCAGGAACAAGGGTTCCAATTGTAAGATGACTTGTAAAACTCTATGGAAGTAGTAACTTATGGTCTGCCCTGAATGTTGGAACCGTTCCTGGACCACCCTATTCCATTGATCATGTGTGACGGTGCTTAAAAATATGGCTATTTGTTCATCAACTGCCTAATATCTTGTATTTGTAATATTTGTCCTCTGCTTTAACAAATTATCTAGACTGATAAAAGCATAACTTTCCATTCGTAATTGGTTGAAGCACTTACGAGGGTGCCCTGACAGCAAGTATTGGACATAATTGGCCCTAGTAAAAATTGAAGTGTGAACACGCCTTCTCCTCTTTTGCGTAGTGATATACCAACATATAATGCACCACATTATATATGTAAGATATAATATTACCATCAACTGACGCTGTTGGGGATCCATAACTAGAAATAGAAAAAGGCACCCACATTAAATTAAAGCAGTATTTTTAATCAAACCATAATATGAAAGAAGCCATCCACATCCATAAAGAAAACCATGAAGCAACTTTTGACATTAAATTGAAAAAAACCATCCACATACAAATGAAATAATTTATCCAGTACATATTTATAAAATGCAAACCATAAAGTAATCTATATCAAACCATAATAAGAAAGAAGTCATCCTCATCCATAAAGAAAACCACGAAGCAACCTTTGATATTAAATTGAAAGAAACCATCCATATACAAATGAAAGAATTTATCCAACACATATTTATAAAATGTAAACCATAAAATAATCTATATCAAACCATAATATGAAAGAGGCCATCCACATCCATAATGAAAACCATGAAGCAATCTTTGATATTAAAATGAAAGAAGCCATCGAATTACAAATGAAAGAAGTCATCCACATACATATTTATAATCTGCAAACCATAAAGTAAGCATAGTCAATCAAGTATTTAGAGGTGTTTCATCTCTTCATCCAAGTAAGTCTTTCGTATCCTTGGATCCGATAAGTTTAATAATATCTATGCCTTTGTAGAATCTTGGAAGATCCTTGCCGCCATTACAAAGACATCATCACCAACTTCACCTGCTCTTCACATGTCTTCAACAATCTTTAAGGCGTCTCTCCTAACCTTGGACGGAACATCTACCACAGGAGTACTACTGTTACCTACGGTTTCATGTACTAGTATCTTAATGCTATCGGCCACCTCTATCATGACTTTAGTCATGGAGTCATTGAAGGTGGGTTGCTTTGATCGACGTTGTGTTCCTATAAGAGTATGAGACCGTTGTCTTTTTCGATCTAAATGATACTGGGTCATCAGATGAGGATGAGCTAGATTGGACTTAGACTTCTACGGCGGGGTCATTAGATAATGGAGTTTTGGGCCTTTTTGGCTCAATTGTAATGCCATCCCCAGTCGATTTGTACGTCATTTCTGATGTGTTGCCCTTATAGATCTTACTTAGGAGCGAATATTCGAGCAAAGTCTTGTTATGATATTTATTTGCCCATTCATTCTCCTTCATATAAAAGATCATAAATTATTTTTAGCGATATTCGTATTTAAACATATTCAAAATTTTTAAAGCCTATAAAAATGAGTAATTACATATCGCTAAGTAGTCAATCCAAACATCACTTTGGCAGTTACTATCGTCCTCCTTGCATCCCATCCAAACCCGAATACATTATAAGTTTTTTTATGTCACTATACATGGTTTTGAAGAACTTATACTTGCTATTTAACCTACTTTCCATGTTTAATGGCCCAAATTTAAGTGTCATTGCTTCTACCATCCTTTTCCAAGAACCATTTTTAAAGCTCTCTCCCCCCCCCCCCTTTCCTTGGATACAACCCTACTCTCATTTTCCATGAGATCAATTAAATAATCATCTTCTGCCTGTGTGCATTGCAAGTTCCTCTTGGATCCTATATTCTTATTCGCTATGCTTGTGTTTGGATCCATTCTAAAATAGGGAGACAACAAATCTATTATATTCTATATAATCATATGTTGTGTTCTCTATCTCTCTCTCTCTCTCTCACACTCTCTCATTCTCTCGGCAATATTATAATAGCACACGACATTTGAACATACTTAGAATAACTTGTAATAGTTTAAACATACATAATTAAAAATGCAAGAACTAAGAAATCAGCCTATTCAAACACACATGCACAATGCAAGCAGCAAGAAATCAACCCATTCAACAATAACCTATAATAACTTGAGCACTACTTATACTCAACACTGGTGCATTTGTATCAAGCAACATTCACAATTCATGCAGCCATAAAGAAAACCATGTACAAAACCAAACCATTCAACAATAACATGTAATAGTTTAAACATACATAATTAAAAATGCAAGAACTAATGAATCAGCCCATTCAAACACACATGCACAATGCAAGCAGTAAGAAATCAGCTTAAACAAACATAATTAAAAGCAAGAACTAAGAAATCAGCTCATTCAAACACACATGCACAATACAAGCAGCTAGAAATCAGCCCATTCAACAATAACCTGTAATAACTTGAGCACTACTTCTATTCAACAATGATGCATCTGTATCAAGCAACATTCACAACTCATGCATAATTAAAAATGCCAAAACTAATAAATAGATTAAATATACATAATTAGTTTTTTAAAAGGGGCTGGGCATCTAGCTTAGAGGTAACATCTTTTGAGATGGTCTCTAGTTTGATTGTTTAAAGCCTTGGCTCTATATAAACTTTTTCCTTTATAAAATAGTTTAGAAGTTAGTTTTTTTAAAGTGTTAGTAGGGTGGTGTGAGTGGGAACGAAACCACCATGTGGCAACATCTTTTGTTCTTTTTTTTTTTTTTAATACTCATTTCATCATTATAAAATAGATTTCATCTTTTGTTTTTTTTTTTTTTTTCCTTTTTTGAAGTACTCATTTCATCATTATAAAGTAGATTTCAAAATTTCTGATTGAAAAAATCTTCTTTAGTAGGTCTTTGGTCCAACAGAGTAAGTGTATGGTATGCTCCATTGGGAGCATGTTATTCTCAATCAAAAGAAAATAATCAAACAAGAAATATTAAGCCTAAATAAGAAAAACAAAAGAAAATAATCAAACTAGAAATATTAAGGCTAAATAAGAAAAAAACATCAGCCAGTCGATGGGAGAGATCTAAGCCATTTGTTTTACTTTTTTTTTAAACATCAGCCAGTCGATGGGAGAGAAAAAAACATCAGCCAGTTCGAACCTCGAATCCTTTCGGTAAGATCTCTAAGCCATCATGGGCCTCGAGGGGCTTCCTAAGGGCCCAAACAAATGGCAGCTTAGAGAGCTCTAGATCATAGGTTATCTCATGCACTTGTTCTATATTTAGTCTACACTCACTCCCAAACCCAACAAAAACAACTGACCTCAGGGGCTGGGCCTCTAGCCACTCAAAGGCTGTGGACCACTTGTTCTTGATACAGAACTAATAAATAGTTTAAACAGTCACAACTCATGTACAAAACCAACCCATTCAACAATAACCTGTAATAGTTTAAACATACATAATTAAAAATACAAGAACTAATAAATCAGCTCATTCAAACACACATGCACAATGCAAGCAATAAGAAATCAACCCATTAAACATACATAATTAAAACCTGTAGTCACAAATTAGCTTGCTCCATCCCGTTATTCTTCTTCTTCTTATCTTTTTTCTTTTTGTTTCGCAGCTTTGTTATTTCCCTACTTAGTTTGAGTTCAATCTAAAACTCATTTTAACACATTACAAAACAGAAGAAAAGATAAATTATTTCATGGAATTGTGAACTATATTCCTTGGACAAATTTTGCCATAAACACAAATCATCTGCAGTTACATAATATAGAGCAGTTATCATGATATGAGACATAAATTAAATGAGAAATTATAATGCAATAATGATTAAGAGTCAATGTAAAACCACTAGAATCGTTGATTAAATATGCGTACAAGAAACTAAGAACTAATATCACAACAAGGAAAGCTATTCCACCACAAAAATAGGGAAAACATAAAAACAAAAAATGCAAAAATACAGCATAAGCTGAGAAACAAGCTTAAATTTCACGTAATGACTCGAACAAATCCATAAAACCCTAGAGATTTCCAATGTTTTTAATGAAGTTTTTAATGTATCCGTACTCTGATCAGAGCTCAATGAAGTTAATGTATTTATACTCTGATTAGAGCTCAATGAAGTTTTTAATGTATTCATACTCTGATCAGAGCTCAAAGATCAGAGCTCATGAAGTTAACGTATTCGTACTCTGATCAGAGCTCAATGAAATTTATAATGTATTCGTACTCTGATCAGAGCTCAATGAAATTTATAATGTATTCGTACTCTGATCCGAGCTCAATGAAGTTTATAATGTATTCGTATCCTGATCAGAGCTCAATGAAATTTATAATGTATTCGTACTTTGATCAAAGCTCAAATATCGGAGCTCAAAGATCAGAAAAAGCCCTAAACTTTTTTTTTTTGGCCAATTTTTGCTCAGAAAAAGCTAAAAAAAAGCTCAGAAAAAGCACAAATATCAAAGCTCAAATACTATTTCTTTTTGTTTACAGATTTTACCAATTTTAAAAAATGAAAAACCTCAGAAAAATCCCTAAACTGTAATGTATTCGTACTCTAATCAGAGCTCAAAGATCAAAGCTCAATGAAATTTATAATGTATTTGTACTCTGATCAGAGCTCAAAGATCAGAAAAAGCTCAGAGAAAGCCCTAAACTGTTTTTTTTTTACCAATTTCGCTCAGAAAAGGCTAAGAAAAAGCTCAAATATCAGAGCTCAAATAAAAAAAAACTTTTTACCGATTTTAACAATTTAAAAAAATAAAAAACCTCAGAAAAAGCCCTAAACTGTAATGTATTCGTACTCTGATCAAAGCTCAAATATCAGAGCTCAATGAAATTTATAATGTATTCGTACTCTAATCAGAGCTTCAATATCAGAAATTCCTCATAAAAAGCTCAGAAAAAGCCCTAAACGTTTTTTTTTTTTTAACCAATTTTCGCACAGAAAAAGCTCAGAAAAAGCTAAAAAAAATCTTAGAAAAAGCTCAAATATCAGACTTCAAATAAAAAATATCTATATTTTTTTTTTTACCAATTTTAAAAAATAAAAACCTCAAAAAAAGCCCCAAACTGTAATGTATTCGTACTCTGATCAGAGCTCAAAGATCATAGCTTAAAGATCAGAGCTCAATAAAATTTATAATGTATTCGTACTCTAATCAAAGCTCAAATATCAGAGCTCAAAGATCAGAAAAACCTCGTAAAAAGCTCAGAAAAAGCCCTAAACTCTTTTTTTTAACCAAATTTCACTCTGAAAAAGCTCAAAAAACGCTAAAACAAACTAAGAAAAAGCTCAAACATCAGAGCTCAAATAAAAAAAAACTTTTTTTTACCGATTTTACCAATTTTTTAAAAAATAAAAACCTAAAAAAAAGCCCAAAACTGTAGAGAACATCATTATTTTACCAATTTTCGCACAATTCTTCTTCACAAAAAATAAATAGAGAGCTAAATCACATGAAAATTAGGCAAAGTGAGAATTTGAAGACGAAGATGAGATCAGTGACCCCGTACCTCGATTTGGTTATGCCGGATATGAGAGATGAAGAAGATAAGGAGACATTTTCTTCGAAGAACAGAGGGGCATGCTGCTACGAGGGGCAAGCTGGGAAGAGAGGGGTGCTCGACGAAGGGTTGCTCACTGGCTTAGGGGTGCTGCGTCTTTGTTTTGGGTTTCTCAGCGGCGAAGATGGGAAAAGAGGCTAGGGTTATCAAAGGGGAGGAAGTTACGCACTTCCTATTTTAGGTTCCGACCTTTGGGTAGGAACTTTTTTAACAAAAGAGTATAGGAAGATGAATAGTAAAATAAAGTTTTTATTTGGAGTTCTTATTTTTTATCAAACATGAAAGTTGAGAAGTTCTCAACTTCTAGAAGGCACTTCCTATTATCAAACATGCACATATAGAGAGATCGAGCACTGGATTCATGGAGACAGTAGAAGAGAGAGAGAGAGAGAGAGAGAGAGAGAGAGAGAGAGGGGATAGGACTCGGGCCAAATAATCCTTCGAAGAGGGAGAAGGAGAGAGCTCGGGTTTGGAGAACGTGCAAGGAAGAGGGAGGGAACTCAGGCTGTGAGTGCGTCTATGGACTGTGGATCCCCTTGCAGTAATTTTTAAGCTCTCGTGGGGAAGGAGAGTGAGAGAGGCGTGCGTAAGGGTAAAGGGTAAAGTAAGGGATGAGAGAGATAAAGGGTAAAGTTAGGGTAGTTGTGTCTTTTTTTAAATTTTTAGGAGGGTTGGGGGTATTTGCTAGGAAACATTGTTTTCAAGAAAAAAGTGAGCGGAAAAGAGTAGTTGGGGGTAAGTTGGGGGCTATATGTAATTTTCCCTAAATTAGATGCAATCGTGGTTTGGACATTTGGACCTCTTTATTATGCAATCGACGTTGTGAATACAAGTGAGAATGTTGAGATTGATTTTGAAAAGAGATCGCTCTTGAATAAGTACGCACCAAGGTTTTTCTTTTGGACCCGGTTTCTATGCGGCCAAGCTGGCATATGTAGAAATGCAGGCCTCTTAATAAATCTATTTTTTGAGATAGATTTTAACTCAAGGGAAAAGTTCATTTTTTTTAGACGGAAATGCCCTTCCCATACACAAAAATCAATTTGGCCAGATTTGATGTTGACTTTTGGACTCCCGTATCACAACGTCAGAGCAAACCATCGTATTGCTGGACCCAATATACTATTGGACCGTACTTACACATTATCGGAGCCCTGTGACTCCAGAGTGTTCCACTGCCGGACCGCAGTGTTGGAGCCCTGTGATTCCAGAGTGTTCCACTGCCGAACCGCACTTACATAGTGCCAGAGCGATGTGATTCCAGAGTGTTCCATTGCCGGACTGCACTTACACAGTGCCGGAGCCCTGTAACTCTTGAGTGTCCCAATGCCGGACCGCATTTACATAGTGCTGGAGCACTTGATCCACTGCCAGACCGTACTTACATCGTGCCGGAGCCATGTGACTCCAGAGTGTTCAACTGCCAGAGCGCTATGACTCCAGAGTGTTCCATTGCTGGGGCGCTCTGATTCCAGAAATTCTTTCTTCTAGACTGCTCTCATAGATTGCCGGACCCTTTTCTCTCTCTTTGTCCCTCAACTTTTTTTTTTGCTTTTAGGTGGTGTTACATGTTAGCTAATAAGGAGAGTTGGAGTTAGGTGTTGCTTTTAGGTGGTGGTGACACTGTTTTTAAGTGGCAAATGGATTTGATGGCTAAATTCATTTCCCATAGAGAGAGATCGGTCACCAGATTCAAGGAGACAGTAGAAGAGAGAGAGAGGATAGGACTTGGGCCAAAAAATCCTTCGAAGAGGGAGAGGGGGAGAGCTCAGGCCAAGAAAGAGCGCAAGGAAGAGGGAGGGAGCTCGAGCCATGAGTGCGTTTGTGGACTGTGGGTCCCCTTGCAGTAATTTTTTAGGTCTCGTGGGGAAGGAGAGTGAGAGAGGCATGGGCAAAGGGTAAAGTAAGGGAGGAGAGAGATAAAGGGTACTGTTAGCGTAGTTGTATCTTTTTTTAATTTTTAGGATGGTTGGGGGTATTTACTAGGGAACATTGTTTTCAGTAAAAAAGTGAGAGGAAAAGGCTAGTTGGGGGTTATATGTAATTTTCTTTAAATCATATGCAATCGGGGCTTGGACATTTGGATCTTTTTATGATGCAATCGATGTTGTGAATAAAAGTGAGAATTCTGATTTAATTTTACTAATCGTGTACAAAATTTTATGACATTTAGGACTGAGAAAACTCAAATATGTGTGAGAAGGTCCAACAATATGTGGGTGGGAAGGTATGTTACCAGTAAAATTAATACAAAAGAAATGCTTCTTCCAAATGATCCGAAAAGCAAAAATGTGTTTCCCATGTTGCATCCATATGCTATCTCATCATCATCATCATTATCATTCAAAATATTTTTCTATTTATGTGGGGTCTGCTATATGAATACTGGTATGTTATTTTGTTCTATCAAGGGCCATACGTTCAATGAGGTCATAAGTCACCATAGCAGATAAAATAGATTCAAGATTCATAAAAACTTGTAGCAAAATTTTATGTTAACTACCTACCTAACACAACTCACCCCTTTTACTTGGATTTGAGAAAGTCTAAGTCCTCACCCTTCTTCATTATATCCATATGCGATCTAAATCACAAAAAAAAAAAAAAAAAAGAAAAGAAAAAAAAAGAAAAAGGCAATCAAGTTAAATATTACCAAAAAAAAAAAGAAGGAAATCTAGGTACATATCATGCTGGCTAGTTGGGACTGAGATCCCACCATCAGCTGCTTGCTTTTTGAAGTACTTTTAGCGTCATTTTGCGCGGGACTCCCCTCCATCTCACGTTTTCTTATCTGTTCAAACCATTTGAGCCGCCTCAAAATTTTGCCATTTGTAAGGTCACCATCTTCTAATACACCTCTCTCGCTCTCTCATATGTTTATTCCCTCGACGCTCTCTCTCTAACATGTTTAATCCATTGAACTCTCTCAATCCAGCACGTCTCTCCCTCTCTCCAGCACGTTTACCATTGAATTGTTTCCTCCACATGCTCCTTCCAACACATTGATCTCTTAAGAATCATTCTCTCTCTCTCTCTCGTTTCTTACACACAAGGCATATACATAATATTTCTATACGACAAACTAAATAAAAAATAATAATAATAATTTGAACAAAAGAAATTGACCCAAATACTTTTAAATTGTTTTAGACGTATTTTGATCCATTTCATTTGTTTAAATTATTTTTTATTACTTTTATTTTATGCACTATAGACAAATACATTTATTCTTATTTTTAAATAAAAATAAAAAAAAAATACAAACTCTTTTTGAGTCATTAAACTATACAAAGTTCAATATAAAGTTATAAAACATTGAAGGTTGTTTGTGCCCCCTACAAGTCCACATCTTGTGGAAGTCATATCATCCTAATATAAAACTATAAAAAGAAAATGGTTTGGTAGGGCTGCAAGCATATCAAAATAAGTAAAACCACATCTCAAAATTCATCAAAAATTATAATTCACGAATTGGGAAACCTTTACAATGATCATCTCGGCTAGAACATTTTAGTTGTGAAAAAAATTAGGATTTTAAGATCTAAAAATAGTGTATACTGTAACAAATTTTTAGACCGTTTATTTCACCCTAAAATTAAGTGTTCATAGATCTGCAAGATCTGTTCCATTATTTGGGTTTCAAATATTATTAGTTGTGTTTCAAATTGATTTAGATCCATCATGGGCATTTCCTTTGTCCAAAGTGCTTTCCACTTATAGATTTGATGTGAGGCTTTGTTTTGTTTTCATAAATCCTAGGCCCTATAGAAACTTCATCCAATTATAAAACACAAAAACGCGCCTAATCTATCCCTCTCTATCTCTTTTTTGAACACCATGAGCCCTCTAATTCGAGGCCTAGCAACCTCACAATTCATCCTCCTGTACAGCTTCTACTCCACAAGCAAAGAAAAAAATAAAAATAAAAATAAAAAATCCTTTTTTTTGTATTAATGCTTTAAAACAACTATTCTCTCTCTCTTTTTTATTTATTTCTTCTAATGGACTTCTCATGTTCATCTTCAAAAGGCAACCTGCAAAAATATTTTCCCCACCTTCACCTTGTAAATGCTCCTGACCAATTCCCTGATGCTTCCATTATTCCCTCTCCTTTCCCTTTGTCTTCCATCTCCTCCTCTATTCTCCCATCTAACCCTTTCAAGAACAGATGCTCATTTCAAGAAAATGTTCTCAATCTAACAGTGGAATTGGCGTTGAAAGCTCAAAGACTGGTTCAAAGAGCTGGGTTCTCACAGGTTAGATGCCACAGTAAGGCATTAGCCTTCGCTAACATCGGCCAATTGCAGTCGGACACGAAACACATCTCGGATTTACCGGTATCGAAACATGAGGCACAGGGCGATGGCGAGGTTAAGGTGGTGGAGAAAGTTGGTGGGAGGGCCAGTTCATTTAGAGAGATGCCAAAGTTTCTCCTTGCTGGTGCTGTGTCGACTATAGTCTCAAGGTCATCTCTCTCTCTCTCTCTTACTCAAGTATGGTGGTGATTGGTGCTCCAAGTTCGAAGCAAACAATTTTAAGTTAATTTCAACATTTTGGGAAAGGGCCTCGGTCGTGGTGGCACCCCTACCTTGCATCTTAGTTACAGGTCGTGGTTTTCATTCCTACCGACACCACTCTAGTATCATATTCAAAAGGAATAATTCCTAAATTATTTGAAAAAATGGGCAAGTGGGTTTATCCTCACCACAAAATTACCTGAACAAAAAATGAAAAATCTAACATTTTGTAATGGTAGTACAAATTTAGAGAACTGGGAGTGTATCCATTACAAATTTAGGGAAATGGGAGTGTATCCATTACTCTATGTATCTGCCTATACACAGTCATTACAACCAAGCGAACCACCATTAATGAAGAGAGAAAGGCTACCAATCGGGTGGAACTGTTGATGAGGATGGCAACCGTCCGGTCTGGGGTTGGGCTGGCCCTGGCCTAGCCCTAGTCCTCGTCTGGCCTGGCCGAGCCAGGCAAAAACAAATGAAGATGAAAAAAAAAAAAATATAGAGGAAAGAGGGCCTGGGGAGGCCTAACCGATCCCTTACTAGCCTTAGCCCAAGCCCTACTCTTTTAGAGCGAGTGGCCATATTGTTAAATTATTTGTTTTTGGATTATGACTTGAAATTATGCAGGACATTTGTTGCCCCATTGGAGAGAATAAAGCTAGAGTGCATAGTGCAGGGTTCCAAGTATAGTTGGATAAAAGCGGTGGAGTGTATATGGGTATCAGAGGGCATAGGGGGGTTTTGGAAAGGGAATTTATTGAACCTCTTCCGCATGGTTCCCTTCAAATCCATCAATTTCATTTGCTACGACATCTACTGCGACGCCCTTCGCCAAAAGAAAGATGAACTCACAAACCATGACAGACTCATTGGTGGTGGCATCTCTGGGATCACGGCTACAGTAGTATGCCTGCCCTTGGACACGGTCTCTCTCTCTCTCTCTCCACTTTCTCAATCTCTCTCTTACAACTATTCCACTTTTCCTATCAAGTTAGTGAGACCAAGCTGTTTGCTTACTCCCTCGGATAAATATACATGGAGATCATTTACTTTTTTTAACACAAGGAAGTCATAATTACTATTGTCTTTTACTTCTCAAATGTAGGGTTGTGAGCATGTAGTTGATTAGAGTCAAAGTTCAAAATATGTTTTTCAAACACGCACCATGCCAGTCAATTTAACATCTGATGGTTGAGAATAATTGTGACTTCCTTGTAAGAATGATAAATGGTCTCATTATAAAAGACAAGCTTTTTATGCTTCCCCTACAATATAAAATTTATATACTTCTCCTTATCCAACCGTCAATTATGAATAGATGGCTAAGATTGTCCCAATCACAATCTTATGTCTCTACACTATTTTATTTTTAATGTTTTTTTATAAAATATTTTGACACCAATTTTTGAGCATTTAATCCTCTATTAAAAATATATAAAAAGATAATCCCAATAAAATAAATGATCAAAATACCCCTGAAATATTTAAAAGGTATTTTAGTCATTATATTTTATGAAAAAAAATAAAATACTCTAAAGCATCATATCTAAGATCAAATCATTAATGACTAACTTGATCAAAATTGAACGGCTGGATAGTTGGAGAAGCACATATCTTATATGTTGTAGGAAAAGTATAGAAATGTTTCCCCATATAAAAATTTTTTAATCCAGGTAAGATATTACTGTTTTCTTTGAAAAACAGGAATTTCGATTTGAGTGCGTATGCTATGCTCTTACAGGAGCGTAATGTACATCTACTCCCTCGGTCTGAAGACCTACTTGAGAACAATATTTCAATTTGCTGGTTTGGCAACCACATAAGAATCACGAGATGATTATTATCAATATCAAAGAATTTGAATTTTGAGTTTTTCTAGCACTTAGATCTTACGTCTCTAAAAATTAGACGGTACTCTATTTATCCTTAAAGCATTATTTTTTGAGTGCACATGAATATAATATATTGTGGGTTTGGATTTTGAGTGCCCAGACCCAGCATAGTTGGACAATCTTTGTTTAACATTAATATGTTATTTTCTTGAGCCACATTTGAATTATTATTACTATTTTTCCTTTTTACCCCAAAGTATGGGGCCTAAAATTAGTCCTTCATTGGATTTTAGTTCAAGGAGCAAATGAAAGAAATGATCTGGTGAGAACATAAAATCTTTTCATATTTTCTGTGAAACTTTAACACAATCAATGTTACGGAAACGGAAACGGAATTTCGTCATAAGCTACATCACTAGTCATAAGGTACATCACTTCATTGTCATCATCGAAGGATGGAGTTTCTATAAGGCAGCCGACTGATAGTTACATATGCACCCCCTTCTTAAAGGTGTGCGGTTTGTCATAGAGCCTAGGCTCCAAACAATCACATTAGAGCCTACCTTCAAATAATGTCGAGAAATGTGGTTTCAATATTGGAAGTCTTTGTGATAGCCTTAAAATATATTTTCACATTTATTTATAAAGTTTAAACTTTAAAAAATAGTGTAGATCAACATACCTATGAAAACTTGCAAATCTTGAAAATTGACGGTCCAAAACTACGTTACAAAATATACTATTTCCAAAACTTGCAATCCATTTTTTTTCTCATGTCCATGCATCTTGATGTCGAGATGATCAATTTGAAGATATTTAGGCATCAAAACAGTGAAATTTTTAAAGTAAGCTCAAATTTGATTGTTCAGAGCCTCCGTTCTATATAAACTTTTCCCAAAAAAAAAAAACATAATTTTACAACTAAGATTATTTTATTGGGATCTTTTGTGTACGGCCAATATGTGATTTTTGTCCAATGCATTTTAGACAGCTTCCATCTTTTGTGGGTCAGCGTGCTCTTGCCTCCTTTTCCTCACATAAACCTTTTCCATCATTAAATAATGAAAAAAGTTTATATAAAGACGCAATTTTATAATGTAGAACTATGGATGCACCTCAAAAATCCATCGGAAAAAGTAGTTTTAATGTTGAAAAACCCATTGATTGATCATCTCAACATCAAGATGTTTGACCATGAAAAATAAAAAGATTTTGTCTCAAAAATAGTGCATTTTACAACATATTATGTACACCGTCCATTTTTAAGGTGTTCATATGTTTATAGATCTACTTGATTTTTACCATTTTTAAAATTTAAAATTTTATAATTAGATATAAAAATAGATTTTGAGATAATCCTAAGAACATTTTACATCAAAATTACATATCCTCATAAAATTTGACATAACACTAATAAAACAAGAAATGAATTAATGAAATAATGTTGGTGGCATTCAATATTCATCCTCGTCCCCCCCACGGAATAAAAGGTGATGACCATATGAAGATCATTTAGATAATTATTTTCTTTTTTTGTACTTTATTGATGTATTATTTTTCTCGTAAGACGAAAAAGAAAATTATTTATAATCAAAATCTTTTTCTAGCTAATTAGGATCGGCTACGACGTAAAAAAAATAAATAAAAATTATCGGCATGGTAGCTATTGAGCAAGCTGAACATGTAGGGGCAGTGAAAAATTGTAGTCAGGCTTTAAATTATGAAATTAATTGTGCGTGTCTGTCATTAAGAACAAATATCCAGCAACAGATACAGCATAAAGTGGCAATAGAAGTGTCACATTGGGGTTAAAAAAGAAAAGGGGTATATACAATAAAGTCTTTATTTTAGGTAAAAGGAGATCATAATTATTATTGATAGTGAGATGTGAAATCGAGTGGTTGGGGATGTGTCTTGATTGGGTACAAAGTTTAAAATAAATTATTTTGAATTTTATGACGCACTTCAATTTGTTGGATTTTTGACCCAAAAAGGTCACAATCATTTTCAGCTATTAGATGTAAAATTCGACAAATTGAATTGTGTTATAAAATTTACTCCTTCGTACCATAAATTTACTCCCTCGTCCAAAACTAAGTTTTTTGCATGAGGGACTAAATGTCCAGCATCATCCCATGGAAGCATAATATACGAATTCTTTTTAAAGTGCTTTTGCGGGACTCTTTGCTTCCTAACGTAGGGGCGGCAGTGTACCCTGACTCGAGGGGTAGACCCAATCCAGATATGGGTCTAGGTATGGGTCAAAAAATTGGACTTGAAAGGTCGGTTTTGGGTTCAAATTTTGGATCCGAATACTATTTGAGTTCGGGTCCAGTTTCAATCGGATCTGGGACCCAACCCGATCCGTTGCCACCTATTTTAAGTTTAATGCCCCTAAGAAATTTGCAAATTCCCTGCTACCTCATTATGTAAAGAGATAGTGTCCCCTATCGATCTAACGTCCATCTATAAGATGGATGTTGAAAAATAGTTGTCCCATGTAAGTTTTAAAATTAATGACGTCAGAAATATATAAAAAAATTTCAACTTTTATATATTTTATTTAGGGTGTAATTTTTATAAAGCTGAAGCTCTTAACAATCAAAATAAATTGCACCTTCAAATAGTGTCGAGAAATGTGGTTTAAATACTGAAAATCTTGGTGATAACCTTAATATATATTTTCATTTACAATTATAAAATTTGAAGCTTCAAAAATAGAATAGATCGAGCATATCTATAAAAACATAAAAATCTTGAAAATTTACAGTAAAAAAATACATTACAAGATGCACTATTTTCAAAACTTGAAATCCATTTTTTTTTCAAGTTCATGCATCTTGAGGTTGAGATGATCAATTTGAGGATATTTGAACATCAAAACAACTCATCTAATAAAAGTTTTGAGGTGTGTCCTAATTTGATTGTTTAGAGCCTCGCACTTGTATAAACCTTTTCATTTAAATTTAAAACTTTTTTTTTTTTTGAAATTTATAATCATTATGGTTGAGATTTTCATTACCCTAAAATTTTGAATTCAAAATCTATCTTTAATGTATATCTTGGAGAAAGACCGTATTTAAATAAATGAGTCGGCCAACTAATAAAAAACCTTGTACTCATGCAAATGGGGGAGAACAATAACATTGAAAAGAACATGTTACAGATCCGAACCAGGCTCTTGGCTCCAGGAGGTGACACATTAGGTGGGGTTACAGGTTGTATCTCTAACATGGTCCGCAATGAAGGCTTCTTCTCTCTCTACAAGGGTCTCACACCAGCTCTTCTCAGTATGGGCCCTGCTAGTGCTGTCTTCTATGCAGTTTATGACATTCTCAAGTCCTCCTACCTTCGTTCTAAGGCTAAGGCTGGTAACAGTGAGAGTGAGGCGTGTGAAACCGAATTGGGACCTGTGAGGACTCTGATCTATGGAGCGGTGGCAGGTGCATTTGCAGAGACGGTTACGTACCCGCTAGAGGTGGTGCGGCGGCAGCTCCAACTACAGCGTGCTGCTAAGGTTGGCTTGTTCTCGGCCTTTGCCTGCATGATACAGAGGGACGGGCTCAATTCCCTCTTTGCGGGTTTGATGCCGAGCACGCTACAGGTTTGTTGCTGAACATATCTCTCTCTATTTTTATGCATATTTTTTTTATGGGAAATTTTAAAATGATAAATAGTGCATCTCTCATGGGTGATTGAATAAATTGGAGGATCTCATGTTTTCCACTCTATGTCTATTACCGTCTATCATGTGAATGGAAGGTGATAACCCTCCAGTCCAGGACGTGGTTGAAAGTAGTCCAAAAAGATATAGGGACTTCTAACCTGACTAAGGGTTTTTTTGAGCAGAATGACGGATTAGGATTCGTGTAGCCGATCCAAATTAATTAAAAAAAGGCTATGATGATGATGATAGTGATGATGTCAATAGAAGGTGATAACCCTGAATAGTACTATAGTCAAGAGGATCATATCATGCTTTCCCTTGTATGAATGTTTATTTATTTTTTGATAAAAAAATAGAGTGCCAGAAAATTACCTCAATTAGACTTGTTGGAATATTTATTTATGTGTCTCGCTTTCCCCTTATTTTCGTGGTCATTGGGCAAAATAATAAGTTTAATCCAAGTCTAGGGGTTACTCTTCCCTCATCTAACTTGATAATGCGAAATGCCCTTTTAGTGTAAATCACAACATTTTCAGCCTAATATTTTACCCAATACTGTTGTCTTTCCATTACAAACAAGTATACGAGTTTTCTTATTTTAGGTCATTTATTTATTTCAATCCCATTGATGTATTTGAATCGTTTTTTGAACCATCTATAATTGGCCATTGTCTATTTTGTATTTATTTATTTTTCAAAATTTAAACAAAAAAATAATTGGTCTACAAATTTGCATCATGTGCCCTTCAATTTCTCAAATTGACCCCTTGTAAAATGGACACGGTTTTATGAGGGAAAATTGCTTCATGCGGGCTGGACTGCATATCTACATATGCGGTCCAAAACTATAAAGCATGTATCTTAAAGATGGATGCAAATATGTGGTCCATCTAAAAACAATTGAAACTAATGATCCAAATATTTTTTTAATAAAATTATTATTTTTAGTTTTAAAAATTTATTTATTTTTTCATATTCATGATCTCAATGTTAAAGATTACATATCCTCTAAAATTAAGTTAAAAAATCCATCTTAAAAATAGATTTATTACTAGGCCTGCATTTCTACATGTGCGGGCTTGGCCCGCATGCTAACCGTGTCCTTTTATGAGTCCCAGGAAGCATATGTAGAAATGCAGGCTCCATTAAGAATTCATTTTTGAAATAAAAATCACCTTAGAACAACCAATGTCAAGGATACATGGTTGGGTGTTCAGTGTCTAAAACACATTTGAAGGTTTGGGCCATAAAAGTTTTTGATAGAAATTTAGATTTTTGACAGTTTTTGAGTAAAGGACCGAAGCCTCATGACTCTGTTACTGTTATTAACATCTGATGGTTGAGGGATGTGTCTCTATTCATTCAAGATATAAAAAGTTGTCGTAGTATATGTTCCCTAGTCCGGGGAAGTAATTTCCGATCATTGGAGCAAATTTTTAGAGTGCTAAAAGTAAAACCATTGGTGTATATTCTCAATTGAATGTTTGATACATTCCATTTGAGCAGAAGAATCAAGCAAAAGAGGGTTCAGAACTTCACATCAGTCATCTTCTGTACGCAACAGATTGTTGGTAGTATGTGTTAGAGGCATCATAGCATGTGAACATACTTCAGAAGATAATAATATTTGCTATGAATTTGCTACAAGTATCATATTATAGACACGCTCACTCGCAATTTTTGAAGCTTCACTAGAAAAAAATATTTTTCTGCAAGCAGAACAAAGAAGCCTTTTTGTGAAAAATATGAAAGTTGATGAACATAGTTCAAGAGACTGTAAATATCAAATACCCTGCAGACATGCATACCCTGATAAAGAGCACATAATCTATGTAACACACATGGGCCGTGAACTATTAGACCTATTTATATTTCTTAAAATCCCCATATCATGACACCATAATATTTCTAGTGGGATCATTGTCATTCTTATTAGAAATTGTGAAATTATCCCATAAAGCAATGGTTGATTTTGAACGCATAGTTTGCTAGGCACTGATTTTGAGTGTATCTTTTGCCTTATGTTATTGCTGTCATTTTCGGGTGGCAAGCATTCCGTCTTCGCTCTTGCAAGTTGCCATTGAAGGCAACAAGCATTCCGTCATCGCTCTTGCAAGTTGCCATCGAAGGCAAGAGAATTGTTGCTTCAAGCAGTATATCTTTACATGGTGAACACGCTTATATATGCATTTAAAAGATTTTAGGTGCTCATGTTGTTATTTATTAATTAATACATTTAGAATGCTAGTGATTATCATGGAATATGAATACAATTGCAACATGTTTGTATGTGTCGTTGTGAATAACGTCTTGGGCTGCCTGTTGGCGTTATTAACTTATTGACTGATAATCTTATGTATATGGTACAGGTCTTGCCATCTGCTTCTCTGAGCTATTTATTCTATGAACTGATGAAGTCCCTTCTGAAAATAAACTAACTTATATTGGGAGTTTTTCACTGGATTATTTCCGAATGTACCGTAGTTTTGTCTCAATTTCTTTTTGTACGGCATCAATATAAGCCTATGAATGAATGGGCTGAATTCGGTTTCTATGTAACTTGACTTAAACATGCTAAGGAAAATAGATGCTTTTGGCACTAGGAGTTGTAATGATACAAAACAGGCCTTGAATTACACATCAATTCCCAAAAATTTAAAACAGGAAAATAAAAAAAGAGACAATACATGCTTTATGATCTATTTTTATTGTAGATAATGTATTTAACATTTCTTCGGAATTTGACATGGTTACTAACTTTCAATTATCTGTCAACAAGTCGAAATGTATGAAATGTTCTTAGGGGACAGAAGAATCCTTTGAAATTTATCGTACTAATAACCCATTTTAGGCAGGTAGGAAGTCTGATGAAGCTCCATTACTTGATTACAACTCAAAAGCAGTTGACAACCATTATCTGGTTGATTATTTGAAATTGTTTTAGTTAACACACATGAAGGTAAAATTTAACTGAATGGCAAGTGTGGTGCTGCAGAGAAATATCATATTTAGTACAATGTACACCTCAAAGACTCAAAAAAGGAACATTAACAGGCGATATGAAGGCCTCACTTACCCAGTAGTCATATCAAAGAAATATTCCTGCTTATATCTATTGGGAATCTTCCAAATCAAAATTTAGTTTTTGGGAACAGCAAAAAAATAGGTTTCTTGTTAGTTTTATAGGAGTTATTGTCAATGAGTGGGATACTAAAATGTACTACCTTATGACCAGTGGTCGACAGGCTGGGTTATTTACACTCTAAATGGGTGGGCAGAGACTAAAAGAAGTGTTATCCAATGCTTTTGTAAGTCCAAACAGAAGTTAAAAATTAGCATTCTATTAAACCTAAATGATCAAATATTGAAATATATTCATGTAGTAAATGTCTTATGTTGCAACCTCAAATGAAATCTTCAATCACCAAATCATCAATATAAAGGGTCTTCACAATGTTAAACATTTTACTTCATACCCCATATGGGCGCAGCAATGCATTGGAACTTTGAATCTTTCACCCCATGTATGTGCACGAGTTAATTGTAAATAAAAAATGGGAAAGTGTTCAGAGATTAGTGTTCCAGAGCAATTTTACATTGGCACTCTTGAAAACAGCATAAAACTAATATCCTTGAACAGATTAGCATGTTCTATAATTGCTTAATGTTAGTCCTCAACCAGATAGGCTTTATGTTCTTGGCAAATGCAATGATGTTAATATTCTTTAGGGTATTGGCCCGATGGGTGTGTAACTAGGTGTCATAGCCAAGATGCATGATTAACTACAACCTTTTCTGATTTACAAATAGTGTAGAATTGTAAGGAACAAGATATGCCTTGAAAATTTTGAGAGTTATACAGCAAGGAAATTTTTTTTGTACAAATAATTATTAAACACAAAGGGTCTATTTGGATGACAATTAATACTATTAGAAGTAAATTGCTTTATTAATATACTGATTTGTTAGTTGTTGGTCTTGTACAAGATCTATGAAATTGCATTTGTGCATTGTTTCATATGTTGATTGGTTTGAGGATCTTAGGGAGTGAGATAGGTGGTTTAACTATTTTCTTTGAAGGATTTGTCCAAAACACAATCTGCATCTCCAATCTTTTCTTGGTGACTGTTCTAGCGACCTTCCTGCTATTTCCAGAGATTTAAAAACAATAAAAGTCCTTAAAAAGCATTCATCAATTTCCATTGGGGAGAAAAAAAAAACATTTTGATATCCCTATAGAGAAAAAAACTCGAAAATTACCATTGATGTAGCTTGAAAGATCACCAGTGAAACCTTAGATTTCCTTGACTTGAGTCTCATTAAACTCCAATTTCCAATGTTTTTTTTTTCTTTGGGTAGATCAATGGGAATATAAGCCCCTATCCGTTTTTAGAAATAATCAGTGGTTTTCAAAATACAAAGTAGGAATGGAAACCTAAACCGGTAAATTCATAGCACAAAAAGGCAATTGCAAAAACTTGGGCAACATATTATCTGTACAATATGCTTTGGTTACTGGGGTTCGAGCAGCAAATCAACCCTAATCTCACGTACATTTGATTGAAACTCTTTGCCACTAAATTAGCTGTGTCTAGCTCTCAAAGTTCAATTTTCTTTTAGGCACCTATTTACATTCTATAAGTTTCCTGTACTCTAGTGTAAAGACTAGGTGCTTGTTTTTCTTCATAGGTTTTAACTATTCATCCATGACCATTAACCAAACGTCTTTCTCCTTCTCCAAGGCGTCTTGGTAGTGTTGTGCGCGGGAGCTCTAAATTTGATGGGTTGATTTTGGTAAATAAAGTATGAGAAATAAAACATGAAACACGTACACAAGAACGATTTTTGGTAAATAAAGTATGAGAAATAAAACATGAAACACATACACAAGAGCATAAATATTTACGTAGTTCACCCAAAAAGGCTACATCCACGGGCATGGCAACCTGAAATCTACTATACCAATGAAAGTTACATCAAATATTTTGGAACAAACCTCGACAAAAACACAGTTGACCAAACCCTTTTAAACCTCTCTCCATTCTCTTTACTTCTGGCAATTATTACTGACAACACCAAATAGAGACGTGAGAGCAACGAGAAACGGACTTTCCCTCTAACTAAAAGGGAATCCACCCAAAATCTCCATGGGAACTGCTTGTCTCCAAGAAACAAGCCTTTCAATCTTTGAAAGTCTAAAAGAAGCATCACCAGAATGTTTCTTTCTCCATAAGAAACTATCTTCTCTTTAAGAGGAAACCTTGCATCTTATATATAGGAGGTCATGCCTCCTCTCTCTATAGAGGAACCGTCGTTCCCATATGGGGCACACAAATTCTCTGCACTTTCATCCCATATATATAAGATTAAGAATCCACACTAAATAAGAAACTTCATGTAGATATTATATATATCTCAAAAACCAAGAGATATATCTAAGAGTTGTAATATTTTATATTTATATTCCTTTAGGAAGATTATCAATATCAATCTCAATATCACATAATATGGATCAATCTCAATCCCAAATAATATGGGATTTTCTTATGTGGGTGATTTTGGATAGCACCAAATCCAACAAGCTCCACCTTAATTTCAAAATCACCTGCTTATCATGCCAACATCCATTGAATAACTTCACAAATTATCCATCTTTTATGAAATAAATTTTTTATCATTCTTGTTGAAAAATAGTGTTTGACATCAAATTTATTGACTTCGAACTTTGCATTCGAAACCTTTACCTCCATACCTCAAACCTCAAACCAGGGCTTTGATACCATTTGTTATGCACAGAAGCTTTAAACCTGGCAGCTTGACATTTTGGGAAATAAAGTACGAGAAATAAAGCTTGAAACATATACATAAGAACACAAATATTTACGTTCACCCCAGAAGGGCTACATCTACGGACATGACAAACTGAAATCTACTGTACCAATGAAAGTTACATTAAAGATTTTGGAACAAGGGTTACTTCTCTAAACCTCGACAACCCAAGTCGAGCAAATTCTTTTAAACAACTTTCCCTTCATTCTATTTACTTCTAGCAACTATTGTCAGCAACACCAGATAGAGACACGAGAGCAATGAGGAACTAAATTTATCTCCAACTAAAAAGGGATACAATCCAAAATCTCCATGGGAACCACTTTTCTATCAGATAGAGACGTGAAAGCAATGAGAAACTGAATTTCTCTTTAACTAAAAAGGAAAACAACCCAAAATCTATATGAGAACCACTTCTCTATAAGAAACAAGCTTCTCAATCTGGAGGAGTCTACATGAAGCACAATCACAATGTTTCTCTCCATAGAAAGCTATTTTATCTCTAAGAGGAAACTTTGCATCTTATGCACATGAGGCCTTGCTGCCCTTTATCTTTAAAAGAACCACCATTCCCATGTGGTTACCTAAATAGGGCTCACAAATTCTTTGCACTTTCATCCCATATATATAAGAATAAGAATCCATACTAAGTAGGAGCTTCCTATTGATGTTACATATATCTTAAAAGACCAAGAGATATATTCAAGAGTCTTAATTCTGTTTTGGATTTATATTTCATTTAGCAAACTTATCAAATATCAATATCAATATCATATAATAAGGAAATATCTTAATCCCACATAATATGAGATTTCTTTATGTAGGTGCTTTTGGGTAGCACTGAATCCATTAGGTAGTTCATCATCAGATTGGTTTGTTTCCCTTTCACGGTGTTCTCCTAGGATGCTAAAGTATTAAGGTGGGAGCCTAATCCTTTTCATTTCTAAGAGGTTGCTATGATGATTCCCAAGTTGCATGCTAGATGGCTTAAAAATCAATTTTCATCTCTAATCGTAAAATTTTGAGCTCCAAAAATAGTTCAGATCAAGCAAATCTATAACCATTTCAAAATTTTGAAAATGGTGGTTTAGATAATGTGGTTACAATATGCATTATTTTTGGGATTTCAATTCCTTTTCTTTTTTTTTTTTCCATATCAATACATCTATAGGCCGAGATGATGAATTTGAGGGTTTTCCAATAACGAAACGGCCTTTTTCTATGGATTTCTGAAGTGCAACTTACTTTTGCAATATATAAACGTTTTCCTTTAATTAATGGAAAAATTTTATATAAGATTGCAACTTTATACTATAGAAGTAAGCTGCATTTCAAAATTCTAGTAGAAAAGAGTGTTCCAAATTTAAAAAATCTTCCAATTGATCATCTTGACCTCGAGATGTATCGGTATAAAAGAAAAGAAGAATTTCAAGTCTTAAAGATATTACATCTTGTAAAAAGTTATTTGGACTGTTTATTTTTATGATTTTTAAGTGCTTATATATCTACTTGATCTGCAGCCTTTTAGGAGTTTTTTAATTTCATGATGTAGAGGAAAAAACCAAGGTTTGGGAAAAATAATGAGAAGAAAAATAGTGCAGAAAAAAAAGTTTTAAAAACCAATCTCTCTTTCTTTCTAAGAAATATGCTTACTACCAAGAAAAGTTTGAAGAGTGAGAAAAATAAAAGGTAGAAAGTAAATTTTTTTTTAAAAAAAATATGTTTCTCAACGACTTGGACCCAGCCTAGGGCAATAAAGCCTTAACGAGCCACTAATGGGCTTCGGGCTTGAGAGCGCTACAATAGTATTTTTCTGGGCCGGCCTTATCATTAACGATTTTAGAGTCGAGAATTACCGGACGGGATTCAGGCGGGGCCCGGCCAGTTGGCATCTCTAGTTCGAAGTCAGAGAGTTTGGGAGGTAGAATGGGAGAGAGACTTGAGCAAAAGTTGGGGCAGAGAGAGAAAGAGAGGAATGAGGGCACGAGAGAGGGAGACAGAGAAAGGGATGAGGGCAGGAAGGAGAGTTAGGGGAAGAGAGGGGAGAGATTAGGGGGCAGTGAGGGTGAGTGTGGGCCAGAGCGACAGAGGGGAAGAAAGAGGTGAGGTGAAGAAAATATCATCAAATAGACATTGCAGAAAATAAAAACATCAACTTTATTACTTTAACAGTGTCTCCTATTAGTTTTATTCTTCTTCTTCAAAATGAATGGGTTCACAAGGATAATTACAACGGCTACTATATTTTTACCAAAAAAACAAAAAGGAAAATGGAAATTTGCGTGGGTAGAATTTAAGGAATCATTATTTGGTCAATAGTTTTACATATTTTATAATGGGTCTCTTTTAGTGTTTTTATCTATATTTTTTCCAATTTTGCAACTTGGTTTGATGTTTCTAAGATGGAATTGCTTTTATCTTTTTAATAGTTTTTGTTTTCTCTCTTCTATATATATATATATATATATATATATATATATATATATATATATATATATATATATATATATATATATATATATATATATATATATATATATATATATATATATATATATATATATATATATATAGAATTTTTTTTTTTTTGGCCATTTGTTGGGAGGGGGCGGGGGTGGGGGATGAATAAGGTATCCAACCATTTATGTTCCATACATCTGATGGGCCTGGTATCAAATGAAGATAAGATACGTGATATTCGTTCCAACACTTCCCAAGTTAATCTTCAATTTATGTTAAATATTCCATTTATGTTATATTAAATATTCATTTATGTTATATTAAATATTAAATATTCCATTTATGTTATATTAAATATTCCATTTATGTTATATTAAAGATTACCTTGACATATGCATATGAGTCTAACAAGGACAAATTATATTTTGTAATATATATAAAATAGGAGAAATATCTTCGTATTCTCTATTTTTGTTTTTCATATCTGAATAGAGCCAAAGATTTAAAATATATCTCCTAATCCCCTGAATAACTTTATCCACTTTTAACTATTTTTTTAGCCCTAACAAATATAAAAAAAATACACTCAATCGAAACCATTCTTTTTTTCGTGATATATTCCCGTCAAATTTCTCTCTTTCTCTCTCTGTATTTTCCCCCACTTTCTCTCTCTAGTTCTCTTACTCTCTCTCTACCCTATGTTTCTTGAAAACCCTCTCTCTCATTTGGGGTTCTAAAAACAGGCACAATCTACATACAGTAAATCATCTATGCGAATAATATCCAACCAATCAAATAGCAAAATCCATAGAAATCAAGCAAATATATAAAAACAATAAACCATGGAGAGAGAAAGTGGAAAAAGCGAGAGAGAGAGAGGGTTTGGGAAAAGTCATGGATAGAGAGATTTAGGGGAAAATCATAAAATCATGTGAAGAGAGAGAAATGATGATATTTAGAAATGATATGTCTTTATTATATTTGTTTGAGGCAAAAAAATAGGTTTAAAGGTGATAAAGTTGTTTAAGGGGTTAAAAGATAGAAGACTTAGAATTTCTATGACCCAAGATATGCTTTGAAACCTTGGATCTAGTAGGATATAAAATTTAAAAATGGGAAGTATGAAGATATTTTCGCTATAAAATATCCTCGACGAAGTTTTACACAAGGGAGTAAATAGCCGGCATACCTCTATAGGAGTATAATATCTTGTAGGTTTCGATTTTGAGTACCTAAAGCCTTTCATAGTTGAACAATCTTTCTTTAACCTTGGGATGTTAGTTTTTTTTAGCTACATTTGAGTGGTTTTGAATTATTATTAGCATTTTTCAAAATACTTAATAACTTTTTATTCTTTTAGAAGGTCAAAAAATTTCATGCTCCTGTGAGAGCGTATTGTCTATCTACTGTCTCAAATAAAACCCAAATTAGGAATATTTTTAAAATCTGAAAGTTTAGGGATTTACACTTTTCAACCTAGAGACGGTTGAAAATTTGGGGAAGTGTAGATAATAAAATTTATTTAGAAAAGAAAAAAAATGATAGTAGAGGTGAAGATGAAGCTATATTAACTCAAAAATATTGTATTGTTGCATTTGAAATATAAAATAAGAAGGGTTACAATAAATTGGTATGGTGTTGAGGACAACACTTTTTCTTTTGAGGTTTTTCTTTACCTCTTTTACATATCTCTCGTACTTTTGGGTTGTAGATGGATGTATGAATCTCTTTTTTATATGATAACTTATTGCTATACTACACCGTCAATCCGCATGGATTAACCGCTGTTCAAGAGTCTTCCATAGAGGTTCTTACCACCGCATTTCAAGTGCTTTCTATGGCGGTGCAAAATCACCTCTTTTGTTATCTTGTAGCGAATCTTCTAGAGAGAGAATAGCGGAGAGTTTCATGCGGATGAAGACAAATTAGTTTTTTAACATTCATTCTTTAATTTGTCATTCTTATCGCTTCTCTAAAATGGATAAATTTTTATGTTGATATTGTTTATGTGAAGATGTTGGCTAGCTGGTTATTTATGTTGTTGAATTTTAGTTTTTTTTTTCTTTTTTATGTTAATTCCATGATGAAATGATGTCGAATTTCAATATGTTTGGATAAGTTGTGAAAGACTGAATTTTGTCATGGCAATTGCTGACATATTATCACAAAAAATTGTTGTGAGGGTAGTTTGCTTTTGCTGTAAGTTTGATAAAATTCTTCTGAGCCAAACAGATACACATGTTGCATTTGTTGCTAAAATATATTTGACTTCTGCTGACGATAGAGTAATAGTATTTGGCACCCTTAATGACCATGATATCACCTTTGTACCTATGCAGAATATTTTTTAATTATCAATAGAACATACCCAATCACTATCAGAAAATCCAACAAGGCTAGTATCATTTTCAGAAATATATTTGATACCGTGTTTCTTTGTTTCCTTTATATATCTCAAAATCCTTCTTGCTGCTGCAAAATGTAGTTAACTTTGTTCACTCATAAACCTGGAACAAATACTGACTGCATGCACAATATCTGGCCTTGTATTAGTCAGATATATTAAGGATCCAACCAAGCTTCGATAAATCGATGCATCAACTTTTTATGCACCATCATATTTTGACAATTTTTAATTTACTGTCGTTGGAGTATTCATTGGCTTACAATTTGATTCTCTGAATCTTTTCAGGAGATCTTTAACATATTTACCTTGAGAGATAAATATTTCTTCATCTGACTATATTACTAGGACTCCAAGAAAAGATTTCATGATTATCAAATCAGTCATTTCATATTCTTTCATTAAGGCTTTCTTAAACTTTTCCACCAGTTTTTTATTTGTACCAGTATATATCAAATCATCCATAAAAAGGCATATATTTAGGGACGAATTTCCACTTCTCCTTTTTATATAAAGTGAAGGTTCACTTGGCCTCCTTTCAAATCTATTTTTCGATTATCAATTTTGCTATTCCAAGCTCTTAAAACTTGTTTAATGCCTTTTTCAATTTATAAAATTTTCTTCATTTCCTTTTTCAACAGAAATGGTTGTTTAACATATACTTCTTTTTCAAGTTCTCCATTTAGAAAAGTAGATTTTACATCCAACTAAAAAACTGGAATTTGTAATTGGGCAACTATGATCAAAACAATTCGAATGGTTTCCATTATGGCAATATGGGCAAATGTTTCATTGAAATCTATTCCAGGTTTGTTGTGAATAACCTTTTGCCACCACTCGAGCTTTGTATTTTTTAATGGACCCACGTTCATTATATTTATTTGTAAATCCATTTCAATCTAAGTATTTCTTTCACTTTCGAGTGATCTACTAATTGTATTAGTTTTATTTATTACAGAAATTTCTTTATTCATGGCATTTATCCAAATTTTCTCTTTAGCTGCTTCTTCAAAATTTTGTGGTTCACTAGAAAAGAATGCAACATCATATGATTCATAAATTTTTGAAAGAGACCTCATTTTTCTGGGAGACGTCTCTGAATCTGAAGAACTGAAATTTGGACTATCTTGTTTAGGACTTGAAGGGCTTAGATTTGAACTTGTATTTGAATCATAAAATTTTTTGGAATCTTGGCTAGAGCTTTCATTCCAGTTCCATTCACTTTTCTCAACAAAGATAATATCTCCGGATATTACAAATTTATTTGTTTTTGATTGAAAAGACGACAGGCTTTTGAAACTTCACTATATCTAATAAATATATATTTTTCACCTTTTTCATTGTTTCAAGAAGTAATTTTCGGATAAGCCATACACCTAAAAACTTTCAAAAATATTTATTTTGGTTTTATCTTAAAGCAGGCCTCAAAAGGTGTTTTATTTTGGAGAGATTTAGTAGGAGACCTGTTCAGAATATAAGCAGCAATACAGACAGCTTCAGCCCAAAATTTATTAGGGAGATTCCTACCTTTTGACATATTTCGAATTATTTCAACTATTGTCTTGTTTCTTCTCTCTGCTACTCTATTTCGTTGTAAAATATATCTTGCTGTCAACTCTTTTCTAATTCCATTCTTTTTGAAAAAATTTCAAAATTCTCTCTTCCTCGGTCTGCTCCCAAAGCTTTTAATGGAAAAGCACTTTTCTTTTTTGCATCATCTTTAAACTGAGTAAAAATTGAAAATGCTTCAGATTTTTTTGCCAAGAAATAAACCACAGCATTCTGCACTAATCAACAATTAAAAGAAAATATTTTTTCTTAGTAAATATTTTTGTTTGAGTTAGTCCACAAGTGTCTGCATGGACCAGTTCCAATGGAGCTCTTGCTCTCAAAGATGACTCTAAAATTATTAATCTATGTAATTTTCCATAGATACAACCTTCACATATTTTTCTTTCTTCATTTATTGATGGTAGTCTAATTATCATACCTTTTTGATTCATCAATTTCAAACTTTGAAAATTTAAAGGGTGCGGTATCTATAAGGTTGCAACCTTAAACAATCCAATTAAGGAGCACCTTAAAATTTTATCATAACATGTAATTTTATTGTAAAAAATTCTTAGTATTATCTTAAAATCTATTTTCATATCTAATTAGAAAATTTTAAATTTTAAAAATAGTTAAAATCAAGTAGATCTATAAATATATGAAAATCTTGTAAATGGACGGTCTAGATAATGTTTTGCAAGATGCACTATTTATGAGATTCAAAAACTTCTTTTTTTTCATATTCATACATCTCGATGTCGAGATAATCGATTAGAGGTTTTTTCAACATTAAAACAACATTTCCGATAGATTTTTGAGGTGCATTTGTGATTCTACATTTTAAGGTTGTAACCTTATATAAACTTTTCCCAAATTTAAATGTCGAAATCTTAAATGTTACAAATCAGATTTATCAAGGAACTTAAGACAATTTTCACATGATGGCATGGCCATAGGAAAAACCTTATTTGGGGCCATTTTCACCTTGATTATAGTTTGTTTTTTTCTTATAAAAAATCATACATTTATCTCTGTTGAAATTGACTGAATATCCTTTTTTAATCAATTGTCAAACACTTAAAAGATTTTGAGTCAAACCAGGAACATAACGAAGATCATGAATGAATTTAGGATTACGTCCTTTTGGTTTTACTCCAATAACTCCTTTGCCTTCAATATTTTGAAGCTTTCCATCACCGAGCTTGACTTGAAAAGTGATTTTTTCATCTATCTCAACAAAACTGCTTTGATTTCTTGTTATATGATTGCTACAACCACTATCTAGATACCAGATATCAGGTGAATTATGTTGAACATTCATGCAAGAATAAAACTTGTCCTTCATTATTACTTTTTTCAAAAAACTGTAATTCACTTTTTTGTATTTCATTTTTGTGTTGAAATGAACAATCTCTTTGAGAATGATTGGGGTTTCTATATTTTTGACATTTATATCGGCAATCTCTTGATTCATGCCCTGATATTTTTACAAATAATACTATAAGATTCAGATTTACCTTTTTGATCCAGATTTTTGTGGCTATTGAAATTATTTCTTCCTCTTCTTTGGCCTCTGGAAAAAATTTATCTTCCATGACCTCTTTGATAATTTTGGAATGCCCCTCTTTATTTATTTTCTTCACTATTATTCTTTTTTGAAACTGTGACTTTCGATTGGAAAACTTGCTTCATATTCTGATTTGAAAATTTGCTCATTATTTGATCATATGCTTCAAGAGACCCACTTAATTCTTGTAAAGAAAATTTAGATAAATATTTTGTTTCTTCTATGGCTGCTACAATATGGTCAAACTTTCCAAGCAAGCTTCTAAATATTTTATGAATAAATTTTTTTATCTTGAATATCATTTCCATAACATCTAATTCGATTTATTATTCCAGCAACTCTACCAAAGAAATTTTGAACAACTTCACTATCTTTCATCATCAAATTATCAAATTATCTCCATAAATTTTGAAGTTTGATAGAAATCACCTTTTTAGATCTCTGAAATTCAATTTTCAAAATATCCCAAGCTCCTTTTGATTTTGAAATAATTTTTATTCTAGGAAATGTAGATTTAGTTACAACTTGCTGGATGAAGAGAATTGCTTTTGCATCTCTCTTTTTATTTTCCTTGTATTCATTCTGCTTTGCTTGTGACCACAAATAAAGTGCTGCTGCATCTTTTGGCATTGGATAATCTTCTTTAACAATATCCCGTAGATCTTGTGAGATAAAGAGAGTTTTCCTTTGGAGATTCCATGAGTTATAATCTTCTCTATCTAAGATTGGTATTAGGTTTTAGGTATAATTCATATCGGAAGTTGACGCCATAGGTAAAAGGGTTTTTTAGGAATCACAAATCAGGCTTTGATGCCAAATATTGGAAATTTACAGAAGCATTGATACTAAAATTTATTTGAAAAATAGCAAAGAATGATAGTAGAATTGAAGATGTAGCAATACTAACTCAAAAATATTTGCACTATTGCATTTGAAATACAAAATAACAGGGGTTATAATAAACTAATATGGTCATGAGGACCATAGTTTTTCTTTGAGGTTTTTGTATACCGCTTTTGTTGTGGATGGATCTCAACGGTGGATGCACGCACCTCCTTTTTATATGATGCGTTATCGCCATACTACAGCGTCAATCCAAGCGTTGCTCAAGAGTCTTCGATGGCGGTTCTTACCACTACCTTTCTAGAAAGAAAATAGTGGAGAGTTTCCTGTGGATGAGGACAAATTAGTTTTTCAACAGAGATTAGCCTCAAACATTGATGGATCTAAAACGATTCAAATATATCAATGAGATTGTATTCGCGGTTGAAATATTTATTTAAGAGATTGAAATATTTATTTTGATCCCATTGATGTATTTGAATCGTTTTTAGATCCATCTATTATTGGCCATTGTCTAATTTGTATTTCTTTCCATTGTCTAATTTGTATTTCTTTCTTTTTTTCACCACAACTTAAAATAATAATTGATCTGCAAATATCTGTCATCTGCCCTTCTCAAATTGAGCCATTGCAAAAGGAAAATGGTTTTCCGAGGGTTGGACGACATTTCTACAATATACGGTCCAAAGGTATAAAGCATCTATGTTAAAGATTGATGCAAACAGCTGGTCCATCTAAAAACAAAATGTAACTAATGGTCTAAATGTTTTCTTAATATAATTATTATTTTTAATTATTATTTATTTTTCATATTCATGATCTCCATATTAAAGATTGCATAAACTCTATAAATTAGGATCAAATTATATTTAAAAAACATATTTAGTGCCAAGCCCACATTTCTAGAACGTGCCGGCTAGCTGCATAGGAACCGTGTCCTTTGTAAAATGGACACATTTTTTATGAGTCCGAGGAATCAAAAGTAGAAATGCAGTCCCCCGTTAAGAATTCATTTTTGAAATAAAAATCACCTTAGAACAACCAATGTCAACGATACATGGTCGGGTGTTCAGTGTCTAAAACCAATTTGAAGGTTTGGGTCATAAAAAGTTTTGATAGACATTTAGATTTTTGACAGGTTTTGAGTAAAAGATCAAAGCCTCTGAAAGAAAGACTTATGTGATCTTTTATAGGGGCATATATATATATATATTTTTTCCACCACTTTCTTTTGGCAAAAGATCACTTTCAGGTGGTCTTTATTATAATAAGATAAATTTCAAAATAAAATCAACATAATAATAAAACCAAGATCTTAACAACTTGATGCCATTAAAATAACTATGCACTATGTTTGAGAATATAAGATAAGATTACAAGAAACAAAAGAAAGAGTGTCGGAGATTACCTCAATCAGGCTTATTACACCTCACACCGAGTCACCACCATCCCATAGCGCGGGATCAACAGTCTAGCTTTAATCTCGATCCAAGAAAGCAAATTTCGGCTAAACACACACCAATAGAACATGAACCCCTTTGATCACAAACTCAAACCCTAGGTGAATTCTCTTAGCAACCTAGTTTGAAAGAGATGAATTCTCTTTTTGCTAAACCCTAAAACCCTTAGCCATAAATCCATATTTGAGAGATAGGAAGAAAAACTCCATAACCTAAACCCTTAGGTTCTTTCACAATGTGGGAGAGAGAGATCAAACATGAGAGAGCTTTCTTAAGAGAGAGATGGAAAGAGAAGGTGTAGATATTTTTTGGTAGAAACAATCCCTTTTTATAGGTTTTGAATAAGATTAGGGTTTTCTTTGGCTTGCCTCTTGTTGTGAGATTGAACATAGACCGTCGATCAAATGTGACTTGTGCGGTGAGAGATCTGAGCCATCCATTCCGTAGATGGGCTATCAACATTATGGAAGGTGCATGAACCATTATCCCCCTTTCCTAAACTATTTTCTCATCAATAGAAATTAAATAAATTAAATCTAATCAAAATATTGTGCATACCATAAAGTAGCACAAGTCTACTCAATCTTTCCACAAAATATTTCAAAGATATATCAAGTCAATATTTAGTCAATATCTTCCAACCATATAGCCACATGCCATATCACCAAAAAATAAGAAAGAGTATAAGGGTAGGGTGTGCCACCCAAGGGAGGCACTTATGGGCCCCAATTTCTAAAAATATGGCGAGTGCATAGGCACAATGGCTCATGATATTTTTATTTATTTAAAATTAATAAAAATATTTTAGAATATTATTTGAATATTTAAACAATTGTAAAATCAATATATTTAATTTTATAAATCCAAAAATTATAAATAAAATATTCAGGGGTTCATAAAAATTCAAATAAATATTAAAATAATTTTCATTATAAAACAAACACAGTTAAATTAATTTGATGGGAAAAGGATCCATATGGTTTAGGAATGAACAATCATGGGGAACTCCACCTTCAATTGTGGACTACAGATCACACTTGCTTTATTAGACCGACCCAGTATGTCCCATGACCCACAGTCCAAGCAGGGGCTCATTACCAAAGTCCGGCCCATGAGCCAAGGGATCGCAATCCCAGTTTGTGAATTTCAGGTCTTCCCCAAGAGACGAGTCAAGGTCACCTAGACCTGATGCGACCATAGCTCCTATGGTGCATAGGGGTATCTCTCCCACATGCATACGCTTCACTCTAAAAGATGGATTTCTGGCTCTCCCGAATGATCTATCGATATGCATGCCGTGTGATGGTACATGGATGAGGTTTTTGCCCCTGTCTTTGTAGGCTACCATCACACACAAGGGTCACACAGTCCCTAGGCTCACTCATCCGGGCATGTTCTCCGATCTCATCAAGGGCTAACCCATAAACCATCATCAGTTTGTTCTTCATGCCCAGGTAACATGGGTTTTTTCCAACAGACTGGCTTAGATCGTTAAGCGCAATCGGTATCAGCAAACTATCGTTTGCTTAGTATGGTCCACAAGGGACCACACTCCCATTGAGTTCATGTTCCACTATATCATTTCATTTTATAAGCACTTATATGGCCTTTAAAGGCTACATAAACCAAACAGCCTCATGACTCTGTTACTGTTTTTAACATATGATGGTTGAGGGTTGTCTTTATTCATGCAAGATTTAAAAGCTGTTGTAGCATATGTTCCTTTGTTCGCAGAAGTAACTTCCGATCATTGGAGCAAATTTTTTAGAGTGCTAAAAGTAAAACCATTGGTGTATATTCTCAATAGAATGTTTGATACATTCCATTTGAGCAGAAGAATCATGCTAATGAAGGTTATGAATTTCACATCAATCGTCCACTGTAGACGATAGATTGTTGATATTATGTGCTAAAGGCATCATAGCATGTGAACGTACTTTAGCACATAATAATATTGGCTCTGAATTGGCTACATGTATTGAAAGAAAGACTAATGCGATCTTGTTGGGGAATATATTTTTTTTATTGTCACCCATTTTTTTTCCTTTCTTTTGCCAAAGATCACTTACAAGAAGTCTTATTATAATTACTCTTGCTTCAAAGAAAATTAAACTAACAAATCCAAGACTTTAAAAACCTTGATGCCATTAAACCAATTTTCTTTAAACAAAGAAAATATCCACAATTCTTATCCTTGGTAACATAGAATCAATATAATTAAATATTGCAAGAAACAAAATGCTTGGTAATATAGAACCAATATAATTCAGTATAGCAAGAAACAAAAAGAGGATGCCGGAGATTACCTCAATCGGGGTTATTACACCCTACATCGAGTCACCACCATCCGATGATACGGGATCGACGGTCTTCGTTCAATCTCAACTGGGAAAGCTAATTTTGGCCAAGCTCTTTAAAGAACCCCTTACGGTCTTCACAAGACATTTAGATTCAATCTCTCAAAATATTACTCCAATAATTCCCCTTTCGCTATTTTATTTTTAAGTCCTAGGTATAGAACAAATATTGGAGAGAGAAGGGAGAGGTGCATGTCTTGTTTGAAATATTGAAGAGAAAATAAAGATGTGCATGCCTCTTTTGGAGAACCAAGAGGAGAGAGAAAATATTGAGGAGAGAGAAAAACTTTGCTTAAGAGAGAGATAAATTCTAAGTGGGGAGTGCCCCTTTATGGGATATGAGAGAAAAAGATGGAATTAGGTACAAGAGATAAGATGTAGATATTTTTGGGTAGAGACAATCTATTTTTTATAGGCTTTAAACACGATTAAGGTTTCTTAGGGTTTTCCTTACGTACCTCACAAGATTGAATATGGACCGTTGATCAAGGGTGACTTGTGGGGTGGGAGATCTGAGCCATCCATTACATAGATAGACCATCAACATTATGGAAGGTGCATGAACCATTATCCCCTTTCTTAAACCATATTTCCATCAATAAAAATTAGATAAAATAAATTTAATCAAAATATTGTGCATCTATAAAATAGCACAAGTCTTCTCAATCTTTCCATAAAATCTTTAAAAGATATATCACGTCAATATTTAGTCAATATCTTCCTACCATATGACCATATGTCATATCACCACAAAAATAGGAAAGAGAATAAGGGTAGGGCCCATGTGCCCAATGGGCCCTCATAAAATTTTTATATTTTTAAAATTAATAAAAAAAATTTAGAATATTATTTGAATATATAAACCATTGTAAAATCAATATCTTTAATTTTATAAATTTAAAAATTATAAATAAAATATCCAATGGTTCATAAAAATTTAAATAATAATTCTAAAATAATTTATATCATAAAACAAATACAATTAAATTAATTTAATTGGAAAGTGATCTATATGGTTTTGGAATTGAATCGACAATCATGGGACACTCCACCTTCAGCTATGGACTATAGACCACACTTGCTTTATCAGAACGACCTAATGCCTTCCATGACCCACAGTCCAAGCGGGTCACCAAAGTTTGGCTGATGAGCCAAGGGGTCATAATCCTAGTCTGTGGCTTTCAGGTCCTCTCTTAAAGACGAGTTAATGTCACCTAGACCTGATGCTACCACAGCTCTTATGGTGCATAGGGGTATCTCTCGAACATGCATACGCTTCACCCTAGTATGTGGCTTACTTACTTTCCCGAATGATCTATCAATATGCATGCCGTGTGATGGTACATGGATGACGCTTTGATCATCGTCTCTATAGGCAACCATCAAGCATAAGGGTCGGACAATCCCTCGTCTCACTCATCCGAGCATATGGTCTGACCTCATCAAGGGATGACCCATTAGAACCTTTCTCGGTTTGTTCTCTATGCCCAGGTAACATGGGTTTTTTCCAACCGACTGGTTTAGATTGTCAAGCATAGTCCGGTATCTACAAACATCATTTGCATGATATGGTCCATGAGGGACCACACTCACATTGCATTCATATTCCACTATAGTATTTCATTTTACATGCACTCATAAGGCCTTTAAAGGCCACATAAATCTAATATGTCCCATTTGGCCTTTGAAGGCCTTACATTCTCTCTTCCTCACTTTCTCTCATCTCCTTATCTCTTTCCCAATTACAATCTCTCTCTTAAGCATTTTTCACTTATTTTCTCTCAATACATTAATCATGGCTTTCACCATTAATCATTTCACAAAAAGATTTATAGAGGCAACGCTTTTTTCTCTTTGTTGCTCAGATCACATCCCAAAAGTGATCGTAGCCTATCTTTCGCATCGCATTGTGAATCATTGACCTGTTGTCGTAGAAGACCATCATGTACCCTCATCGCATGGGGTTGTATGTTCATGGGCTCAAAAGAGTTCTTCAAACAAATTGCTCCCATCTATTACCATACAACCAGCGCCACACATTCTAGTTCCATGGGTGAACAATATTATAGTCTATTATTTCAGTAGACCTGTCAAATATTAGCAGGTGCTCCAAATGGAATATTTAGTTTATCTCGATCTTTCTCAATCTCACATCATTCCTCAGATGATAAAAATATAGTATTATATGCTTGGAGTTCTTATGCAATCGTGGCTCCTTTGACATGCATATCGTCGCCGTGTTGTCATAGAAAATCCTTACTGTCTCACAACGCACAGGGTCAAAGTCAAGTTGATTAAGAAATTTCTCAATCCATACGGCCTTCGTGGCTGCCAAACAGCATGCTACGTACTCTGCTTTTATAGTGGACAATTTCCACTACATCCTGGTTTTTTGATTTTCAAGAATCTGTACCCCTTCCAAGCATGACCACATATCCGGATATAGACTTTGCATTATCTGGATCCGTGAGATAGCTTGCACTTGTATATCTGAATATCCAAGCAGCTAAAAGAAACGTGGGACTGTAGCAACTCCCACTCAATTATTACATATACAACATATACATTCTCAATATTCTTATGCCTATATCATGAAGTAGCATAACAAGTCTCATGTAATATGTAATTCAATGCCCATTGGTTGCACCAAATGAAAGACCTTCTTGAACCACAAAGGTTCAACCACACTAGTTGTCTTGGTAGTAAATTCATACAAACCAAGTTATCTAATCAGCACAACATTTGTCAAAGAAGTCTAGCAAGATGACTTTCCTACACCATTCCCTATGGTTCAAGGTCTCAGGTAATCGATGATTTTAAATAACTAGAAACATTGGTCAAGGCACATGGGTATTTAAAAACCAGTGCATGATAATTTTTCTTTCATTTTTATAAATACCGTCAAGACACAATAGTTTTCTCTTTAATAGAAAAATTATTGACTTCGTATATATATAATAGTATGACAATTTAAAATGAGTTTCATAAAGACTTAATGGACTTTGTAAGACTGTGGTTTTTTCAAAACTATATTCATAGACTTAGGTTTTTCTTAAATCATTCAATTTTAAATTTAAAATACATGCATAGCCTTCATAAATCATTTTCATGCATTATTTTTTAATTTCATACCAAGTCAAGTTCATGACCACAAAACAAATCATAAATACCATCTTATAATTTTATCCAAAATAAAGCATGACTAAAGAATGTCCATTAAAGCCTTGACAAAATATTTCATTTTTGGCAAATATGGAGACTTTATCAAGAGATCATCATCACACGCAACACATCATATTATAGATATTATTGGAGGTTACTAAAATCGAGTTCTATCAGAATACCCCATTCGTGCTGACATATTTGAATGAGCCACACCCATCTCTTGTGTTTCATCCTTAGGGCTCAAAGCGCTTGATCAAATCACATCTCCTCAAAGCGCTTGATCAAATCACATCTCCATGTGTATAATTACCTTAAGTAATTCATACTCTAGCACAAGAAGGCACTAAAATACAAGATATTAAAAAATTGGCTATTTCAAATTTGTTAGCACTTATCACTTAATGTCCCTACACTCCATTCATAGTCATAAAACAATTAGCTAAAATATAACCAAATAATATTAAACATAAAATAAAAAGTGATTGAATCATCTTTCCCTATATGACCTTACTATGTAATGTGGGATATATTTCATACCTCAAAACCATATAGTGTGGTACCTGGACTTTCTTGATTTATTAGTTTTACTTGTTTGAAAAGCTTTGGTGATCTTGGAAGAGCACGCAACTGGTTTCACATGTCACGAAGTATCTATCTCTTCGGCACTTGGATTCTATCTGTCTTATACTGTGAAAAAATTCTCTTCTTCATCTCATCATTTCAAATATCACAAATTTAATTCTCCCACTGATCTTTAGTATTTCTTTGCTACCACCTTGTCTATATATGTATCCCTTCATCTTCAAGAAACCAAGATGTTTTTATAAGTATTGTGTTTCTTCTTCTTTCTGCTTTTTCCAGATCGAACATTCTTCATATAGAGTGTCTTATCTTGCCAACTCTATATTACCTATATCTAAAGTTTTACTATAATAAACCATACTTATGGCACACTATAAAGCCTTTTTAAATGAGACCTAAAAATATCTTCATAATTAGGAATCCAAAGATGTGCCTTAACATGCCTCATCTTTTAATTTACTGCAGAATAGAACATGAGCATCCCATGATAAAAATATGATATCTCAACTTATAAAGAGTTTATCTCCGAATCCTTTTGAGTATTGAAATAAGCTCAAAAATATAAAATAGTACTCAGTTCTATCTCTAAATCATACCATTTAGTGAGTCTTCATTTTAGTGACATTTACTTCACAATGCAAATTTCTCAACAGAAAATCAAGTTGAGCACCTCTTAATAAATTTTTTTTTCTCTCAATCCTCAAAGAATTGCTTCCTGAAATCGTTTGTATTGAAAACTAGACTCAAAACCAAATCATCAAATCATAATGTGAATCCCAAATAATATTTTTCTTAAGAGAAATAAATAAGTGACATTCACGTCACAAAATAAATCATACTGCAGAATTCCACACTATCTAGTAAAATTGTCTTTTCTCTCTCATGGAGTTTCCATTTCAAGCCAATTTTGTTTGAAAGTAGATATATAATAATAACACATATATTTCCATAAGTCTTCTATCACTCTATTAAGTAGGCTTGATAAATATAGCTATTCATGTTTCAATGAAAGACATCAAATTGAAGAAAATTCGGGATGATATGGTCGAGGTATGTAATAGAAAAATACATCATTATCTTTTTCATATCACTGCTCCAAAATAACCTAGAATACTCATTATGCAGAGTATCTTTTCGGTGTTTGAATATTCCAATAAATTTTAATTGTGGATGTATTACTTAACCGCAAAGGTCAATAGCTTTCATATATCTAATTCTCGAGCTTGAACTAGACTCAGTAAAGAGAAAAAGATAACTAATGACATCAAGTATCAATAGCTCTGCTACCAATGAAAGAAAAACTAATGCGATCTTGCAGATGAATATGTTTTTTAATTTCCCAGCTGTTCACCCCTTTTCTTTTCTTTTCTTTTTCTTTTGGCAAAGATCACTTACTAGTAGTCTTATTACAATAGCTCTTGATTCAAAGAAAATTAAACTAAGAAATCCAAGATCTTAAAAACCTTGATGCCATTAACCCAATTTTCTTTAAACAAAGAAAATATCTATAATTCTTATGCTTCAAAATGTAGAACTAATATAATTAAATATAGCAAGAAACAAAAAGAAGATTTCAGATATTATCTCAATCGGGCTTATCACACTTCACATCGAGTCACCACCATCCGATGGTGTGGGATCGACGGTCTTTGTTCAATCTCAACCGGGAAAGCTAATTTCGGCCAATCTCTTTATGGTCTTCACAAGACCCTTAGATTCAATCTCTCAAAGTATTACTCCAATAATTCCCCTTTCAGTATTTTATTTTTAAGCCCTAGTATAGGATAAATATTGGGGAGAGAAGGGAGAGGTGCGTGCCTCTTTTGAAATATTGTAGAGAGAAGGAAGAGGTGCGTGCCTCTTTTGGATAACCAAGAGGAGAGAGAAAATATTGAGGAGAGAGATAAACTTTTCTTAAGAGAGAGAGAGAGAGAGACAGAGAGAGAGAGAGAGAGAAATTCTAAGTGGGGTGTGATCCTTTGTGTGAAATGAGAGATAATGATGGAATTAGGTACAAGAGATAAGGTGTAGAGATTTTTCAGTAGAGACAATGTTTTTTTTATAAGCTTTGAACAAGATTAGGGTTTTCTTTGCTTGCCTCACAAGATTGAATATGGACCGTTGATCAAGGTTAATTTGTGGGGTGAGAAATCTGAGCCATTCATTCTATAGATGAGCTATTAATACTATGAAAGGTGCATGAACCCTTGTCCCCCGTTCTTAAACCATTTTCCCATCAATAGAAATTAGAAAAAATAAATTTAATCAAAATATTGTGCATACTATAAAATAACACAAGTATTCTCAATCCTTCCATAAAATCTTTGAAAGATATATCAAGTTAATATTTAGTTACATGCCATTTCACCACAAAAATAGGAAAGATAATAAGGGTGGGGCGTGCCAACCAAGGGAGGCACTCATGGGCCCCACCTTCTAGAAACATAGTGGTCCCATGTGCATAATGGGCCCCCATGGTATTTTTATATTTTCAAAATTAATAAAAGAATTTTAGAATATTATTTGAATATATAAACCATTGTAAAATCAATATCTTTAATTTTATAAATTCAAAAATTGTAACTAAAATATCAAGTGGTCAATAAAAATTCAAATAAAAATTCTAAAATAATTTCTATCATAAAAAAAATATAATTAAATTAATTTGATCGGAAAATAATCTATATGGTTTAGGGATTGAATCAACAATCATGGGGCACTCCACCTTTAACTATGGAGTACAGACCACACTTGCTTTATTAGACCGACATAGTATTTCCCATGACTCACAGTCCAAGCAGGGGATCATTAACGAGTCACCAAAGTGTCACGACCCCACCCCCAAATCCCCTACCGTACACGAGGGAGGGTGGCCGAGTGCGGGTCCGTGATCAAGAGGTAGCAAATGCCACTGAGGTCGGAGTGGCGCGTTGCTTTAAAAAAGCGGTAAACAAAGCAAACCATGACGATAAAGAAACTCTAAACACAAAAGCACAAGATCTTGTTAAAAGTAAAAGTAAAACTTATATTATTACACAAACAACTTGGAGTAATACAAATGTTCAAGGCACCGAAGGCTTGAGTACAAAACATCTAACTTCAATACAGACAAAAACATAGCCCATGGCCGAAAGACGCATACAAGCAAGGGATCTTCTTGGCAGGTACAAGCCTTTGTCGGTCAGATCGATCACCCAATTGGCTACTCTTGCCCTGCAGCTTTTACTCTACAGGGGTGGAAAAAAGGAGGGATGAGCTATAAGCCCAATAAGAGGATCTAATTACTATGTATCAATGATATATCCATCCAAAAAAATTATAAGCAATCACAGAGGAAAATGGCAATCAATTCAGCAGTCTTATCAATATATCTGACACAGGGGACATATTCAATATTATAACTATCATTTAGTCAGCCTGACTATTAACATTCGCATACATACTTCAAGTATTAGTCACGCACTCTTTAATTCACTTACTCCCGAAGTAGAAGCCCTATTCATTAGGCCAAGCTAATCCTATTGTTTAGGGCTTCTATTATCACTCAGGAGGGAAGCCAATGACAATCAGTGACCCATTCAGTAATGCCCTCACACTCACCAACAGTCCCCAACGCGCTTTGGGGCTTTTGATAAGCACTTGCCTTACAAGACACGATACACTATTTTCTTTTAGAATGCATTGAAATTCGGGGGGTGCGACCCACCCATTACACTTTCAACCTAACTCCTCTCCTATCATAGGAAGTTAGGAAACACTGTTGGCCTCACTTTCTTATTAGATCACATCATATTACCACGGGTAGCCCGTGCATAGCGTCTCTTAAATCACTTTACAATTATCAAACAAAAAGGGTCATGCTTGAAGCATATCATCAGATTACACATCGCTTGACATTCATCACTCGACATTTACGCCTATCTTGGAATTCACCATTTGGCACTTATTATATAGCATTCACACTTATCACATGAATATTACATGGTACTCATCATATAGCATTCACATTCATCACTTGAACATCACATGGTACTCACTAATTAGCATTCACATTCATTACTTGAATATCACATGGTACTCACTAATTAACATTCACATTCATTATTGAAATATCACATGGCACTCACTAATTAGCATTTACACTTATCAAGCATAGTTTCTGGGAGGTTATGTCAACAGTGACATACTCCCCTAAAAGAAACATAACTTTCAATCTAAGGGGTTTTTCAAGAAAATCTTTGCATGCAACTTTAAGTATTCACATAAATCTTTCAAATAGTGGTGGTTTGGAAACAATTGAACTTCATTTGATTAATCAAAACTCATGACAATTCAAGGTGATAATTATGAATTTTCACAGTTTCTGGTAACAGTGACATGTTAGGATATTTTGGAGTATAGCTTCTCATCCGGGAAGAATTTCAACAAGGTTTGAACATGGACATTGTAATAGACGTATATGCGGTTCAAATGGCAGTTATTTGGAGGTATTTGGATACTTATTGAGTGGTCAAAAGTTTGATACAAAGTGGGTGACAATGGCTGAAATTTCTGCTGTCTGTCATCAGTGACAGGTTCACACATTTTGGACTGTAAATCTTAAAATATGAAGAATTTCAAGATAGTACAAGAAGCAAAGTTGTAGTAAACAAGCATATCTTTCATTTATGACTAATTTGAGTCTATTAGGATACCGTTTGGTTACTAAACGATTTGATACAAAAACACCCACAGTTCTTGAAAATTTTTACTACCTACTAGAGCACAAACAATGTCTTTCAAATCAGCACTTACATTCCATGATTTCAAGCTTACTCTTGCACATCCATACACATGTTTCTACATTCTACTCTTCTCTACCTCATGCTTGGATAAAATTAGTAATACATAGCTTATAAATCCATCGCCTCACTCTTTGCACATTCTCCTCAAGCTTCCTTAGAGAGTAGTAATGGGGTAACAATGGGTAAGGCTCAAGAGTTGGTTCTTATGGAGAGAGAGAGTGTGGGAATGAAATGGCGTGAGGAGGAGGAGGGCTTTAGGTACTCCCCTCTAGTAGTAGGTGGCAGCTCAGAGCTGACAGGTGGCAAACAACTCCCATGCAGCTGGACAAGTGGTGGACACTGACTATGCAGGTAGTACCACAGCCGGTGCTGTCTCTCTTTCTTCACAGTCGGTACTGCCTCTCTCTTCACAGTCGGCACTGCCTCTCTCTCTCCACAGCCGGCGCTGCCTTTCTCTCTCCACAGTCGGTGCTGCCTCTTTCTCTCCAGAGCCGGTGTTGCCTCTCTCTCTTCACAGTCGGTGTTGCCTCTCTCTCTTTACAGTAAGCACTGACTATCTCTCTTCACAACCGGCGCTGTCTCTCTCTCTTCACAACCGACGCTGGTCCATTTCTTGCGCAACATTAGTCTATTTTCGTACCCGATGTTCCTCCCTTTACTTGCGTGGCATTACCTCTCTCTCCCTTCTCCAAATGCGTTGCCTCACTCTTGGGTCGTTCTACTATATTATTTCATTTTACAAGCACTTATAAGGCCTTTAAAGGCCACATAAACCCAATATGTATCGTATTATGCAAAGCCTCACTCGCGATTGTTGAAGCATCACTTGAAAAAAATATTTTGCAGCAAGCAAAACAAATAAGCCTTTTTGTGAAAAATATGAAAGTGGATGAAGATAGTTCAAGAGACAGTAAATATCAAATACGCTGCACACATATGCACACTCTGATAGAGAACACATAATCTATGTAACATACACATGGGCCTGTCAACTATAAGGCCTATTTATATCTCTTAAGATCTCCATATCATGACACCATAATATTTCAAGTGGAATGATTGTCATTCGTATTTGAAACGGTGAAATTATACCATAAATCAATGGTTGATTTTGAGGGTATCTTTTGCTAGGCACTGATTTTGAGTGTATCTTTTGCCTTAAGTTATTGTTGTCATTTTTTGGTGGCAAGCATTCTGTCATCGCTCTTGCAAGTTGCCATCGAAGCAAGAGCATTGTTGCTTCAAGCAATGTACCTTTACATGGTGAACAAGCTTATGTATGCATTGAAAAGCTTTTAGGTGCTCATGCTGTTATTTATTAATTAATACATTTAGAATGCTGGTGATTATCATGGAATATGAATTGCAACATGTATGTATGTATGTATCATTGTGACTAACTTCTTGGGTTGCTTGGGGCTTATTGACTGATAATCTTATGTATAGGTTACAGATCTTGCCATCTGCTTCTCTGAGCTATCTCTTCTATGAACTGATGAAGTCCCTTCTGAAAATAAACTAACTTATATTGGGAGCTTATTTGACTGGATTAGTTCCAAATTTACTGTAGTTTTGTCACCATTTCTTTTTGTACGGCATCAATAGAACCCTATGAATGAACAGGCTGAATTCGGTTTTCTATGTAACTTGACTTAAACATGCTCAGGAAAATAGTTGCTTTTGGCACATGGAGTTGTAATGATACAATACAAGGCTTGAGTTATACATCAACTCCCAAAAATTTAAAACAGGAAAATAAGAAAGAGGCAATATATGGTTTATGGTGGTCTATTTTTAATGTAGATAACGTATTTATTTAACATTTCTTAGGAATTTGACATGGTTACTAACTTTCAATTATCTGTC